>NC_041393.1:541026849-541127853 GCF_002162155.2 Triticum dicoccoides | reverse complement strand
TCTCCCCCTGGCCCAGTATCCTCTGAGACAACACTTCGGTGTCGTCCACGGGCCGGGGAGTGGAGGTTGTCGGGAGCGAATCGTTGTTCATCTCCGACGAGCTCAAAGACCCATCCGAGGAGGATAGGTCAATGCAGGCTTTGGACGGACTGCACGAACATATTTTAACATGATAAGAAGCCATAAAGCTAAACATGCCAGAAGTATTATGGTATCCGGATACTTACGACTTCGCCAGGGGCATGTCCCTGGGTAGCCACTCCTCATCGCTGTAGGCGACTGGTGTGGAGTGGTCCGGAGGGAGGGTCCTTCCCTTCTTGGACCCTTCGGCCTCCCCGGATGGGGCGGCCTTCCTTTTCTTCTCTCCCTCTGTTTGGGGGAGGGGGTTCTCCTCTTCCTCCTCCTCGTTTTCATTGGAGGAGTGCGCCTCGGTGTCTTCAGACGATGAGTCCGACACCACCTTGCACCGGAGACCTTTCCTGGTCCCCGTGGCCTTCTTCTTGGCATTCTTCTCTGGCACCTCATAGGGCGTCGAAAATAGCATCTCCGTTAGGAGAGCCGTCGCTGGATCTTCGGGTAGTGGAGCTGGACAGTCGATCCGCTTCGCGTCGCCACCCAGTCCTGTCAAGATCGATGGGAAGACTTAAATTCCTTTCGCGGATATACTAGGGGAAGGAGCATTTTGTAAAACATAGAGAACTTACCGGATTGGCGGGGCGCTTTGCGTTGAGCCCGCGATCTTCGCTAACAGGAGGAGGTACCTCGGTGGCCTTGAACAGAACCTTCCAGACGTCTTTGTGTGTCGTGTCGAAGAGCTCTCGCAGCATCTGGTGTTCGGCCGGGTCGAACTCCCACATATTAAATGCCCGTCTTTGACACGGGAGGATCCGGGAGAAGAGCATGACCTGGACCACGTTGACAAGCTTGATTTTCTTGCTTATCATATTCTTGACGCAGTTCTGGAGTCCGGTCAGCTCCGCTGGCTCACCCCAGGCTAAACCCTTCCTTTTCCAGGAGGTAAGGCACATGGGGATGCCAGATCGAAATTCGGGGGCCGCCGCCCAGTTGGAGTCGCGTGACTCGGTGATGTAGAACCACCCCGATTGCTACCCCTTCACGGTCTCCACATAGGAGCCTTCGAGCCAAGTGACGTTGGACATCTTCCCCACCATGGCGCCTCTGCACTCCGCTTGCTGGCCGACCACTATCTTCGGCTTCACATTGAAGATCTTCAACAACAGGCCGAAGTGGGGCTTGATGCGGAGGAAAGAACACACGACGATAAACGCCGAGATGTTGAGGATGAAGTTGGGGGCTAGATCATGGAAATCCAGCCGATAATAGAACATGATGCCACGGATAAATGGGTGGAGGGGAAATCCCAGTCCGCGGACGAAGTGTGCGAGAAACACAACTCTCTCGTGGGGTTCTGGAGTAGGGATCATCTGCCCTTCGTCCGGGAGCCAGTGCGCGATGTCTGTGGCCAACTATCCGGCCTCCCGGAGCTTCGTGATGTCCTCCTCCATAACGGAGGAGGCCATCCACTTGCCTCCCACTCCGAACATGTCTGGAATGGCTTTATGGAGAAGGTGAGAACTTGGGCGCTGGAGCTCAAGAGTGCGAGAATGGATGAGCGAAGGAGGAAGAAGGCGTGGGTGAAAAAGGGGAATCTCGATCTCTTTATAAAGGCGGTAGAAACTGTGCGCCTCCCCACTTGCCCATTAAAATCGCTTATTCCCCATGCACCACGATTGATGGCGCGGTTGGGTTACCCACGCCCGTATTGATTAGAATCCGGTGATAAGGGGACACAATCTCTGCTTCGACAAGAGGTGTCAAGGAAACCGCCTCGCAATATGTGCGGTAGCTGGTTGCGAAAAACAGTTCGAATAATGACCGGGCCGTGGCGTGATGTCACACTATGAAAAGTTGTCAGTAGATTAGATTTGTGGAATATTGTGCTCTCTACGGTGGAATGTGGAACTTGTTTGCAGAGCCGGACACGATCCTTGTGTTCATAATCTTCTATGGAGTATTCGGAGAAGGAACCCGCCTTGCAATGTCGAACACAATCTGCGCGCCGGACTCATCGTCATTGAAGCCTGGTTCAGGGGCTACTAAGGGAGTCCGGGATTAAGGGGTCCTCGGGCTGCCGGACTATGTACTTTGGTCGGACTGTTGGACTATGAATATACAAGATTGAAGACTTCGTCCCATGTCCATATGGGACTCTCCTTTGCGTGGAAGGCAAGCTTGGAAATTCGGATATGTAGATCTCCTTCTCTGTAACCGACTCTGTGTAACCATAGCCCCCTCCGATGTCTATCTAAACTAGAGGGTTTAGTCCGTAGGACAAGAACAATCATAATCATAGGCTAGCTTCTAGGGTTTTAGCCTTTACGATCTCGTGGTAGATCAACTCTTGTAATACTCATATCATCAAGATCAATCAAGCAGGAAGTAGGGTATTAACTCCATCGAGAGGGCCAGAACCTGGGTAAACATCGTGTCCCCCCGCCTCCTGTTACCATTAGCCTTAGATGCACAGTTCGGGACCACCTACCCGAGATCCGCCGATTTTGACACCGACAGGCATGTAAAGGGTCCACGATGCATTTTGTTGATGCGATCCTTATTATGAAGCAGTGTGAATGCTTGTCCTGTCCCGGCTTTGTTCCCCCTTTCTAACCTTGCGAAGGTTTTAGCCTCTATGTTGTCAGGTCCCGGTCCCCAGGCAGGCTGCAGCCGTCGCTGGTATGCCCGGTCGCGATGCCATGGTCAAGGCCAGGAGGTGATCGGCCCGAGGTCCAGTAAGAGCCCCTGATGCGCGATGCTCAGGAGGTCCCCTTTAGCATGCAAGCAACCGCCAAAAGGTGAGAATGGAAGGCAAGGTTGCCGTCACAGAGCTGCATTAAGTGGAGATTCTATGCTGCATCGATCAGCTGTTCTAGGCGTGAAACTTATCTTGGTAATAGGGAGTCGCTCCTTTGAGTTGCGCCGAACTTGCACATCGGCAGCTGTGGAGCAACCAGGTTAGGCCCACGCGAGTCTTCCCCACACTTTTCTTTGTGCTCTACGTCCTCAGGTCCCGGCCCTCGAGGGAGCTCAGCCGCCTCTGGTATGCCAGGTCGCGATGCCGTGGACAAGGCCAGGGGGTGAGGGCTGGAGAGCCAGTAAGAGCTCCTGAGTCGCGCTCCTCAGGAGCCCCCCTTTTAACACGCAAGCAGATTGCGCGGGAAAGAGGGAGAGAGCTCGTGGTGCCGCCCGCTATAGACCTCAGGAGATTCCTGTAAACCAACACGAGGAAAGCATGGGTTGCCATTATGATTCCCGACTGGCCATTGGTTGCTCCGAGAGAGTGGTGAGGGCACTGAGGGCCTAGTGAGGTGACGCTTGCGGGGCTGCCGCGGGCCAGAGCTCGACCACTCAGATTTGTCGATGTTGTAGGGACGAACCCATGCGCAAGCGCCGGCGCAAGCAGCTCCAGTGGTAGGTGTCAATCGAGCAGGAGATAATCATAGGCGGGTTAAGCATCAAGGGCAAATCAGCATAGATAAATGCGGAAGGGATACATGGCACTGGGTCAGGCCCGAGCGGATTGGAATGTTGCAGCCCGAGGAGCGCCCCCAGCAAGGTAAATTAAAGACATAAACAAAAGGGATACATGCCGCAGGGACAGACCCATGCGGCCTGGGAATGATGCAGCCCTGAGGGCGCTCCCAGCTGAAATGAACTTGGAAGATGTCACCTGGTACCATTGTAGCGGGGGTGTTGGAGTAGCTGACGATGCGCGGTGAAGAGGCCGACCCTCACGATCCACCGGAGCCCTGAGCCTCGGAAGGCTCTGGGGGTCCAGGCGGTTCCTCGAGGACCATCTCCATCTCCGCCAGGACCGTGTGGTGCCTGGCCTCCTGAGCTGCCAGAATGCTCCACAGATGGCGCTGGTGGGTAACAGCCACATTCGGGAGGCCGAACGGCATGCGAATGTAGCTGTGCGGCGGACCCTCGCAATGTCCCACGCGCGACGGCTAGGGGCGCTCCTGAGATGCGGCTCGGTTGAGCCCTAGGACATCGATGTAGACGCGCAGCCCGCCATCCTCGCCTGGATGGGGAGCCACGCCAGGCAAATGGCGGTCGCCGCGCATGGCTCTTGCTTCCTGAAGCTCCTGAGTGGTCTTGGTGATGAACTCCTGAGGGTTGGGCTTCCCACACCCTGAGACTTCCTGAGGAAACGTGTCGCGAAGCACGCCTCCAAGTGGTGCCCGATCGCCTCCCTTGTGATTTTGGCAAAGTCTGATGCCCTCCAAAAGAGAGCCCCCGAGCCCTGCTCGAGGAGGGCGCCGGGCATGCCTTCCTATGCGATGGAAGGAGGCGCCCCTTGCATGGGCGCGGATCCTGACGCGGAACCTCCTGAGATGCCAACCTCCTGAGGCCTTGAGCTGGGCGATGTCTTCTTCTTCTTGGGGACTGCCTCAGGAGGGTTCTCGCCCTTGTTGTTCGGGTCCTCGATTGTTGCAGCTTGGAACGCGTGCTCGAGGGAGCACATCGCATCCTTCTCTTCGCAGGGGACTGTGATGATTCCGCCGCTTCCTGGAATCTTGAGGACGTTGTAGCCATGGTGGGTTACTGCCATGAACTTGGCAGGGCTGGATACCCGAGGATGGCATTGTATGGCAGGCGGATGTGGGTGACGTCGAAGTCGATGAGCTCGGTGTGATAGTTGTTGCGCTGCCTGAAAGTGACAAGGAGGCGGACCTGCCCTATCGGGGTGGTGGAACCGTCAGGAACTACAAAGAAAGGCTTGGTAGGCCGAAGTTGATCATATGGCACTTGAAGGTTGTTGAACATCTCGACGGACAGAACGTTGAGCCCTGCACCGCCATCGATGAGGGTCCTGGTAACTTGCACATTACTGATGACTGGGGAACAAAGCATCAGGAGGACGCCAGCGGTAGCCGCACATTTGAGTTGATCTGCTGAGCTGAAAGTGATGGCGCACTTGGACCACCTGAGCGGGCGCGTGGCCTCGAGCTTGGGAAGGATTGCATTCACCTCGCGAGAAAACTGCTTGAAGATGCGCTGAGAGGCTGGGGCCTGAGCTCCGCCCAAGATGCAAGCGATAGCACGTGGCTCCTGGAAGCCCCCAGCCCCCTCGTCCTGGTGGTGGTCGTCATTCCTTCTTGGCGGTGGCGGCAGAGGAGGAAGGCCTGAGTTGCCCTGCGGGCGGTCCTCGCGAGGCTGGTCCTGCCAGCGACCCTCGCGAGGTTGGTCACGCCACTCCTAGCGAGGGCCTCGGTCGTCCCATCATCCTCTTCCTCGGCCGTAGCCCCGGTCGTTATGCTCGGGGAGTCGACCGAAGCGTCCTTCTCGAACGGCCCTGAGCTCCTGGCATTTGTTGGTGTTGTGGGTGTGGAGGTTGTGGTAGGCGCAGAATGGTCAGCTGCCCTTGGACGACCGCGGCTGGTCCCTGCCATGCTTCATGTCTGGTTCTGCTGCGAGCACGGCTGCTCCTTTGCGCTTCACGTCCTTGGCCTTGGCCTTCTTCTCTTCTGGGTCAGCAGCTGGAAGCTCGAGGAGGGAGAGGCATCCCTCCTCAGCTCTTGCGCACTTGGTCGCCATGTTGAACAGCTCCAGGGATGTGCACTGATCCTCATGGATGGCGAGCTCCTCCTTCATCTTGACGTCGCGGACGCCATTAGAGAACGCTGAGATGATGGCCTCGTCCGTCACCTTGGGGATCTTGAGGCGAGCGATGTTGAAACGCTAAATGTATTTCTGCAGGGTCTCTCCAGGCTGCTGCTTGAAGCGGCGTAGGTCACCCGCGGCCGGGGGGTGGTCGTGAGTGCCCTGGAAGTTGGCAATGAAACGGTTGTGCATCTCGTCCCAAGAGGAGATCGAGCCAGGAGGCAAGTTCAGGAGCCAGGTGCGGGCGCCATCCTTGAGCACCATGGGAAACCAGTTCGCCATGACCTTTTCATCTCCGTTGGCCGCCTTGATGCCTAGATCATAGAGCTGCATGAACTCCGCGGGGTCGGCAATACCATCATAGCGAGGAGGCAGGTCCGGCTTGAATTTGCCCGGATAGGCGATGCTACACAGCTCGGTGGTGAAGGCACGGCAACCTGTTGTGGCCACCGGAGCCCTTTGCAGAGGTGGGGCTTGCTCTTGATGGTTCTCGGGCACCACCGCCAGGGCTAGCACGGGGTCTTGGTGTGCTGGTGCAGGGATGCGGTCTTGTCGTGCTAGTGCAGGGAGCACGTGAGCGCCTTCTTGAGGCCGAGGGATTTCTTGGCAGCTTCTTTCTTGCCGCGCGGGTGCCGGACACGGTGGGTCACGTCCAAGGGCCGCGCACCTTGGAGCCAGGGCGCCTTCTTGGAGAGGAGGTGGCGGAGGCGCTCCCTGAGCCGCATCGCCCATGCATGACGGAGGGCGAGGTAGCGAGAGGGACAGCGCAGGAGAGCCCCCTACGACGCTGATGAGCTCGGTGATGCGAGTGAGCCATTCTTCATAGAGGTCGTTGACGGGGCAGTAGTGCAGGAGCTCACGTGCCAGGAGCAACACGGTCTACGTGTCCGTGGGGGCGCGACGAGCGTGAGACGACGAACCAGCTGGGGTCAACGACGGAGTGGCGGTGCGGCCTTCCCGCCACACCAAGGGGTGCAGCGAACATGCTTGCTGCTCGTTCCCCGTCGGGCCAGTGGGCGGCGTTGGCGGCAGGCGACGGAGAACGACGAGGAGGCCCGCCGACAGGAGCCGTCTGGGCGATGTGGGTGGCGAGAGCTGCCCGGCACTCGGCGCGGGCTCGGCGAGCGTCTGCCATGGATGCGACGAAGCGATGGGACACAGATCGGCGGAAAGAAGATTCCGGTGCACCCCTACCTGGCGCGCCAAATGTCAGATATTGGTTTCCGCAAAACCCTTAAGGTTCGAACTCTGGGGTGCGCAGGAAGATCTTCTCCCTACCGAAACACGCCCACAACCTCGCTGCGATTTCTAAGCTAGCACGATGAACAACACAGGAGACACAAGGTTTATACTAGTTCGGGCCACCATTGTGGTGTAATACCCTAATCCAGTGTGTGGTGTGGTGGATTGCCTCTTGGGCTGATGATGAACAGTACAGAGGAAGAACAACCTCGCGAGGAGAGGTGTTCCTGTGGGGGTGTGTTTGGAGAGGAGTCGATCTGTCTCTCTTGGCTCTAGATGAGATGCCTTCTACTATGGTGGCTAGCCCTATTTATTGAGGCCCTGATCCTCTTCCCAAATATTGAGTGGGAAGGGAGCTAACAACGGCCATTTTGAAAGGGACAGCTAGTACAAGCTATCCTGACAAAAGGTGGTCTTCGACTGCCAAAGGCACTAGTGATGACACCGTCTTGGGCTCCATGGTGACCTCCGTCCTGCCGTCCTGCTGGTCTTGGTCTCGTCGCATCGATATGGAAACCTTTACCTGATGCCTTGGTACTCTGCGTCTGTGCTTGCCCCCTTTACACCAAAGGGGAAACGAGGACACTGCGCAGGCTAGCGCCCGCCTCGCGCCCGCCTGGCCTTGATCGTCATGGCTTGCGTCATGAGCACCTCGCAAGGTACCCCTCGCCTTGATCTCTCCGCCTCCTCACAAGCCTGCCTGGTGAGGCCGCCCCTGAGGAGGCCTTGCATCGTCCGCTCCGCGAGGCTTGGTCCCTCGCGAGGGTCTTGAATTTTGGTTGATGAAGACGGGCCGTACTGGGCCACTGGCTGAGCCACACTGCAGGCCGCAGACAGGCAAGTCTGGGGACCCCCATTCCCAGAACATCGACAATAGGTAATTCATATTTAGGGGGAGAACCTTCATCATCACTATCTTCAATAATATCAGTTTCAATAATCTCATTCTCTCTAACCCTAGCAAGTTGTTCATCAAGAAATTCACCTAATGGCACAGTATTTTCAAGCACAGAAGTAGTTTCATCATAAGTATCACGCATAGAAGAAGTGGCATCATCAATAACATGGGACATATCAGAATTAATAGCATAACCAGGTTTAGGTGTCGGAAGCTTACTCATAACAGAAGGGGAATCTAGTGCAGAGCTAGATGGTAGTTCCTTACCTCCCCTCGTAGTTGAGGGATAAATCTTAGTTCTTTCGTCTTTCAAGTTCCTCATAGTGACCAGAAGATATAAATCCCAAGTGACTCAAAGAATAGAGCTATGCTCCCCGGCAACGGCACCAGAAAATAGTCTTGATAACCCACAAGTATAGGGGATCGCAATAGTTTTCGAGGGTAGGGTATTCAACCCAAATTTATTGATTCGACACAAGGGGAGCCAAAGAATATTCTCAAGTATTAGCAGTTGAGTTATCAATTCAACCACACCTGGATAACTTAGTATCTGTAGCAAAGTATTTAGTAGCAAAGTAATATGAAAGTAACGGTAACAGTAGCAAAAGTAACAGTAGCAGTTTTGTAGTAATTGTAACAGTGGCAACAGTAAAGTAAATAAGCAAAGCACAATATGTAAAAATCTCGTAGGCATTGGATCAGTGATGGATAATTATGTCAGATGCGATTCCTCATGTAATAGTTATAACATAGGGTGACACAGAACTAGCTCCAGTTTAGGCATGTATTCCGAATAGTCATATGTGCTTATGGAAAAGAACTTGCATGATATCTTTTGTCCTACCCTCCCGTGGCAGCGAGGTCCTAATGGAAACTAAGGGATATTAAGGCCTCCTTTAAATAGAGTACCGGACCAAAGCATTAGCACTTAGTGAATACATGAACTCCTCAAACTACGGTCATCACCGAGAAGTATCCTGATTATTGTCACTTGGGGGTTGTCGGATCATAACACATAATAGGTGACTATAGACTTGCAAGATAGGATCAAGAACTCAAATATATTCATGAAAACATAATAGGTTCAGATCTGAAATCATGGCACTCGGGCCCTAGTGACAAGCATTAAGCATAGCAAAGTCATAGCAACATCAATCTCAGAAAATAGTGCATACTAGGGATCAAACCCTAACAAAACTAACTTGATTACATGGTAAATCTCATCCAACCCATCACCGTCCAGCAAACCTACAATGGAATTACTCACGCATGTCGGTGAGCATCATGAAATTGGTGATGGAGGATGGTCGATGATGATGACGATGATGAATCCCCCTCTCCGGAGCCCCGAACGGACTCCAAATCAGCCCTCCCGAGAGAGATTAGGGCTTGGCGGCAGCTCCGTATCGTAAAATGCAATGAAACTTTCTCTCTGATTTTTATCTCCGTGAAAGCAAATATATGGAGTTGGAGTTGAGGTTGGTGGACGTCCAGGGGGCCCACGAGGCAGGGGCGCGCCCTAGGGGAGGGGGCGCCCACCACCCTCGTGGACAGGGTGTGGGCCCCCTCATGCTATTTCTTTCGCCAGTATTTTTTACTTATTCTGAAAAGTTGCTCTGTGGATTTTCATGTCATTCTGAGAACTTTTATTTCTGCACAAAAATAACACCATGGTAGTTCTGCTGAAAATAGCGTCAGTCCGGGTTAGTTCCATTCAAATCATGCAAGTTAGAGTCCAAAACAAGGGCAAAAGTGTTTGGAAAAGTAGATACGACGGAGACGTATCAAACATCACATGCAATCAAAATATTTGACATGATATGGCCATTATCATCTTGTGCTTTTGATCTCCATCTCCAAAGCACCAGCATGATCTCCATCGTCACCGGCATGACACCACGATCTCCATCATCATGATCTCCATCATCATGTCATCATGTGGTCATCTCGCCAACTATTGCTTCTACAACTATTGCTAAAGCATAGCGATAAAGTAAAGCAATTACATGGCGTTACTTGTTGACACGCAGGCCATACAATAAATTAAAGACAACCCTATGGCTCCTGCCGGTTGACGTACTCATTGACATGCAAGTCATGGACCTATTACAAAACATGATCATCTCATACATCAACACATATCACATCACGTTTTTGCCATACCATATCACAACTTGCCCTGCAAAAACAAGTTAGACGTCCTCTACTTTGTTGTTGCAATTTTTACATGGCTGCTAGGGCAAACTATAAGAACCGTTCTTATCTACGCAAAACCACAAAGGTGACATACAAGTTGCCTTTTAACCTTCTACAAGGACCGCCCTCGCCAAATCTGATTCAACTAAAGTGGGATAGAGAGACACCAATGATACGTCTCCAACGTATCTATAATTTATGAAGCATTCATGCTTTATTATCTATTTTGAATGATTATGGGCTTTATTATACACTTTTATATTACTTTTGGGACTAACCTATTAATCGGCGGCCCAGCCCATATTGCTGTTTATTGCCTGTTTCAGTATTTCAAAGAAAAGGAATATCAAACGGAGTCCAAACGGAACGAAACCTTCGGCAGCGTGATTTTTGGGAAGATTATGATCCAGGAGACTTGGAGTGCAAGCCGGGGGGGTCATCGAGGAAGCCACGAGATAGGAGGGCTGCCCCCCCTATAGGGCGCGCCCCCTGTCTCGTGGGCCCCTCGAGCACCCCCCCGACCGACTTCTTTCGCCTATATAAGCCCACGTACCCTAAAAACACCAACAATCAAGATAGATTGGGAGTTCCGCCACCGCAAGCCTCTGTAGCCACCAAAAACCTCTCGGGAGCCCTTCCCGGCACCCTGCCGGAGGGGGGGGATCCTTCACCGGTGGCCATCTTCATCATCCCGGCGCTATCCATGACGAGGAGGGAGTAGTTCACCCTCGAGGCTGAGGGTATGTACCAGTAGCTATGTGTTTGATCTCTCTCTCTCGTGCTCTCTCTCATGTTCCCTCTATGGCACGATCTTGATGTATCTCGAGCTTTGCTATTGTAGTTGGATCTTATGATGTTTCTCCCCCTCTACTCTGTTGTGATGAATTGAGTTTTCCCTTTGAAGTTATCTTATCGGATTGAGTCTTTTATGAGAACACTTGATGTATGTCTTGCCGTGCTTATCTATTGTGACAATGGGATATCATGTGCCACTTGATGTATGTTTTCGTGACCAACTTGCGGGTTCCGCCCATGAACCTATGCATAGGGGTTGCCACATGTTCTTGACTCTCTGGTAGAAACTTTGGGGCACTCTTTGAAGTACTTTGTGTTGGTTGAATAGATGAATCTGAGATTGTGTGATGCATATCGTATAATCATGCCCACGGATACTTGAGGTGACAATGGAGTATCTAGGTGACATTAGGGTTTTGGTTGATTTGTGTCTTAAGGTGTTATTCTAGTATGAACTCTATGATGGATTGAGCGGAAAGAATAGCTTTATGTTATTTTACTATGAACTCTTGAATAGATAGAACAGAAAGAATAACTTTGAGGTGGTTTCGTACCCTACCATAATCTCTTCGTTTGATTTCCTCTATTAGTGTCTTTGGAGTGACTCTTTGTTGCATGTTGAGGGATTGTTATATGATCTATCTATGTTATTATTGTTGAGAGAACTTGCACTAGTGAAAGTATGAACCATAGGCCTTGTTTCCTATCATTGCAATACCGTTTACGCTCACTTTTACCATTAGTTACCTTGCTGTTTTTATTATTTCAGATTACAAAAACCTATTTCTACCATCTATTTTGCACTTGTACCACCATCTCTTCGCTGAACTAGTGCACCTATACAATTTACCATTGTATTGGGTGTGTTGGGGACACAAAAGACTCTTTGTTATTTGGTTGCAGGGTTGTTTGAGAGAAACCATCTTCATCCTATGCCTCCTACGGATTGATAAACCTTAGGTCATCCACTTGAGGGAAATTTGCTACTGTCCTACAAACCTGTGCACCTGCAGTCCCAACAACGTCTACAAGAAGAAGGTTGTGTAGTAGACATCAAGCTCTTTTCTGGCGTCGTTGCCGGGGAGGCAAGGTAAACGGCACTCACACCCCGTCAATTAAGCTCTTTTTGGAGGTGAGTGCTTGAAGGTATATCTTTAGATCTTGCAATCAAGTCTTCTAGTTTCTTGTTTTATCACTAGTTTAGTCTATAAAAGAAAACTACAAAAAATGGAGTTGAGTTTGTCTTACACGCTTCGTCTTTTTAATATCTTTCGTGAGTATGTTGGAAAGGAAAATTGTGCTCAAGTGCTAGAAGAAGAAATCTATAGAATGTTTGATACTAAATCTTTGAATGATGAGCATGATTGCAATGTTGTTAGTATGAATTCCTTGAATATCCATGATGCTAATGATATGCAAAGCCACAAGCTTGGGGATGCTATGTTTAATGAAGATGATATTTTTAGCATCCCAAGTTTTGATATGCAAAGTTGTTATGATGATAGCATGCCTCCTACTTATGATGATTATATTGATGAAAGTGGGTTTGGAAGAGTGTCAACTTTAGGAAGTAGTGATCCCACTATTATGGAGGATGTTGAATCTTATTGTGATGAATATGAAAGTGGATTTGGAAGAGTGTCAACTTTATTTAGTGATGATTCCACTATTTCGGAAGAGGTTCCAATTGATTATGAGAACAAAGTTGCTATCTATGATGATTATTGTGATGACTTGTATGCTATTAAGTATAATGATAAACATGAAACTTGTCATCATGATTTTAGTTTTCAATTGGATTATGCCTCACATGATAGTTATTTTGTTGAGTTTGCTCCCACTATAATTCATCAGAAGAATTTTGCTTATGTGGAGAATAGTAAATTTTCTATGCTTGTAGATCATGAAAATAATGCTTTAGGTGCTGGTTATATTGTTGAATTCATTCATGATGCTACTGAAAATTATTATGAGAGAGGAACATATGCTTGTAAGAATTGCAATAATATCAAGTTTCCTCTCTATGTGTTGAAATTCTTGAAGCTATGCTTGTTTTATCTTCCTATGCTAGTTGATTATTGTTCCCATAAGTTGTTTGATCACAAAATCCCTATGCATAGGAAGTGGGTTATACTTAAATGTTCTAGTCATATTCTTCATGATGCTCTCTTTATGTTTCAATTCTTATCTTTTATGTGAGCATCATTGTCATCATCATGCCTAGCCTGAAAGGCATTAAAGAAAAGTGCTTGTTGGGAGACAACCCAATATTTATCTTTACTGTTTTTGCGTGTCCACATGATTATGCTACTGTAGTAATCATGTTTCATAGCTTTTATTTCAATAAAGTGCCAAGTAGGACCTTTGGGAAGACTTGGGTGAAGTCTATATGATGTTGCTGTAAAAAACAGAAACATTTGTGCTCACGAGATTAGCTGCCATTTTTTACTGGAGAGTGATTTTAGGTTTTGCAGATGATTAATAGACAAATTACTCAGGTCCAACCATTTATTTCATAATTTTTATGGTTCGAGAAGTATACGTTTGATACAGATTACTACAGATTGTTCTGTTTTTGACAGATTCTGTTTTCATTGTGTTGTTTGCTTATTTTGATGAATCTATGGCTAGAATGTAAGGGTATGAACCATAGAGAAGTTAGAATACAGTAGATATTACACCAATATGAATTTAGAATGAGTTCATTACAGTACCTAAGTGGTGATTTATTTTCATATACTAACGGAGCTTACGAGTTTTGTTTTGAGTTTCGTGTTGTGAAGTTTTCAAGTTTTGGGTAAGGATTCGATGGACTATGGAATAAGGAGTGGCAAGAGCCTAATCTTGGGGATGCCCAAGGCACCCCAAGGTAATATTCAAGGACAATCAAGAGCCTAAGCTTGGGGATGCACCGGAAGACATCCCCTCCTTCGTCTTCGTTCATCGGTAACTTTACTTGGAGCTATATTTTTATTCACCACATGATATGTGTTTTGCTTGGAGCATCATTTTATTTTATTATTATTTGCTTTATGTTATTTATAATAATGTCTTGCATCTATATTTTCAATAAAAATGTCAAGGATAGCCTTTACCATGCTTATTTTGCCAGTATACATGTTGCTGTTTGAAAACAGAAAGTTTACCTCTGTTGCAAAAATTCCCTAGAAAAGTCAGAGAGTGATATAATGTTGAAACTTTTTGCATATTGAGCTCTGATAAATTTATTACAGTGGGAAGTTTCTCTCATAATTTTTGTAGTTAGGGAAGTATTGATACTCTTGCATTCTTTACAGACTGTACTGTTTTGACAGATTGCTGTTATGTTTGCATTGTTTGCATATGTTTGCTTGTTTAATGATTCTATTTGAGGATAGGAGTATTAAATATGCAGAGGCATTTAGTATGAAATGTTGAATAATAATGTTAGTAATTTGTTACAGTAGAAAATGATAAGGTTTTGCATTGGTTTATACTAACTTATCTCACGAGTTCTTGTTGAGTTTGGTGTGGATGAAGCTTTTGATAAAAAGAGAAACCATGATATGAGAGGAATTAAGGAGACACAAAAGCTCAAGCTTGGGGATGCCCAAGGCAACCCAAGATAATATTTCTAGAATTATCAAGCATTTAAGCTTGGGGATGCCCCGGTAGGCATCCCACCTTTCTTCTTCAACAATCATCGGTTAGTATCGGTTCAACCTAAGTTTTTGGTTCTTCACATGAGTTGTGCTATCCTTGCAATGTCATTTTATTTTGTTTTTCTTGCTGCTTGAATACAATACCAAGATCTGAAATTCTTAATTGAGAGAGAGTCTTCACATAGTTGCATAATTATTTATCTACTCATTGATATTCACTTATATCTTTTTGGAGTAGTTTGTCATTTCCTTGTGTGCTTCACTTATATCCTTTGAATAAATGGTTGAATGAGTTGAATGTCATAAATCTGAAATTATATATGTCTCTTTTGCTTATCCCATGGGGAGTAATGACTTCACATCTAAGAAGTAGAGGTTGTAAATTTATTGACGGTTAGCAAGCATTGTATTGGTCATTTGAACAATTCATGAAAGAATATTGAAGGAAGAGAAATTTCACATATAAATATATTATCATAGACAACTTTTCTAATTGTGAGCACTCATTATGTATGACATGCTAAAGAGTTTATGTTGGACAAGGAATACACCATAATGGGTTATGTTTTCTCGCATCTCAGTTAAAGTATATTGTCATGGATCATTCAAACATGTTGAGCTTGCCTTTCCACCTCATGCTAGCCAAAATTCCTAGCACCAAGTAGAGATACTACTTGTGCTTCCAAATATCCTTAAACCCAGTTTTTGCCATGAGAGTCCACCATACCTACTTATGGATTGAGTAAGATCCTTCAAGTAAGTTGTCATCGGTGCAAGCAATAAAAATTGCTCTCTAAATATGCATGACTTATTAGTGTGGAGAAAATAAGCTTTGTATGAACTAGTTATGGAAGCAATAAAAGCGATGGACTGCATAATAAAGGTCCATATACAAGGGGCAATATAAAGTGACATTCTTTCGCATTAATATTTTGTGTATCCAACCCTAAAAGCGCATGACAACCTCTGTTTCCCTCTGCGAAGGGCCTATCTTGTACTTTATGTCTTTTACTTTATGCAAAAGTCAAGGTGATCTTCACCTTTCCCTTTTTCATTTTATCCTTTGCCAAGCACATTGTGGTGGGGTGATCCTGATATATATATCCAATTGGATGTGCGTTAGCATGAACTATTATTGTTGACATCACCCAAAGGTGAATACGTTTGGAGGCAACATTATAAGCCCCAATCTTTCTCTGTGTCTGATTAAAACTTCATAACCACAAGTATTGCGTGAGTGTTAGCAATTGTAGAAGACTATATGATAGTTGAGTATGTGGAGTTTGCTATTCCTGAAAATAAGATGAATTGCAATTGTTTTGATGACTAAGAATGAAGTTTGCTAGTTTTCAAGAATGTTTATGGTCTATGCTTTGACATGTGAATTGCTTGTTACTTTATCGTGAGAAGTTTTATGAGATGAACTACTGTTATGACATATAATGATGCTAGTAAAGGTGATCGAAATTATCATTGATCAAACTTGTGCACCTCTAGCATTCACACTTCATAAATTCTTTCTTTATCATTTACCTACTCGAGGACGAGTAGGAATTAAGCTTGGGGATGCTAATATGTCTCCAACGTATCTATAATTTATGAAGCATTCATGCTATTTTATTATCTGTTTTGAATGATTATGGGCTTTATTATACACTTTTATATTACTTTTGGGACTAACCTATTAACCGGTGGCCCAGCCCATATTGTTGTTTTATTTCTTGTTTCAATATTTCAAAGAAAAGGAATATCAAACGGAGTCCAAACAGAACGAAACCTTCGGCAGCGTGATTTTTGGGAAGATTATGATCCAGGAGACTTGGAGTGCAAGCCAGGGGGTCATCGAGGAAGCCACGAGATAGGAGGGTGCCCCCCTATAGGGCGCGCCCCCTGTCTCATTGGCCCCTCGAGCACCCCCCGACCGACTTCTTTCGCCTATATAAGCCCACGTACCCTAAAAACACCGACAATCAAGATATATCGGGAGTTTCGCTGCCACAAGCCTCTGTAGCCACCAAAAACCTCTCGGGAGCCCTTCCCGGCACCCTGCCGGAGGGGGGATCCTTCACCGGTGGCCATCTTCATCATCCCGGCTCTATCCATGACGAGGAGGGGGTAGTTCACCCTCGAGGCTGAGGGTATGTACCAGTAGCTATGTGTTTGATCTCTCTCTCTCATGTTCTCTCTCGTGTTCCCTCTATGGCACGATCTTGATGTATCCCGAGCTTTGCTATTGTAGTTGGATCTTATGATATTTCTCCCCCTCTACTCTCTTGTGATGAATTGAGTTTTCCCTTTGAAGTTATCTTATCAGATTGAGTCTTTTATGAGAACACTTGATGTATGTCTTGCCGTGCTTATCTGTGGTGACAATGGGATATCATGTGCCACCTGATGTATGTTTTGGTGACCAACTTGCAGGTTCCGCCCATGAACCTATGCATAGGGGTTGGCACACGTTCTTGACTCTCCGGTAGAAACTTTGGGGCACTCTTTGAAGTACTTTGTGTTGGTTGAATAGATGAATCTGAGATTGTGTGATGCATATCGTATAATCATGCCTATGGATACTTGAGGTGACAATGGAGTATCTAGGTGACATTAGGGTTTTGGTTGATTTGTGTCTTAAGATGTTATTCTAGTATGAACTCTATGATGGATTGAGCGGAAAGAATAGCTTTATGTTATTTTACTACGAACTCTTCAATAGATAGAACAGAAATAATAACATTGAGGTGGTTTCGTACCCTACCATAATCTCTTCGTTTGATTTCCGCTATTAGTGTATTTGGAGTGACTCTTTGTTGCATGTTGAGGGATTGTTATATGATCTATCTATGTTATTATTGTTGAGAGAACTTGCACTAGTGAAAGTATCAACCCTAGGCCTTGTTTCCTATCATTGCAATACCGTTTACGCTCACTTTTACCATTAGTTACCTTGATGCTTTTATTATTTCAGATTACAAAAACCTATTTCTACCATCTGTTTTGCACTTGTATCACCATCTCTTCGCCAAACTAGTGCACCTATACAATTTACCATTGTATTGGGTGTGTTGGGGACACAAGAGACTCTTTGTTATTTGGTTGCAGGGTTGTTTGAGAGAGACCATCTTCATCCTACGCCTCCTACGGATTGATAAACCTTAGGTCATCCACTTGAGGGAAATTTGCTACTATCCTACAAACCTGTGCACTTGCAGGCCCAACAACGTCTACAAGAAGAAGGTTGTGTAGTAGACATCAACCCACAAAGTCACTTTTATGCAATACAAGTTGCATGTCAAACGGTGGAACCGATCTCATTGGCGAGGACGTGTAAGGTTGGTCCGAGCAGCTTCATCCCAGAATACCGCCGAATCCAAATATGACAAGGGAAGTAAGCAATTTGAACATCAACGCCCACAACTTCTTTGTGTTCTACTCGTGCATATACCTATACGCATGGGCCTAGCTCAGATACCACTGATGCGGAACATTGCATGAAAATAAAATAAAAATCCTACAAAACACCAAAGATCTAATCTAGGAGATGCATAGCCACGAGAGGGGTGTGTGTGTCTATATACCCTTGTAGACCGAAAGCGGAAGTGTATATAACGCAGTTGATGTAGTTGTACTCTTCACGATCCAATCGCGATCCAGTGCCAAACGGACGGCACCTCCGAGTTTAGTACACGTACGGCTCGGCGGAATCTTCTCCTTGATTCAGTAAGCGTGGGTGTCGATGTCAAAACCGGCAGATCTCAGGTAGGGAGTCCCTAACTGTGCGTCTAACAATCGAAGGTAACAAGGAGGCAGGGGACACAATGTTTACCCAGGTTCAGGCCCTCTTAATGGAGGTAATACCCTACTTATTGCTTGATTGACTTTGATGAATATAAGGGTTAAAAGAGTTGATCTACCTCAAGATCATAATGGCTAAACCCTAGATGTCTAGCCTGTATGATTGTGATCTTGCCCTACAGACTAAACCCTCCGGTTTACATAGACACCGGAGGGATCTAGGGTTGTACAGGGTCGGTTACAGAGGAAGGAAAATACATGATCTGAATGCCAAGCTTGCCATCCACGCAAAGGAGAGTCCTATCTCGACACGGGGAAGGTTCTTCTATCTTGTATCTCCATGGCCCATCAGTCCGGCCCATATCACATAGCCGGGATGCCTGAGGACCCCTTAGTCTAGGACTCCCTCAGTAGCCCCTGAACCAGGCTTCAATGACGATGTATCCGGCGCGCAGATTGTCTTCGGCATTGCAAGGCGGGTTCCCCTTTTCTGAATACTCCAACATAGGTTTCCGCACACAAGAGTTGTGTCCGGCCTTGCCCAACATGTACAACCCTAAGCTGTAAAAAGAAACAATACTTAAAATAAGTCACGCACATGGGCCACTTTTTTGGCGAGACGTTATGTTCTGGCCTTATTATTATTCTGAACCGTTTTACAGCCTCGTTTCGTATTTCGAGGTACGACCAGTGACACGTCTTGTCAAAGTGGAGATTGTGTCCCATTATTACGGGATTCTCATCAATAGAGTTTTTGTGTAATCCAACTGTGCCATTCACACGTCCCCTTGGGAATGGCAAGATTTAAGGCTTATGAGGGGGCGCTTGATATTCGCTGCCTCTATAAGAGGACAAAGGACCCATCTGTTCACCTCACGCCTTCTCCTTCCTCTGCCTTTCAATCCCCCGAGCTCCAGCGCCCTAGTTCCAAACTTTTCCTTCCGCCCAACCTCTCTAGCAATGGCCGGATCTAGCTTTCAAGGCAAGTGGATGGCCTCCTCCGTAACGGAGAAGAACATCCAAGATCTATGGGAAGTGAGGTACTTGATGGTGGAGATAAAAGATAGGCTTCCAACCCCAGGGCAGATCATCACCACCCCAGAGCCCGGCGAAAGGGTGGTTTTTATCCCCCACTTCCTCCGAGGCCTCGGATTCGCCCTTCACCCCTTCGTCCGAGGTCTTATGTACTACTACAGGCAGGATTTCCATGATCTGGCCCCGAATTCCTTCCTCCACATCTCGGCGTTTATCGTCGTGTGCGAAGCATTTCTCCACGTCCCTCCACACTTTGGCTTATGGCTCAAGGTTTTCAATGTGAAGCCGAAGGTGGTTGAAGGCCAACACACCGAGTGCGGCGGCGCCATGGTGATCAAGCTTAACAAGGTTACCTGGCCCAAAGAAAGATTTGTAGACACCGTCAAGGTGTGGCAGCAGGAGTGGTTCTATATCACCGAACCCCGCAGCACCAAGTGGGCCGCTGCTCCTGCCTTCAGATCCGGACCTCCCCTGCGGCTCGCATCCTGGACCAACAAGGGCCTAGATTGGGAGTCCCCCAGCAATGTGTCGATGCTGCAGCAGCGTGTCAAGAGCATTATAGACAAGGACATCACCCTTGTTGATGTGATCCAGGTGATGCTCATCCACCAAGCTCTCCCTTGCCAACGATGGTCTCTCAAGATGTGGGAGTTCAATCCGGAGGGGGCACGGACTCTGCATCACTTCTACGGCATGACGCACAAGAAGATCTGGAAGCTGCTTTTTAAGAAGCAGAAGACGTGTCCTCGGATATCCGATGACATCGGCCTAGATTGCAACAATCCGGCATCCCCAGTAAGTACCATGCTACCGAACATTACTTAATTTGTCAATCTTAGGGAGGGGTCCTAAAAATTCCATCTCTTGAACAGGACTGGATAAAGAAGGCCGAGCGGATTAAGTGTCCGGCCCCGCTCCCCGAAAACCTAGCCGATCCTCTGTTAGTGAAGGTGCTGGTCCCGGCGCCCTATCAGGCACCGGCGAAGAAGGACAAGAAGAAGAAGACCAGGGAGGCCCAAGGAGACCTCCATCCCGAAGAGACTACGGGCACCGTATCCGGAGGAACCGAAGCTCCTTCCTCTAGCGAGGAAGACGAAGACGAGGACCACAAGGAGGAGGAGGAGGAGGAGAAGGAGGAAGCAGAAAACCCTCCTCCCAAGGGGAAAAAGACAGCGGTCTCTGTAGATCCGGAGGATGGGGCGTCCAAGAGGGGAAAGGTATCCCTCTCCGATGACTCGAATTCGGGCACCGAGGCCGCTCCCAAGCACCGCTCCCGCACCAAGCCCCTTGCCGAATTGTGAGTACCTTCAGATGCCTTGTACACATCTAATCCTCTTTATAGATTATGAGAGTAATATCAAATTTCATACCACAGTCCGGCTGGTGACATTCCTCAAGGATCATCGTCATCGGGGGATCTTCCGCCGGACAAGATGGAAAGCGAGACGCCTCCACAAGCTTCCTCACCTTCTAGGGCCGACGATCCCGAGCTGTCGTCCCAAAGGATTTCTCCGGGCTCTGGAGAAGTGCGGGGGACGACCAATGCGGCACCGGAATCTGCCAAGGACATGGGGGGCGCAACCCCTATGGAGACCGGCCATGAGGTTCCTGGGTCATCGGACCCTCAGCCGGATACCGTTCTGGAGACCCACACGATCCCGGAATCGGATCGGCAGCCCCCTCTACAGGAGGGGGGGCGGCGACTTCTACCCATACAGAGGCGTCGAACAAGTTGATGGATGCACTGCAAGGTGCATCCGTCTTGGAGGAGCACCGTACCTTAATGGGTACGGTGGTTGAAAAAGTTCAGTCCGCTAAGATCGGACTGGATGAAGCCTGCATAAGCCTACTAATAGGCTTCGAGGTATGCAATGTAATGTCTTTTAGCCGCTTTTCATAACAAATCCATCTATATATAGATAGTAGCCCCTAAGACTCTGTTTGGACAATGAAGGAGGGCGAACAGAGGGTCTATAGGTACCCGTAGTAAATAACATATTTAGCCCTTTTGATAATCATCGGGCTTCACTGTTAGCAGCGACCGCTCAGGTTGGCGAAGTTTCCAAACTGAAGCAGAAACTGCAGCTGGTCGATGAGGACAATATCCGGACTAACAAGCAGCTCGACGAAGCGCAAGGTATGTGTCAAGTGCTCCATATTCCGTTGAATTAATTTTGCAAATGTTTAAGTGAAGCTCACGCGCTGCTATATGCAAATTTGCAGACAGCGCTACTGAGGTCGAGACCCTCAGGAGTGACCTTGCCCGTGCAAAGGAGCAGACAAGGGTGAGCAATGCAGCCGCTGAGAAAGCGGCTACCGAATTGAAGGACGAACAGGCCGCCCGCGCCAGTTCGAGGAGCGCATATCCAAGATTGAGCAAGAGCTCAAGGACACAACTCGCAAGTGCGAGCTCCTCGAGAAGGGCAATAAAGCGAAGGCATCCAAACTCACCAAAGCCCTTTAGGATGCCCAAGAGGCGAGGTCCGAATCCCGTGCGGCTCGCGAGGAGCTTCGTCAGGCCGGACAGATAGCGGCTGGTAAGCCCTTTCTTTTATAGTCTAAGTTTTCCGATCAGAGGTACGCCTTACTTAATCGACTATGGAGTTCTTCAAACTCCTTTGCGGATCTATCGAAGAGCGAAGCTGACGCAGCGCAATTCTACCGGGCCCAGGAGGGGCATGCGACGGAGAAGCTGTTCTGGTCGCAATATGCGACGCAGGAGCTTTCGACGCTGCTAAACGACCAGATGGCATAGTGGGTCGAGCTGCAGAAGATGTCCGGAGCGGTCATGAAGGAGGTTATGCTCCGGCTGTGGCCGGCTGAATCCATTCCGTGCAGTTATTTTGGCCTAGTGCAGCGACTCGTCTTTGTCGTGCCCCGCATTGATGCCATCAAACGGTCGGTGTGCATAGAAGGTGTGCAGAGGGCTTTCGCCCGTGTCAAGGTGCATTGGGCCAAGATGAAAGCCGCCGTTGTCGCGGTCGAGGGTCCTCCCGAAGGCAAGGACCACCGCAGACCGGAGCATTATTTGAGCGACGTCATAGAGGATGCTCAAAGGACATCATATTCGAATGAATGTAATTGAATGACCCGATCGTGTGTATTATAGATATTTAAGGCTTTGCAATATATTTGCACCATTATCTAAAATTGTTTTCCTCCTGTGCGGCTGTTTTTTTGAATGCTTGAGAGTTTTCCAGTCGTCGGCTTCGACCCCCACGTAGATGCTACGGGGGTGTTCGGGATGGCACATTAACACTCTTGGCCCAACGTCTTGGTCTGTGATGGAGGTGTTAGTGCGTCGAACCAGGCAATCGGACTATACGGCTTGACCGCTCTCACTTAGCCATAGGAGTTTGACGATGGGGCTACGAAATAGCCCCTGGTACACATGTGATTATCAGAATGCGGATGCATTACGTGTATGACTGGAAAAACAGTCCTTCGTTTAAAACGGAAAAAATCATTAAAGATTTAATAAGTCACCGAACGGCAGACCAACTCTCGCCGCATCATGACAGTCAGTTTTCGGCTTTCTCTACTGAGGTGCTTGACCGGATGAACCAGAAACACAATCGCAGTAGTTCTCCCTTAACTACCCTAACCGAACAAACAGAACGTAAGGCAGCAAACACAGGAGCCGAGCAACCCAACTATTGACCAAAGACATGATTCAGAGCTGATGCATATAATGCCAAGCTCGGGGCGCCGAAGTGAGCTATAATAGCCGTTCGGGCTTTCGTTTAAAAGCTCATAAGTGGTTGTATAGAGCCTCTGGTAATGGGCGTCGAGGTATGTGTGACAACTGGAGAGACGGACCACAGTTTTATATGTAAAGTTGATACCGAAAAAAATGTCACTACTAGAATCTGATTGACACGTCAAAATGTGATCTTATAGAGGGTGCCATAAGTACCGAAATAATTTTACATGCCGGGGGTCTGATGACAAGGAGAAAAGCTCAGTACAGGTCCTTTTAAATAAGGTTTGGTTCGAAGAATCCTTTGGATGTCCTGTCGCACGTCTGCGCCGCTTTCGTCCTGTAGAGACATGATTCGGAGCCGCTTTTGTCTTCTGTTTGCCATACAGAACCGGGCCATGAGTGAGCCCTTGTAAGTCCGTAAGATACATGGGCTCGAATGCACTTGTAGTAAAAAGGTAGAAAAATGTGGAAGATCATATAGGGTCGAGCCATACTATAGACCTTCCTGTATTGTGCCTCCGGCGATGCCCAAGGTATTATGAGTGCGTAATGATGCATGTGCGATACAAATTGCGCGGGTGTGTGCGGTGATCGGCGGAGGCGAAACTGCTAGTCTAGCTCTGGATGTACCGAGCTGCTAGCTTGCGAGACTGACCGGACTCTTTTAACAAAGTCCGGCGGCTTGGCCGACAAGGTATGCAGCTTGAGGAGGCCGCTCTGTACCTCGGCTGCGAGAGCTATTTTGTGCTCCTCTGTGCGGAGGGAGTGTTCCGTGTTTCCATTGACTACTATAACGCCGCATGGACAGGGCATCTTTAGCTTTAAATAAGCATAGTGCGGCACCGCGTTGAATCGAGCAAAAGCGGTTCGTCCGAGCAGTGCGTGATAGCCACTTCGGAAGGGTACGATATTGAAGATCAAATCTTAGCTGCAGAAGTTATCGGGCAAGCTGAAGACGACTTCCAACGTTATTGAGCCCGAGCAGCGGGCCTCTACGCTAGGTATTACTCCTTTAAAGGTAGTTTTAGTGGGCTTGATCCTTGACGGATCGATAACCATTTTGCCGACGGTGTCCTGATAGAGCAGGTAAGGCTGTTGCAGCCGTCCATGAGGACTCCCATGAGATGGAATCCGTCAATGATCGTGTCGAGGACCAAAGCTGTCGATCCTCCATGACGGATACTGGTCGGGTGGTCTTTTCGACCGAAGGTGATCGGGCAAGCCGACCATGGGTTGAAGTTTGGGGCGACCGGCTCTACGACGTACACGTCCCTTAATGCGCACTTGCGCTCCCGTTTGGGGATGTGTGTGACGTAGATCATGTTCAATGTTTTGACCTCGGGGGGAAATTGCTTCTGCCCCTTGTGTTCGGTGGGCGAGGCTCTTCATCGTCGTCCTCGCTGGGCAGCCTTTCCCCTTGTGTTCGGCGTTAAGCTTGTCGGCCCGTTTAAACACCCAACAATTTATGTTTGTGTGATTGGCAGGTTTATCGGGGGTGCCGTGAATCTGGCAAGGACGATCAAGTATTCTTTCCAAACTAGATGGACCATCTTTGTTCCCTTTGAATGGCTTCTTCCGCTGACCAGATTTTGAGCCACTGAATCCGGCATTCACCGTCGTGTCTTCTGTATTGTTTCGATGCTTGTTCTTGTTGCGTCATGGTTTGCCATTGCCGTCTCTGACTTTAGAGGTGCCTGGGTCACTTGTTCTATTGCTTCTACAAGCGAGCCAGCTATCTTCTCCCCCGCAAAAGCGAGTCATAACTGCGGTAAGGGCTGCCATGGACTTCAGTTTCTCTTTGGCCGAGGTGTCGGGCGAGGCACTCATCTCGTACGCTGTGTTTGAAGGTCGTGAGGGCTTCAGCGTTTGGACAATCCACAATCTAGTTCTTTTTAATTAAGAACCTGGTCCAGAGCTTCCGGGTTGATTCATCGGGTTGCTGGATTATGTGACTAAGGTCATCGGTATCCGGAGGCTGAACATAGGTACCTTGGAAGTTGTCTCTAAAGGCATCCTCCAAGTCTTCCCAGCTTCCAATAGAGTTTTCCGGGAGGCTATTCAGCCAATGCCATGCTGGTCCCTTAAATTTTAGGGGGAGGTACTTGATGGCATGTAGGTCATCACCGCGGGCCATGTGGATATGGAGAACAAAGTCTTCGATCCATATTGCGGGATCTGTGGTGCCATCGTATGATTCAATTTTTACGGGTTTAAACCCTTCTGGGAACTGGTGCTCCATTACTTCATCGGTGAAGCATAGAGGGTGTGCGGCTCCTCTGTATCGGGCGACGTCACGACGCAGTTCCGATGGAGTCTGTATGTGGTTTTGGGCCCGTTGAAGTTGTGTTTATCGCGCCAGGCTTGGTGGTCGTCTTCTTGCATTGGTGCCCGCCCTCGTGATCCATAAATTGATCTGGTATGACCAGTTCTATTGTCCAGGTCCTATCGCAGGTCATGTGTGCGTCCTACGGTCGTTGTTTCTCTACCTCTAGGGCGAGGTGGCGCAGGTTGGTGTTCGGCTTGGGTTGCCACTCCGTCCCGACCATGAGGTGGTCGGTCAGGTTCGTCAGCTACGTTACGCGCTGTCGGTGTAGGTTCTGGGACCTCCTCGTCAAATTGGGAGAGCAACATGCGCTTTGGGTAACTTTTAGTTGGGCGCTCGAGGCCGTATTCCTAGGCTGCCAGGACATTAGTCCATCTATCGTTAAGTAAATCTTGATCGGCTTGAAGTTGTTGCCGCTTCTTTTTCAGGCTTCTTGATGTGGCTATTAGCCGGCGCTTGAAGCGCTCTTGTTCGAGGGGGTCCTCTGGTACGATGAAGTCTTCGTCGCCCAGGCTCTCATCCTCTTCGGAGGTCGGTAGGTAGTTACTATCCTCTGAGCCCTCGTTCCCGATAGGATACTCGGGGTTGACTTGCCCCTCTTCCCAATCATCCTGCTCGAATGTTGGCTCGCCAGGGGCTTCTTGGTCTTCGGCGTTATCCGGAGTATTGTTGTCTCCGGTGCCGGTATTACTGTCTTTTTCTCGTGGCGGTTTAGAGCGGCGCCACTGACAACGATGCTTTGGTGGTGCCACATGAGAATTATTCTCGACTGGGTCCTTCCCACCTTCACCGTCATCCTCTTTGGGTGTATCCACCATATACATGTCATATGTGGAAGTAGCCGTCCAGCATCCGGTAAGCGGCGGGTTCTGGCTTTGCTCTTCTCTGGCATCATCATCCATGTCATCGATGTCCTCGGAAGCGTAATCGAGCATGTAGGTTAAGTCCTCGACAGTGGCTATGAAGTGGGTGGTGGGTGGGACGTAAAATTCCCCGCTCTCAGCACCTAGTGCGGGCTGGGCATAGTTCGGCATTGATCCTTCTGCAATGGTGAGAGATCGCATTAAGTCCAGAACCTCGTTTAAGAGTGGGGTCTGGACAGGGAAGCGAGAATTCGTGGAGCGGGGCGGGACAGGAGTTCCATGGTCGAGCTCGTGTACCACGAACTTCGAGAGTTCGGAGTTGGTGTATGAAGGTGAGTCTGGCTCGATGGGGATAGAGGGAGCCTAGAGTGACTCCGGGCTGGCCGGTGAAACGATCCCCTCCGTATCTTCGGTGTTGAGCTCTATGACTGCGGAGAGTCCGGCAGGTTCTAAACTCCCATTTTCGGACTTGATGAGGTGCTTCGGATCTAAGGTCGGATCTGTGGTTGAGGCCGCGAACCCTTGGAAGATCAAGTCTCCCTGGATATTAGCAACGTAGCTTAGGTTTCCAAACCTGGTCTGATGACCAGGGGCGTAGCTATCGATCTGCTCCAGATGACCAATCGAATTGGCACGCAGTACGAAGCCACCGAATACGAAGATTTAGCCGGGGATAAAAGTCTCCCTCGGGGCGGAGTTCTTGTGGATGGTTGATGGAGCCATCGAGCCTTCTAGTAACGACACAGTGGGACTCTCAATGAAAGCACCAATGTCGGTGTCAAAACCGGCAGATCTCGGGTAGGGGGTCCCGAACTGTGCGTCTAAGGATCGAAGGTAACAAGGAGGCAGGGGACACGATGTTTACTCAGGTTCGGGCCCTCTTAATGGAGGTAATACCCTACTTCCTGCCTGATTGACTTTGATGAATATAAGGGTTACAAGAGTTGATCTACCTCGAGATCGTAATGGCTAAACCCTAGATGTCTAGCATGTATGATTGTGATGTTGCCCTACGTACTAAACCCTCCGGTTGATATAGACACCGGAGGGATCTAGGGTTGTATAGGGTCGGTTACAGAGGAAGGAAAATAAATGATCCAGACGCCAAGCTTGCCATCCATGCAAAGGAGAGTCCTATCCGGACACGGGGAAGGTTCTTCTATCTTGTATCTCCATGGCCCATCAGTCCGACCCACATCACATAGCCCGGACGCCCGAGGACCCCTTAGTCTAGACTCCCTCAGTGGGAGAGGAGGTAGATGAGATCGGGACTAACACGATGGTACGGTGGTGGTGGTGGCAGCGGAATTCCGGCAGAGCTTCGCCAAGCGCGTATCGATGAAACATGGGAGGAGTTGGGAGAGGTAATGGGCAAGGGTCGAAGGGCGGCTGCCCCCAACGCCTCCCCACCTTTATATAGGCGTGGAGGGGGCTGGTGACTTGCCCTCCAAGGCTCTAGGTTCGTTGGCCAAAGGGCAGAAGGAAATCCCTCCTTTCCTTCTCCATCGATCGCTATCCCCCTTTTTTAGGGATCCTGGTCTTATTCCTTCGGTATATGATACTATTCCTTTTAAGGGAGGATCTTGGTGCGCCTAGACTAGGGGTGTGGGGACTTTCCCCATTGCCCATGTTCATGTGGGTCCCCCATGCAGGTGGGCCCCACTCCGGAACCTTCTAGAACCTTCCCGATACAATACCAAAAAACTCGAACTTTTTTCGGAACCCCGATAACAACTTTCCATATTTGAATCTTTACCTTCGGACTATTCTGGAGCTCATCGTGATGTCCCAGACCCTGTCCGGGACTCCAAACAACCTTCAGAATTTCCACTATTAATACCTCAACACTACCCTAGCGCTACCGAACGTTAAGCATGCAACCCTACGGGTTCGAGAATCATGTAGACATGACCGAGACTCCTCTCCGATCAATAACCAATAGCGGGACCTGGATGCCCGTATTGATTACTACATATTCAATGAAGATCTTTATCGGTTGAACCAGGATGTCAAGGATTCAGTCAATCCCGTATGCAATTCAATTTGTCCAGTGATATGTTACTTGCCTGAGATTCGGTCGTTGGTATCTCCATACCTAGTTCATCTCATTACCGGCAAGTCTGTTTACTCATTCTGTAAGACAAGATCTCGTGACTAAACTCATTAGGCACATGAAGCTTCCTATGATGTTGTATTACCGAGAGGGCCCAGAGATATCTCTCCATCACACAGAGTGACAAATCCTAGTCTCGATCCACACAACCCAACAGACACCTTTGGAGATACCTGCAGAGCACCTTTACGATCACCCAGTTACAGTGACGTTTGATAGCACACAAGGTATTCCTCCGGTATCCAGGAGTAGCATGATCTCATGGTCGAAGGAACGGATACTTGACCTGAAGAAATGTATAGGAAATAACTAAACAATCTGATGCTAAGCTTACGGTTGGGTCTTGTCCATCACATCATTGTCCTAATGATGTGATCTCGTTATCAAATGACATCTCGTGTCTATGGTTAGGAAACCTCAACCAACTTTGATCAACGAGTTAGTCTAGTAGAGGCTTACTAGGGACACTGTGTTGTTTATGTATCCACACATGTATTTAGCTTTCCGGTCAATACAATTCTAGCATGAATAATACACATTTATCATAAACAAAAAATATGGTAATAACCAATTTATTATTGCCTCTAGTATATATTTCCAACAAGACGGACATATCCCTGAGCTACGCGCTAATGACTTGAATTCAAAACTTACGTAAATCTTTCCTTCCGTGCTTTGTTCTCGAGAAGATTGTTGCTAGGGTCTTGACTACACCTTGCACCAACTTTTACTATGGCGGATAAAACTCGGTCAGAGTTGGATGTTGTCTTGGTTGGCTTTATTAATTTAAAGATCAGAGTTGGATGTTGTCTTGGTTGACTTTATTAATTTAAAGCGGACTCTTCTTGCGTTTTTGTTCAAAACAATGCTTAATGACTCATTGTGACCTGCAAGACTTTCAAGAGAGACAGTCTCCCAGAATGACGACGACGGGTGAGTACTTATAATATCACCCATCCAAACGAAAATTGTGGAAAGGTGCTCTGCAGGGCCTTATAATATCCTAATACACGCGGAAAGCAAAAAGGCCATCCAAGCGGGGCCATAGTGGGGAGTAAGGCTGGTCACAATGGGGAGGAACTTAGGAGTAACATCACACACTCCAATATAAGTTTACTTATGTGGCACATATTTAATAAAGAGATAGGTGCTTGTGGTGACTAGCTAAGTTACCGAAACATCACACACTCCAAGAAATAATGAGTCTATAACCTAATAAATGCATCGTTGTATGACACTACATAGATGTTCCTACCTATTATGGAGGTAGTAACATAGTCTAGGGAAGTGTGTAAGTTACTAGCTTATGTTCTTGCCCATTGTGATCAACCTAACTTAGACTAGTAAGGGCATATCCAGCCGCGCCCCCAGGAAGGCCTCCCCAGGCTTTTTTTCGCGCCGGTGCCGAAAAAACGGCCCAGTCGCGCCCCCAGGAGCCCGATTTTTGCCGGCTTGGGCCGAAAACAGCGCCGGCGGACCCAGCCCGAACCCGACGCGCTGGGGGGCGCCCGGGGGCGCCGGGCGAACTGTTTTGGCACGAAAAAGCCGCGGGCCCGCCACGTCAGCGACACGGCTCTCTTCTCGGCCCTTCGTCGTCCTCATCGCCTCGTTTCCCGCGGCGAATCAATGCCAAAGCTGTCGCGCGCTGCCGCGCCGGTCAGCCTGCGCCATTGATGCCTCACGGGCGGCGCAGTGAAGACCGGACGATGCGCGTCCCTCGCCCACCACGCGTGTGGGCGGCGCCTCGGCCTATATATGATGACGCGCCCCGGCGCACTCGGCGACTCACACACTCTCCCGCCGTCGTCGTTCCTTTCTCTCCTCTCCTCTCTTTCACCGTCTCCAGTTCACACCCATGGCCGAGCGCTTCCCACGCGACGGCGCAGCGGCGAACGACTTCGGTCGCCGCCATCTTCATGAAGACGAGGTCCGCCTCCTTTACGAGGCCGAGTACCCGGTCCCGCCGGACATGCGGGTGCCCGGGACGTGGAGGATCAGCGCGGGCGGCGTGTCGGTGCCCCCGGTACCCACCGGCGCGGCGCGGCATGCGGAGATCGCACGCATCCGCTCGAACCTGCCGCGTGCGGCGAAGGAGGGGCCACGGTACGTCCCCGACAGCCCGCTCTGGGACCCTTACTTTCGCCGCCGTCAGGCCCAGCAGCTCGAGGCCACCAACGGCGTCGTGCCCTCCGGCAGGCTCAACGCCGCCGGCTGGCGTCGGTGGTGGGGCGTGCCCGGGCGCACGTTGGAGGCCGTCCTCGAGTACATCGAGGGCGGCAACACGCCGCGCCTTGAGTACCCCGATCCCCCTTCCTTCTCACGCCGCCGCGGAAGCTCCTGGACCCCGAGGCGCATGGAGACCGGGGGGTCCTCCTCCTCGTCCGGCGGCTCGCCCTGCCTCCGCCCCGTCAAGCCGGAGCCCCAGGGTACGCCGGTCAGCGCGCGCACCCGCAGTTCCGGCGTCCGCATCGGCGCCAACGCCCCGCCACCCACCGGCCGCTTCGTCCTCGTCGAGCCCAAGCCGGAGCCCGGCCTCCCCGCGGAGTACAAGGAGATAGCCCGGCGCGGCTTCTCCGACGAGGACACCATGCGGTGGGCGCAGGAGGACTACCTCCGCGACGAGACGGTCCGGCAGCATCGGGCCCTGGAGGAGATCGCCGCCCGCAAGCGTGGGCGGGAGGACGTGCACGGCGTCGTGGTCCTCGACAGCGACGACGACGACGACGACGCTGCCCCCGGACCGTCCAACCCGCCGCGCCAACCGAGGGAGGGATGCAGCAGGGACGGCGGAGGCGTAGGCGGGGGCGGCGACAACGACGACGACGATGATGACGACGACGACGGCGGTGACTACACGCGGTTCTACAGCCTCCTCGGCATGTAGAACCGCGTGGGCGGGCAGCGAGGCGGGCAGCGAGGGAGACGGCGGGGGTAGCCCGCGGTAGTTTTTTTTTTATAAAATATGTTTAAGTTTGAACGAACTCGTCGATGTTTGCGTTAAATTTGAGTCGTTTTGCGCCGTATTTGACTTTTTGACTAACCGTGGGCGCCGCGACTGGGGGGCATCACGCCCCCAGTGCGCGGTTTAGCGCCGGTGCGCCCCCAGGGGCGATTTTTTGCCCCTCCTGGGGGGCCAACGGCTGGAGATGCCCTAACATGCACATGTTACTAGTCTATGTTGCTATCTTTATAGTGCATAATATCATAGATTAGTATCATAAGTGGTCTTATTTATTGCCATGCATGACACATAGTAGCATCACATTTATTATGTTACGGTATCTATCTATGTTACTATAACCATCTCTCTCTTCTTTAATTGTTTGCCACGTAAGCATGTTTACGAGTCCCAAGCGCATGATACTACTTATGTTACCCCATTATGGCTAGCCTTATATGCATTTTTGCTAGCTTTAGTGTGCGCCTCCCTGCCACACCGGATGACACCGTTTAGTTATTGTTGCCTTGTGCTATGGATGTTTTATGAACATGTCAATTATTTTTCCCGTTGCAACACACGGGCATTTGTACTAGTTAATTTAAAGCCAGGCGCTTCTTGCGTGTTCGTTTACGCCATGCGCGCTGTGATTACACTTAATGACTCATTGTGACCTGTGAGACTTTCAAGAGAGACGGTCTCCCAGAATGACGACGACGGGCGAGTACTATCACCCACCCAAACGAAAAGTGTGGCAATTTCAGTTGGAAATCGATCTGGAGAGCAACCAAGCGAGCGTCATACATTTATTGAATATGCAAGCCAAAATTCCATTCACGTTCACTCACAGATCTCAACGTACACCGCCGGCGTGCTCACGCCATGCGCGCTGCTCACCTCACCAAGAACGCAAACTACAGCTCTATCTTCTCTTGTAATTAGATTCTACAGACAGAACACGCAGGGCAAATCCTAGGAGAAAATCTGGGGGACCAAAATTGGGCCCGCGTCCTGCGGAGGGTACACGGGCGCGCCGCGCCGCGCCTACGACGCGTCCGCGTTTCGCGGCTCGTCAGCGTCGGCGTCTACGGCGGGGAACGCGAACGGCCTGGCGCTGGCGAGGAAGGACGGCATGTCGTCGCCGGCCATGATGACGACGACCTTGGGCTCCCTGTCGAGCGGCGCCATCCCGCGCGCCGACGCGTCCTCGCCGGCGCTCCCCCGCCGCGACGACCCGGACGGCTTGCTGTCCGTGCAGACGAGCACGAGCAGCGCCACCGCGATGATCCCCATCATGAGCGCGAAGCCGAGGAGGAGGTACGGCGTCGGCGTCCTCCAGAACGCCAGGTGCGCGCCTGCTCTGATCGGCCTCATGACGATTGATGAAGCACGCGGATCGGTCCCTCTTCTCCTGATCTTTCTCCTCTCACTTTCTTCCTCTCTGTGTGCGTACAGCAAGCAGGGTGGCGGTTTCGCGCTTGTTCTCTGTGGGTGGCTGTAACGTCCGAGTGGGAGACTGCGACCGAGAGGAGGGGGAGGGAGGCGGTATTTATAAGCGGCCCGCCGAAGGAGGCCGAGAGCGCGGAAAAGAGACCGCGCGGCGCGGCGCGGCGCGGCGCGACGGAGCTGTGCTTGCCAGTTGCCAGCTGTGCTCTGCGTGTGCCTCCCCCAGGTGCTCCTCCTGTGGGCTGCGGGTTTGGCGGTCTGCGGCTGCATGCACACGAAGGAACGTCTGAAGCTGCTGGGTTTTGGCCGCTTGGATGGTGGGACCTGGTTTTTTGGCTTTCGAGACAGGTGGGGGCCTGCCCAACATAGGTGGCGAGATCACTGCATCCAATGCCATCAATGATTAAAAAGCATCGAAAAAATTGAATTTAGTGTGCCAGTAGAATTACAGTTTGAATTAACCTCAGTGGTCTATCTTAGGTTCTGGAAGTTTCTGCAGAGATACGGGGTGAAACGAGAGGCGGATGCTCCAGGCTCGGGAACGCCGAGGTGTGACTGTACTCGCACTGGCATAGTTCAATGCAGTACTCCGGGTGGAGGAGATTCGGTGAACCTAGCCATGTGGAAATCAAACGCATGCTCTCCCGCAAAAAGAAAGAAATGTATCTGTATGCTTGCTTGCCCGGCCGCTGAACTTGGTCCAGGAGATCGGGATGATCCACGCCTTGTTGATCCTAGACACATTTGAAAATTGGAACAAACCGACGGCGGCGTGGCGACAGTGCATTGCGTTGCATGATCGCCAACTTTGTACTGCGCCGTCAGCTGTACCGGCGCGTACTGTTGAGTTGCTCCCTCTGTCCACAAATATGAGATGTTTTCTTCTAAAATCAATTGGATGAGTATAGACACGTTTTAATGCGTTTGTTCACCCATTTCAGTACATATATAGTCTGTATCAAAATGTCTAAAATATTTTACATTTGTGAGCTGAGGGAGTACTGATTAAGCCCAACAATGCACTGGTGGGCAGATGCCGAAATCAAGGGAGCAAACACTACTATTCCCTTCATTCCTAATTTGTCTTTCTAGAGATTTCAACAAATGACTACATACGGAGCAAAATGAATGAATCTACACTCAAATATGTCTATATATATTCGTATGTGCTGATTCATTTGAAATCTTTAAAAAGATAAATATTTAGGAACGGATGGAGTACTAGACAGGGCGGCGGAGATTCAGCGAACCTTGGCGTGAAAACAAAAGGAGTCGGCCGTCGACGAACCTGGTCCAGAGACTCGGGATGATTCAGACTCGCTTGGTCCCGAAATACTTGTAAGAGAAATGGATTCCAGATGGATGGAGTATAAGGCCTCCTGGTGCTAGTCTGTCAAACTTGTTCAGAATGAACAATCGGCGTGAGCGTGACGGGCGAGCCATGTGCCTTGCGTTTCGGTGTCCGTGGGTGGAAACAACCATGGGGTGCAGTACAACTAGTACGCCCCTGACTGTAAGACCTATTGGCCAGGTTTCGTATCAAAATGCGATCAGTCGACCAGTAAATGGTTCTGGTAAAAACAAAATACTAAAATGGGTGGCTTTGCAAATGTTTAGCGTTTATGTGATTTTCTGCAAGTTTTGATGCAATTGTGGTGGGTTTTTGCAATTTAGTAAAAAAATCAATCTGTTTTTCAGCTATGACCAAACGAACACAAGACGAGAATATCGGCTGGCCAAAATTATGGTTTAGTCGATTCCCCCACACAATCCAAATCATGCATTTGCTCACAAAAATGACCAGAAGCCCAAAACCACCAATTAGCCTAAAGCTGCCTACAACCCACTAACACGATAACAACATAAAAAGGCATGTGGTGTCACTTAACGAATAAATGGGCAACAATAAAAAAGAACAAGTTTAGGACCCCCCACCCCCCCCCCCACCCCCCGATAGAAATTTTGAATGAAGGAAAATAATGAAGAACACATTTATGTTTACAGGTGGAATAGCCCTAAATTAAACAAATGCAAATTCAAAACATAAAATAATATGGTAAAAATATGTGTAACATAACATCAAAACTAATACTTTCTCTAGCCATCTTATTTCCCCTACACTAGTACTAAAAATAAAGAAAACCATTAAGTTTTCCAAAGAATAATGAATTAGTGGTATAGGTATTATCCTTCAAGAAGAAAGAAAGAAATTAAATGAATAATGAAAAAAATGCACACAATTTACGCAAAATATGTTTTTTGCAATATACAAGAGTAAGCATATAAATGTGGAATTTTTGTATAAAATAAGTTCTCCAAGAAGGAATGAATTAGGGGTATTGGTATTAACCTCTAAGAAGAAAGAAAATAAGAAAACTAAAATAAAGAATGGCAAAATTTGCATATAGTTTACACACAATTGAGTTTTATATAATATGCAAGAATAGGAATAGTGGATTTTTCAGAAAAATGATTTTTTTCTTCTAAGGAGTAATAAATTAGTGGCATCGGTATTGACCTCTAAGAAGAGAAAAAAAAAATAAAACCAATAATATGATAAATTTGCACCAAATTTACACATGAATTTTTCTTTTTTATAATATGCAAGAATAAGTATATAATAGTGGATTCTTTTTTGAAATAAAAGTTTACTAAGAAAGAAAGGATTTGTGCCATTGCTATTATCTTTCAAAATGAAATAAAATAAAATGAAAACTAAAAAAATAAAAATGAAGTCTTCCAAGGAAGAATGATCAGTGGCATTGATATTACTCTTTAAGAACAACAAATAAAATAATTATAATGGCAAAAATTACTCATGAATTGCATTTCTATAATATGCAAGGATAAGTATATAAATAGTGGTGTTTTCGGAAATAAGAAGTTTCCTAAGAAATAATGAATTGGTGGCATTAGTATTACCATTAAGAAGAAATAAAATGAAATAAAAACTAAAAAATATCATAAAATGAATTTTCCTATGAAATAATGAATTAATCGCATTGGTACGTATAAGAAGAAAAACAAAATAAATAATAAAAATTTCCAAGGATAAATGAATTAGTGGCATTGGTATTACCCTTTAAGAGGAAACAAAGCATTGCATTAAAATAGTAATGGAAAAGCCTGGGTAATAAACCCCCAACGGGGACTTCCCTGCTCACATGGTACCCCCGTACAAACCATGGAAAATATCATGTTGCAGTTTGGACGCCGGAGGAGGGGGGAAGAAGGAGGACTAAAGGCCTATGGCAAGGGGTTGTCACTGGATGGAGACGGCAGAGAATCAAGCACCGCATCGTGGGTTTTCTCCCCGACCCCTGGCGATGTGGAAAACTGCCGCGTGGAAACGACGCAGATCGGGATCCATAATCCCTGGTGAGCGAGCGAGCAAATGCTCCTGTAGTTTTCCGCGGGCCGGCTTTGCCCCGTGGGCTGTACGCCCCAGTTTGGACGGGGATCACCGAGGGATTGCGTAGAACCAAACAAGCCCGTAGTGTTACCCTTTAAGAAGAAAGAAAAAAGTACAAAATTTACACATAAATTGTGATTGTCATAATATGCAATAATAAGCTTATAATAGTGGAATTTCTGGAAGTAAGAAATTTTGTAAGGAAAGAATTAGTGACATTGGTATAAACCTTAAAGAAGAAAGAAAATTAAAAAAATTACTAAACTAAAAAGAAATAGTTTTTCCTAAGAAAGTATTAATTAGTGACATTTATACTGCATTTACAAAAAAAGATAATAAATACAAATTAAGAAATAGAACACAACTTTGCATTGTTGCACTTTCTATATTATGCAAAGAATAATCATATCGGAGTGTAAATATTAGACCTATTTTACAATATTCATGTGCATACGTTTACACTCATCCAACATCCCAAAATATATTAATAAAAGAATAAAGAAAACCAACTAACAAAGAAAAAAGAAAAAGAAAAGAAAAATGCATTAAAAAAGGCAACGGTAACATGCTTCAAGCCATTAGAAAAATTGACTGGCTCCTAACATGGGCAAATGAAAAATTCATTCAAAAAGTCATGAAACAAAAAAGTGAAAAAAGCAGAACAAATGTTGACAAACCCCATTTAAACTTTATCCCCCTTGTGGTGAACTTTGATTAATAAAGCTTGGTTTGATCAAAATCAAGGGGAAAAATACAAAAGAAATCTTGACAAAAGAATGAACAATCAAAAAGTCGACCTAACCCAGTTTATAAATCACTAAAGTGAATCAAAGTTGACTTAGAGCGGACTGATCACATAATCACCAATCAACCACATGGCCCACATGCGCATACGCTGTTCGCACGTGCTGATTCGTTTCCTCTTCGCCGCGTCCAGCCGAACACACTTAACACATGCACGCTCCGCTCCACAGTGCCGTGCATGCGTACGACACGTATTGTAGGTGCACCAGCCGTGTCTCCCACTCACTACCAGAAACAGAAATTTTCCTGTGGGCTGGAAACCGACAGGAAAAGGGCGCAAACCGACAGGAATAATATTTCCTGTCGGCCAATTTTCAGGGGAATCCGACAGGGATAGCTTGACAGGAAAATTACTCTATGTCCGTCGGCCAGCCAACAGAAGCATTTTCCCTGACGGCCATTCCCGACAGGAAAATACTTTTTTGTCAGCTTTAGGCTTGACAGGTTTATGGGTCATTGCTGTCGGTCACAACCGACAGGAATTTTCGTTCTATTTCGCTGTGAGTTCAGGACCGACAGGAAAATGCTTGCATTTTGCTGTGAGTTCATGCCCGACAGGAAAATGCTTGCATTTTGCTGTGAGTTCATGCCCGACAGGAAAATACTTGCATTTCGCTGTGAGTTGGTCCCCGACAGGAATTAGCGTGCATTTCACTCAGCTCATGCCCGCCGGGAATTAGTGCAACATAGCCAGAGCACATTTACACTAATATCTAATCATCAATAAAAATCATAATCATTAGATACATCCATCAATTTTGCACATCCAAAGCTTCAGAAACAATCTACATAACAGTTCTCAGCTTACAAGGATAACCATCAGTTTTGCATATCCAAAGCATTACAAGCAAAGTACATCACAGTTCATCTAAAGTCTTGCAACTACCAAAATGCTACCTTGTTGCAAACACCACCTTTAGTTCTAAAGTCTTGCAACTAGCAAAATGCTGCTTTGTTGCCAACACCAACATTAGTTCTAAAGTCTGGCTCCAAGTCAACAAAAGGCACTACCAAGGTTACAACCACCATCTATGATTCTAGGTCTCAGTTTCACGAATGTTGGAACTAGTGTCGCCACCACCAGCACTAACGTTGTTCTCACTAGTATTCCTACTGGAGTTGTCAGCACCACCATTTGCACCTAGATCATCATCACCAGTGTTGTCATCGGCGGCTTGTGGTCTCATATGAGATGAATTAGGTGTCCCCTACATCATAACATTAATTTAGACACACCAGGAGAGCTTATGGAGTATTTTCTTTTAAAAGAAAAATAGCAAAATAAGTAGTAGTTAACTGTACAATAAACTACAATAAACTGGATATGTTCCTCAGTTGGTAAAGGAATTGTTGAGACTGAAAATATACAATATTCTAAGTATATATCTAGATATGAGGATGTACAGTCCTGTAGCACAGGAATGACACAAAGGTTAAAATTATTTCTTTAAAATCTTCTCATGGACTGGATTGGCATTGTAGCTTAGGGTTGCGTGTCAGTTTAATATAATATAAAAAAAATTAATCCTGAGCAGGCCTAGTACAAGAATAATTTTTGCTGATGGTTAATAAAATCAGGTTTGCACAGCATTAACTTGGCACAGAACCTCAAGAAAATCGGGTTTGCACAGCATTAACTTGGCACAACATTAAATGGATCCAACCACGAGTGTAGGTTTGGGTGCACCATGGTCCAGAAAATCATGTGTGTATAGATATTCCAATGATTAAGATACGAAGCTTTAAGATATCAATGTTGCAATTGGAAATGCAGTATGCCGAGAAGGCTATGTGCAAAAACTTACATGTGGTTGGGAACTCGCTCCTTGGTGTAGCTCCGTTGGTAGTTCTATTCCCATCTCCTTAAAAAGGGCCTATGAAAAAAATATGCATCATTAGAATAGCTAGTTTTTTCAATCACCAATCTGAAATATGTGGACAAATTTGAAAGTACCACTAGGATCCGTTCATGCATATCCACTTTATGTTGCAGGTTCTCATTATGTCGCTGCAGGTTCTCATTATGTCGCTTCAGCTCTTCAATTTCTTGAACAGTTCGTCGATGTGCTGCTGAAGTTGACGGCCTCAATTTCTTTTCTCTAGCTGTTGAGATATCATGTGTTAAATATAGCTTCAGCTACATTTCTTTCATTGTGCATGACATCAATGTTGTGTCGGAGCTTCAACTTTTTGAAGTATGGAAGTTGCCAAAAGCAACTTATGTGAGTCCAATTGTGCAATTTATTGTAATTGAAGGTGTCATTCACATGTGTGTACATGTGAGTTTCCACTTCCTCTCCTGTTAAACACCTTGGTGGCCCTTCTAACACTATTGTATCCTTTCTAAATGAATTGGCTTGGAATCTGAATTCATGATCTGGAGGTAGAAAGCGCCTATGACAATCAAACCAGCAAGGTTTCCGCCCGTATTGAAGAGTAAATGCTTTGGAATCACTCATGCATTCGGGGCATGCTAGCTTGCCATGGGTGCTCCACCCAGCGAACATACCAAACGCAGGAAAGTCGTGGACTGACCATAGGAATGCCGCTTTCATTGGGAAGTTTACCTTGTGATAAGCATCCCATGTTTCAACCCCGTCCCACAATTGCATCAGTTCATTAGCTAAAGGTTGCATTAGGACACTCAAATTTTTTCCAGGATGTTCAGGACCAGGGATAACAAGGCTAAGGAATATATACTCTGGTTTCAAGAGAATACCGGGTGGAAGGTTTAATGGAGCTATGAAAATAGGCCAGCAAGTATATGGAGCAGCATTCAACTTGTATGGTGTAAAACCATCACCAGCTATGACAAGACGGACATTTCTACGATCTTCTGCAAATTCTGGGAACTCCTTGTCAAACCCTTGCCAAGCTTCACCATCAATAGGGTGGACCATCTTATCAGAATTGGAACGACTATGCGACTGCAGATGTTTTGCTATTTCCTCATGTGCATACAACCTCTGGAATCTATCTTTCAGAGGGAGATATCTCAACACTTTACGTGGGACTTTATTCTGGCCTTCCTCGTAGCGAGATGTACCGCAGATGTCACACTTCTCTTTATGCTCATTATCTTTATAGTACAACATGCAATTATTTTTACAGACATCAATCTTGACATAAGGCATACCAAGGCCTTCTAAGAGTTTCTTAGATTGGTAGAAGTCCTTGGACAAGTTAGCACCCGGAGGCATAAGTTCATGGATGATTTGTGACACATCATCATATTCTGCAATTGACATATTATATTGAGATTTTAGTGCTAGCAAACGGGCTACTGCAGAAAGACGTGAGTGTGTTGTGTTCTCATGGACAATTTCATCAGCACTGCTAACCATCCTATAGAAAGCCTTGGCAGAGGAGGTTGGTTCTTCATCAATTGGTGGAGGACAGTTGCCACCTAGGTCAACTAACATATTGTCCATTCGGTCAATTTCATCGTGCCTCACACAATTTGTGGCAGAGGAAGATCCATCTTGGCTAGGAACATACTTCTCACCATGTTCTATCCATGTTTCATAGTTTTCCCTAAACCCGTATTTATACAAGTGTTTCTCTACCTCATCCCTGCCGCGCTTATTATAATTATGACACTTGGCACATGGACACTTGATTTTACCACATTCGGCTACACCAGGACAAGAGAATGCATGGTCTAGAAATCGGTTAGTTTGTTCAAGCCATAAGTTAGAAGGTATTTGACCATACTGCCAACCACTATACATCCATGCACGATCTGCCATCTAACAAATTCTGTGTTGAAAGTGGAATATATCAGCTATTTGATTATTTAATCTCAACACATCATACTTAAGATGAGTTATTCAGCTGCAGAAATACATGTGTAGCAATTGGAATCAAATAGATGTACACATAAGATAAACATTTAAAGCTGAAAGTTAAATGCTTACCAAAGGCTTGCTGAAATAGTGAAAAAGTGTGGAGTCACCAAGCTGGCTAACAAACTCCCAAAGTCCTCTAGCAGATCCAAGATCTAAGCCTATTATAGACAACATAGCAATTTAAGAGAATTAGAATAAGGATGGTAGAAAATGAAAAAGAATTATGCTCAAACAACAATGGTAACAACAAAATGTTGAAACCTTTGGTAAGCATTATATTACAAAGAAACAAGATATGCAGTACTATACAATATCCATAACCAGAAAACAAGACATGCATAGGCTATATTTGAGAAATCAGTCAATTACTCAAGCATGCAGTAACTAAATACAATGGCAAGGAAGAGAAGGTAAAATAATGAAAGAACAAGCTGCCTATCAACAAATCGAAATAATGAATCAAACTGGTCATTTCATTTTACTTCCCAAGTGAATTAGTACTAACTGTATCAGTGCTAAAGTTGGAAGCTTGTGATGTCAATCTGATGTATTTCTTCAGAGAAGTATTTTTTTTTACCTACATGACCAAGCTAAGGCTATTTTGCAAAAATCTGCGATGTCAGTTGACACCACAAAGATGTGTGTAGCCTCACCACTGCTACTGGATTTCTGTCCTTGACAAATCTACTACTGATTTCTAGCAGTAGGATGTGAACCAGAGAGATCTACTAGCACAAGACAAGAGCATGTATAGTGGAGGAAGGGGGCAGAATGAATTACGTACTGAGTTAATAGCCAGCCAGTAGAGTGGAAACGCCCTGTGCTGGATCCAAGCGAGCCTCACCACTTCCTGAACTAGGCAGAGGACGAGATGACTGAAAAAGGACACATACAAATCCAATGAGGAACATAAAGCACTTGCGTTTAGTGGATATGCACAAAGCCAGGGAAGTAAATTGAAAGCATTGGGCACCTTGATGGGGAATGGACGGCGGTTGGAGGACGATGGAGCTGCGGTGGCGGGACGGTGACAAAGGCGACTGGGACGAGGACGGCGGTGGCGGCGGCTTGGACGAGGACGGCGACGGCTGGGACTTGGACGAAGACGGCGGCGGCAGCGGCTGGGACTTGGACGGAGACGGCGGCGGCTGTGACTTGGACGGCGACGACCACGGCTGGGACGAGGACGGCGACGGCGGCGGCTTAGACGAGGACGACGACGTTCGATGCTGAGGCTGCGGTTCAGTGGTTGGCGAGCCGAGGAATAGAGCGCAGGGGCGGGTGAGAGGTTCGGGGAGGCTAGGATTTGAGGAGGTGCAGCCGGCGGCGAGGGATTTGGGGTACACCAGCGGCGGCGGCTAGGGATTTGGGATGCTCTCGCGCTCTCTGGAAAGAGCTCGGTGAAACTAGAGATAAGGGGATTTTCTTTTACCGTAGGCTTTGACCAGCGACAATGGGCCGAAAATTTGCTGAGCTGCGGGCAATTTGGCGCGCACATCAAATCTATGGCGCGAAATGGGCTAAGCCTGTGGGCCAGCCGCGGACCCACAGCCATATTAATTTTCCCGTGAGTTCCACAGCCGGCGCACAGGATAACTGCTTTACTCCTGGCGTGCTGGTTTGGGCCGATAGTGCAAGCTCATTGTCCTGTGCGCTAGCGCGGGTCCGACAGGAAAACAATTAACACACAGTAAAATTTCAGTTTTTGGTAGTGCTCCATACGCTCCATGGCCATAAGATCAATCGACCGAGGTTGCATTATTTTTTCCTTTTTGATGAGGTGATCGACTGGGGCAGGAGCTAAAAGCAAACTCTTGGAACGCTAGCGGACGGAGTATATCGGTACGCGGCGTCATGCATGCATGAACCGATCGACCGAGCTGGCTGGCACTGGCAGGCCGCTTTGCGCCTCCGGCCTCCCCCACCCGCGATCGAGTCGCCGCGCGCATTCAATCATCCATCCAGATTCATCGACAAGGAAGCCAGCTGCCCTGCCGTGCCTGACGTGTGCGGGTCTCGAAGGAGGCAAGCCGCTGGCTAGAAATGGCTATCCACAGCTGGAGTTTCCACCTGCTGCAAGGATCAGTTGCGTCGATTCACGATCGCGTGCTGCGTGCTGCCGGCCGCATAGTAGTAGCAATAAACCGCATTGCTAGTAGCTGCTAGCTGATCGCCGGCTACCTGGATCGGTGGTTACTTGCTAGCTGGATCCTCGTGAGAAATCGACCAGACATACTACTACTACGATGCGTGCCGTGTGGTGCATGTATGCATATCCTCAGGTTCCAGCCGATGTGAAAGAGACGAGAAAAACGGGGAAAAGGGAGAAAAAGTGGTCGCGCGAGCACGGATCGACCGCCGGTGCTGCGCGACCTGGCGTCGTCCCGAATTGACGATCGTGTCGCCATCTCCCAGAGGTGCATGGTCAAGTCAGAAACCATCCATTCCTTCCACTTCCACACACACATGCGAAGAAGGCTAGCAAGAGATGGAAGACGTCGTCGTCGTCACCTTGTGGAGTAGTTGTAGTATCTTGTTTCCAGCTTTTGACATCACGCATGCAAATCCACTCGCGCGATGATGCGGCCGGTGAGCGCACTAGATTAGATTAGTTGGTTATGGCCCAGGCAAAAGTAAAGCGGGGGGAATTGGTGGCTAACCCTTTTTTTGACTGGTGAATTATCAGATAACTTTGTTGAGTGTAATGATTCAGTTGGTTGAGGCCATGCGAAGTTACAAGGTAAACAAGAACCATGTGTTAGAACCCCGCTCCTAGCGCCCCGCTCAATGAGTTATATATTTACTTAGTCAATTTTATTTCATTTATTATCAGCAAATTCGAAATACAAGATGAAGAACAGGACCCGTACAATTGAATCTTTCTTTCAGTCAACATCCAATCAGCCTTCAGCCAACAACGTCCAATTAGTACCTGTAAAACTGATATGCGAAACAAGATGAATGATGAATGGATGAATCGCCGTTTGGTCTGCTATATGAGTGTGATGTATTTGCAAGAATTGATGATATTAAGATTACACAGTGCTATCAAAAAATGAGGAAACGCAAGACTTGTTTCAAAAAAAAACTACCTCATGGACTTCGTGTTAATGGTATAATATGTTTTTCTTTTTGCAAACTTTCATATGAACAATTGATTTAGTCTATGTCCAGTGTCTTGATTTGAAATCCTTGATTTTATGTTTGCAGATTCAGGTCCGTCTACTATTGCTGGTGAAGAAACAATGGCCCCGAGTTAAGTAAGTCTTCACTAATTTGGTACCAAACCATGTCTGCAGCGATGCACTTTGTTAAACTATTTGTTTTATGGAATTTACTCTCTTGATAATAATGAATTTATATTTTGTTTTGAATGTGATTTTGTGACATACTTATAATGCACATTGATGTGTGTGGTATTTGACGTTATATTTAGTCAGTTAGTTTTAGCCCTAGGCTTTGCGAAATCCTGGTTCCGCCTCTGGCCACCATAGCACCTCCTTGCGCTCCCCGCTGTCTGTTGCTCCGGCCATGGTGGCCACACCCATCCCCATAATCTCTCATCTCCCACACCATGCCGCTCTTTGATCTCAACTTTGAGGTGGGACGAAAGTTTGAAGAAGAAGTTTGGAATAAGTAGGGAGTCTGCACCAATGGTGATGGATCCGACGTCTCGGGGTTTCATCTGGTGGCCGAGTTCACAAGATCAAAGATCAAACTCACACCACAATCTGTGGGTACAATCCTTCTTGCTTGTTTTGGGGGCAGAGCATCTTCTTTCCAAGTGCATCAACTTCAGAATTGGTCGTTAAAGTTTTCGGTTTCATCCCAAGAGGTAGGCTACTCCATTATCAAAGGAGGTAACATCTCAACTCCTGAGTTTAATCTTAATATCCTACTCTGGGGTAGTGGAGGTCCAAACTCTTGTTATGAACTTAGATCAATATTTACAAGAGAAGGAGGATGAATGGACCCATATCTTCCGTAGACATCCACGTAAATCATATACTCAAGCTCTTTCCACACCTGCATCTTTCCATGAGCCGATTAGATCTGAAGCTCGTTCATCAGATATTCAAAATCGTGATTCAAATGGGGCATTCATTTCAGTGCATAATTGTCTCATGCATGCCACGACTGTTAATGCTCTAGCGGGTAATAAAGATATTCAATTGCCTTCATCTCCGGCAACCAGGCCCCCTCACTCACGGCCCACCAACACTAATGGCACTGCTTCTCCATTTTGTGTCCGTTGCGTTGACATGGGTCATTTGCGTCCTGCATGCACTAATAAAATCAAATGCCATAAATGCAAACGCCCGGGTCATATTGCTAAAGATTGCTTCTCGTCAGGTCGGCAGCCCACTAACAACCAACCGGCCCATCTGCCTAATCCTCCAAACCCTGCGCATATGAGGCAGCCCATTTTGGCTACCACTGTTCAGCCCACGACGACTCCCCCCATCCCACAGAGTCCTATTAGGCAGCAAAATATCAGTGCGCAATTGCAGTCAAATCACGCGCCCCTTCCCAATATCACCCAAGCCCGGGTTGGTACCTGCCATATCGTTGCTGCTCCGTCTTCCAATGCCACCCTTCTCTGCTCTCCTCCTCTGCTTCCCACTCCTCCTCGCCGAGCTCCATCAACCCTAGCCTCGCCGACGACCTAGCCTACCCTTCGGACGATGTCATCCTTTCCTTTTGATCCTACCCCTTTCATCCCACCAAACCATCAGCACATTGACGTTGAGGGGAGGCCTGCTAGGGTTCAAGTGGTGGCGGGCGCAGTTGCTCCTACTCATGAGAACTGGGTGATTGCGACCATCGTCCCGATGCCAGATCTTCAGGTGACTTTCAACACTATCAGAGAAGTTCTATCTGATTCTCTCACTAGGGTCATGCATATGGGCTTCTCTGAAATCAGTCCATGCCCATTTGGTCAAGCATATATTAGATTGGACAATACTTTTGATCGAGATGACTTAGTGCTCAATAGTCCGCATGCCTTCACGGATGTTCATGTGATTTTCCAAAAACATAATGAGGGTTTGAACTGGAGGAGATTGGTGATGAACAGAGAGGTCTGGCTTCTGTTATGTGGTTTTCCTTTCGACAGAAAATGCATGCATGAGGTTGCTAATGCGGTCAGAGGATTTGGCAGACTGTTAGAGTGGGATAGAAATAAGAGTACTACAGAAAATCTGATGGTTAAAGTGAGAGTGGAAGAATTGAGGCATATCCCTGCGAGTATTGTGATTGGTGAAGAGAAGATTTTCTGTCTGGCTCCCACACTGTACCTGTGATAATTCTGCAGCAAAGGATCTTAGGTGCTGAACCACATGATGAGGACCCGATCCCACCTAATGGTAATCCTCACCCAGTTCCCCAACAGGCACATTTTCATGTTAACCAACATAATCACTTTTTGGGACCACTGCATCACCATGAACATGATGATGTTCATATGCCAGACCTGAATCAAGAAGCAGAGCAGCCTCAGTTGAACTTAGCCTTACAGCAGTCTGATAATGCAGATTGGGACCATGAGGAGGAAGATATGGACTTGCCAGGACGGGGCCACTGGGCTTTGCCACAACCAAATCCTTTAATTGATCAAGAACTCCATTAGGGTGAATTTTTAGAGCTCCAGGACTTGATGGAACCTATGCAAGATGAAGATCATGTGCCTTTGCCTGATATGGTCAACAACAATGATCTCACACTGTCACTAGTTGGCTCACACAACTCTGCTCCATCTATTGAATCTGCTAATGGGCCTGCTGCAGCCCCTGGTGCCTTTCAATTACCTGATCTGAATCTTGACCAACCCGTGCCACAGTTTCCTCCACCTGAGCACCCAATTGTGGAGAACTTACCTGTCCAACTTCCAGATGTACCACATAATGTTCTTCCCAATGGAAATTTTTCAGACAACAACTTGGATGCAATTCTGATACATCATAGCTTTGATGTCAATCAACTTTCTGAGGATCCTATGCATCAGGAATTCCTGGTCTCTGCCAGGCCACCCATGCCTTTGAGACCTCAGGAACCTAGCTCTGCTCTTGTCCAACAGTCTGATCAGCTACTGATGTGTACTGCTACTGAAACTGCCAATGCTCTCGACATTCAGGGTAACACGGATATTCTCAAGGACTCTACTGCACGAGCTCAACTGTCAACAAATGTAACTAATGAGCTACAAGCCCAGGAAATTGGTGAGTCTTCTCACTCCAGTTTATCTGCTCCACCAAGTTTCCCAGTTCCCATTTATAAAGAGCATGAGCAGAATACTCTTGTGGGTTTTGTTCACTTACCCTATGATGCAGACCTAGTTGTCTTGGAGAAGGGAGAGGTACCTACTACTATTCAGCAAGAGGCTGTATCAGATGAAGCACTCCTGGGAAAAGAAGGGGCACATATTTGGAAAACCCACTTTGCTCCAACTTCTAATAGCAAGCACGTAATCCAAGTACCTTTTGAGTGGGTTAATTTCCTTTCTGTGGCACTGTTATCTAGAGATAAATTTGACTGGGCAAAAAAATTCATTACCTCAGAAGTTTGGAGCTATATCATTCAAGGAACTAAACCACAACACTGCAAACCTTTTGCCATACCTGATAAGTGTCTTTCAACTTCCATTGATCTCTGTTCTTCTTCATCTGATGACTCTCAGGAAGTTGATCAGGAAAATGTGAGCACTCCATCTCATAGTGTCAAGTACAATAATGGACCCACTACCTCTTCTACCTCTGCCATCCACAGGAACAGAAAGAGGAAAGAAAAGCTGCCACTGGTGGAAACTGAGGTAAGGAGGAGTTTTAGATTGCAGGAACTTAATAAGGGCTTTAAAATATCAGTATGTAAGGATAAGAATTGTCTGCCCTATACCTCATTGCCTCCACCTATTCCATCTAGAGTTGTTAAAAATCTCAACTCTTCTTTTTGTGAGGTGAATATGCAAGATACTGCTGAAGAGAAAATTAGAAATGGGGGAAAGAAGCTCAAGACCACTTCAAGAAAGGCTGGATCTAAGGATAGCCAATCCAAGGAGACAACATAGTCTCAATCTTCATAGTTCTTTTGTTGATCTGTCAACCTTTTGTAAAGATGATCTCTAGTTTGCCTTGTAAGAAGATGGTTGAAGTTGTGGACTTCGTTTTATCTAGTCATATTTGTAACACACTGGTTATGTGCACATTAGTCAAGTTACTGCTTCTGCTATGGCCAAATCCTGGAATGTTTTAAATTGGAATATCAGGGGTATTAATGACAATAAGAAATGGTTAGCTCTGTCTAACAAAATTGTAGAATCTGCCTGTGATATACTTTGTCTTCAAGAGACCAAGAAAGATCATTTTGACATTAATTTCCTCAAGAATTTTTGCCATAAAAAGCTGAACAAGTTTGATTTTTTTCCTTTAGTGGGAGCCTCAGGAGGCTTATTGGTTGTGTGGAATGAACAAGTGTTTGAGGGTCACACCATCGACAAAAATGATTTTTCCATCTCCATTGACTTCTCCTCCAAACAGTCTAGAGAACATATCCTGCTCACCAATGTCTATGGGCCCTGCCAAAATCCAGCTAGAACTGAATTTCTCACCTGGTTCCAAGACTTCCAAATTGATGATGATGTTAACTAGCTTGTAATGGGTGACTTCAATTATGTCAGATACCCACACAACAGAAATAGAATTGGGGGTAATATGCAAGATATGTACTCTTTCAATGAAGCCATTAACAAGTTAGCCCTGATTGAAATTCCCCTAAAAGGCAGAAGTTTCACTTGGAGCAACATGCAAGATGCTTCCCTCCTAGAGAGAATTGATTGGTGTTTCACCTCTGAATTATGGACTTTATCTTATCCAAATACAATGGATGTGTCGGCGTTCTGGGAACGGGGGTCCCCAGACTTGCCTGCCTGCGGCCTGCGACATGGCTCAAGGGGCGGCCCAGCGTGGCCCATCTTCATCAGCACGAGCTCAAGACCCTCGCGAGGGGCCAAGCCTCGCGGGGCGGACGACAGGAGGCTTCCTCAGGCACGGCCTCGTCAGGCTGGCTCGCGAGGAGGCAGAGAGATCAAGGCGGGGTACCTCACGAGCTGCCCATGACGCAAGCCATGACGACCAAGGCCAGGCGGGCGCCAGGCGGGTGCCGGCCTATGCAGAGTCCTTGCTTCCTCTTTGGTGCTAAGGGAGCAAGCGCGGGCGAGAGCATCAAGCAAAGGCATCCATTTCGGTGCAACAAGACCAAGACCAGCAGAGCGGCAGGATGGAGGTCATCGTGGAGCCCAAGCCGGCATCACCGCCAGAGTCTTTGGTAGGCGAGGACCGACTTTAGTCAGGATAAGTGTACTAGATGTTCTCCTTCAAAATGGCCAATTGTTGGCGCCCTTCCCGCTCAATATTTAGGAAGAGGCCCATGGCCTTTGCCTATAAATAGGACTAGCCACCCACAAGGTAGAGGCATCTAGAAATCGATCGGATTATCATCTGGGAGAGCGACTGAACTCCCTCTAGCAGTTCATCGCACCAGCCAAGAACAGATCCTCGCAAGGCTGTTCTTCCTTGTATTGTTCATCATCAGCCCAAGAGGCAATCCACCACACCACAAACTAGAGTAGGGTATTACACCACAATGGTGGCCCGAACTAGTATAAACCCTGTGTCTCTTGTGTTGCACTTTTCATAGCTTAGATCCATAGCGAGGCGGTGAGGCGCAGGTAGGTAGAGGGCAAAATCTCCACGCGCACCCTAGTGTTCGAATCTAGAGGGTCTGCCGGAACCTGAAATTCGACATTTGGCGCGCCAGGTAGGGTTGCGCCGGGATCCAGCTTCTGCCGCTTCGCGTCTCTTCGCATCGTCATCATCATGTCCGGCGACCAGGCAGGCAACCCTGATCCCTGGGCGGCCTGGCCCGCCCACGCAGAGCCGCTAGCCACGAGCAACCCCATGCCCCAGGCAGCTCGCGGTCCGCAGGGCTCTACGGGCCGCGGGCGGCGCGGACAGGCAACGACAGCTCTCACGCAGCGGCAGGCGCGGTCGACGGCGAGGGCCTCCCACCATGCTGCGGCCACGGCGCCGTACACCCGACGGGAGCAGGCGAACTCGAGGGCCGCGCTCACAGTGTCCCGAGAGCTACTGCAATGCAGGCTGTTGGAAGGAGGCCACGACGTGCTGCTAGAGTGGGTGGCAGAACTCCTGGGCTTCGCCGCCTCGGGGGCTCCCCCCTTCTGCACCCAACTCCCATCTCAGGTCCAGGGAGGCCCGCACGGAGGCTCCACACACGCCCGAGCAGCCCCAAGCGGACTCCAAGGCCACCCCAACGCAGGTCAGGCCGTCAGCACAGGGCCAGCAGCGGCGTTGCCTCCGCCCCTGGCCATCGAAGAAGGACTCACCGCGACCCACGGCCCCGGTGGGCCGCCACGCTACCACCCCCAGGCAGGCACGTCAAGCAGAACTGCGTGGCATGCAGAGCGCTACGGCGCGGCCTTCGGGATGGCGGCCCCAGAAGAGTATGCGCCCCACATGATGGACTAAGGGCGCGCACATGAGGACGGACAAGGCTTGCTCCTCGGCCCAAGCTGGAGGGACGAGACACCAGAAGCCGAGCTCTTCCAGGAGCCCCGAGAAGGCCCCATCGACTACGCTGGAAGCAACGATTATCAGGTACCACTAATTCCTCAGGAGCAGGCATACGCCAACCATGGATCGCAGGAGGTGCAGGTCATCGCAGCGGGCGGCTGCCCCACTCCCGCAGCTTCCTACCCCTCAGGAGGAGGGCGCCGGGGGCTGCAGGAGAGGGGCCAAGATCCGACATCACCATCGCGGCGTTCGGAGCAAGGCTCCTCAGGAGGTAGGCCCTCTGCTGGGGAGGTGCCTCAGGGCCTGCCCCTGGCGGAGGACCTGTGGTCGTCAGGGGAACCGCTGGCGACTGCTCTACCCCATCGGCGTCGGTGGCACTAGAGTGTGGCGCAAGGCGGGGCTATCGTCTAGCGATATGAAGCAAGGCCGGTACCTGTGAAGAAGGCCCAGTGCCTGTGAAGCTCGCTGCCTCGTGACACTCTCACGTAATAATGAGTGGGGCTGTACACGCCCCGGAGTCTCAGGGGTGTTGGCCTCAGGCCCTGGGGCTCCCTCCCACGCCCAGTGGCAGCACTTAGCTCCGCGCTGGTGAGAAGACGTCCAAGACTAGATTAGGTGCCGGACGCGGCCTTTTTTCTGCTTTTGTTGCTTTTTCCCTTGGTTGTCATTTCCCCCGTTGCATTTAAGCTGGATTTGAGCTCCAAGATTTGCGTGTGTTCGGGGAAGGGGTGTTTAGTCTCGTTCGAGCAATCTCTCGCGTTCTGGTTACCACTTCGCCTCAGCTGCCTCCCCTTGTGAGCCCCTCACGAGCCGGGCCAGGCCAAGCTTACATGCAGCCCTGACTGCCGTCGCCGCGCCCTCTCAGGAGGTTTTCATTACAGGTTCCATGGGCCCGTTCAGGAGACGCTTGAGGCACCACGGCCTTCCGCAGACTGACTCGAGGCCCTTGCGGGTCGAAGGTAAACAAGCCAGCCAGCTCGTCGCAAAGTCAGCCGCTTGGCGCGGGAGTACGGGTGATATCGCGTCTACTAATACGCCGAATGCAAGTTTTTACATGAGGGGCTCCCCCTCCCAAAATGATCTTACAACCTTCAGGGCAAAGCCCGAACTCTATCTGCGCAGGGTAAAGGAGCAGGGTTAATACGCGGTCAATCGGATAAATCCCCCAATGCATCCTCAGGAGCACCTCCTGAAATCGCCGCTGGCGTCGCCGGCCTCGCCGTCGTTCTCCGCGTCGCCGTCAGCAGCGTCAGGGCCGTTCACCACGTCGCCTTCATCAGCAGCCAGGACCGTGTTGTCGTTATCAGAAGCGAAGGCACTGACAAGGGCATCCACGTTGTCTTCCACCCAGCGCGCCAGGTCGCCCCGGACGGCCTGGGGTACTGGGGTGATGGCAGCGTCAAAGTCGAAGTTGGGGTCCATGTTCTGAAGGTAGCTGAAGACACGAGAGAAGGAGCGCCCGAGCAGGGCGCAGCTCCTCTCCTCCACCAGCCTGTTGGCTCCGACCGACCATGCCTCCAGCTGCGTCACCACGTCGGTGAAGAACAAAAGATTGCCAGCAAAGTTGACTGCGTAGGGCTGGTCAACAGCAGCCTCGCAGATGTTACCCAAGGCCGCGTTGGTTCTCTCCCGAAGCGTGGCGAGCATGGGGCCGTGCTCGTGCTCCAGAATCCGCTGCTGGCGTATCTCGTCCTCGTTCTGCCGCGCAACGGCCTCAGCCTCGTCCACCCGCTGGCGGAGAAGAAGTGCCTCGGCGCGGGAGGTAGTCAGCTCCTCCTGCACTACGTCGAGGGCGGCCCGGGAAGCGTCATCCCATCATGTCACTTCCTCCAGCTTGGCCCTCAGGGCGGCGGTACTGCCCTCAGCCTCGACCTGGATCAACCCCATCCTCTCCTCGAACTCGCGCTCAAGGTTCAAGTGGTCCGTCGTCACCCCGCGTTCAACCTCTTCCAGGACTCGGGCCTCGCGCGCAGCGACGTCATCCTCCGCCTGTGTCACCAAGCGCTCTCTCGTCTCTAGACGTTCAAGATCACTTGCGCGCTCAGCAGCTTCCAGCGTCAGCGCCTCCTCACGCCTCAGGAGCTCTACCTGGTCAACCGAAGCCACCTTCATCGACGCAAGGGCCATCTCACGCATCTCCACCAACTGCTCCAGGGAGTGGCACCGGGCAAGGAGTTCCTGCGACCGCTCATCCACCGCCTCAGGCCGTCGGTCAGCCTCTCGGGCCTCCTCGACAGCCCGGGAACGTGCCTCCCGAGAGGACGCCAGCAATGCCTCGGCCTCCTCATTGTCGAGGTCACGCTGGTGGCGCGCAAGGGCAACAGCCGCCTCCAGCATGCGCCTCTCTTCAGCCAGGCGTAGGCCCTCAGCCTCAAGGCGCGCATCTTCATCAGCGAGCTCTTCGCCAAGCCGGCTCACCGCGTCAGCCGCCCTCCGGAGAAACCCTTGGCAAAGAACGCGACGCCTCCGGGTGCGCTCGAGCATGTCTTCTGTGTTGTCATCCGCCCCAAGTAAAGCGCGGGGGCCCACGAATCAGCACTCCCCTCTAGGCAGGGGCTGGGGGCTGGTGCCCTCGCGATGGCCGGGCACGCGTCGCCAGAAGCCCGGCCAGGAGCCAGCCCCTCCCCAAATGAAGAGCGTAGGGCCGACCTCAGCCAATCGCCATCCACGACCAGACGTGAAGCCCAAGGCAGGCTGGCTATGCCCCGAGAAAGCTCGCGAAGAAGGGTCGCGAGGCGCGCAGGGCCGCGATGCACCACATGATGGCTCACCTCTCCGACAGGCCTCACCGCAAGGGCTCTGCTTGAGCTCGGAGCGCTTGAAGACGATGGAGAGGGCGGAGCCTGGGGGGATGGCTCCTCAGCCATCTCCGTGAGCTCGGCAGGAAGGGCTCTGCAGAGCAGGGATCAGCAAAAGCAACGGGAGGATCAAGAGCTAGGAAAGGGGAAGGCTTACTCATCAGTGGCAAAATACTTCCTGCGCTTCAGCAGGCGGCAAGGGTAATCGTCACCCAAGGCCTCCCTTTTCTTCCGGAGAGCCTCGAAGTCCACACGGAAGCGACCCAAGAGCTGAGCGCAGGGGTCAGGCTGCGACGAGGAAGAAGCGTCAAGAGGCCCAGTGTCTGGAGCATCGTCCTGATGCATGCCGCCGGTCGCCTCACCAAGAAGGATAGCTGGGGCCCCAGGGGCCTCAACCACGGGCGCCATAGGCAGCGGCTCAGCGCCTCCAGCTGCAGCAGTACGGGCCTCAGGAGCTGCCCCCTCAGGAGTGCCGCCTGGCATCGTCACTCCGGCGGGGGCCCCCTCAGCCTCCGGCGGCCCATGCCTCCCTGCTCCGCCACTCGAGGAAGGACCGCCGTGGGCGAATGGGAGGGCAGTCACCACCACTGGGTTCTCGCGAGGCCCCGTGAGGCCAGTGGGGCGCAGCCCCCATTCGTCGAAGCCGGGCATCTGCTTCACAAAGTCGCCCCTGTTTGAGCAAAGGTACAACAAAGCCCCCTCTCGCCGGATGCTGCCGGGGGAAGGGTCCCCCGTCATGACCAGCAGCACCTTCCTCAGCGCTTCGGGCGTCAGGTCCTCCTCCTGGAGCCTCATGCGATCTTCACGCCCGCTGAAGGCCCACATCCAGCGGGAGTGACGCTGGAGAGGAGCAATGCGGCGTAGCAGGAACTCCTTCACCACCTTGGGCATCATCACGCCGAGCTCCCTCAAGAGCGCGAAGCGACGCCAGACGAAGATGAGCCGGGGGCTCGTGAGCGTCTCCTGGCCCCAGCCTGAATTGGGGACAGCGGGCGATGTTGGCTCCGAAAGCAGGGGGCTGGGCACCCCTACATCCACGTACAGCCACCGCTCGCGGAATCCAGGCGCGGACGGAGGAAGGCGGAAATCAATCCCTGAAGCCGTTGTTTCTGGTGCGGCAATGAAGCTCACGCACCCTGAGCATTGGGTGGGATCGACGAGGCGCAGAGAGAAGAAGTGACGCAACAAGGCAATTGAAGGAGGGATGCCCATCATTGCCTCACAGACAAAGGCGAAGACAGCAAGAAGAGTAATGGATTCAGGACCCAAATGCATCATATGGATCTGGTAATGGAAAAGCACAGCGTTGAAGAAATCGAAAAAGGGGGGAACCAATCCTGCCCACAGGGCGTCGGTAAAGTACTGGACCTCGGTGACTACCCTGTCGATCGAGAAGTGGGATGCGGGCCAGGCCGTCGTCCTCCCGCACTCATTGAAGATGGTGGCCAGAGCTGAGCTGACCTTGCCCAAGCCTTTCCGGTTGAGTATGATCGATCGGACGACGGCGGGAGCCGCCGACGCCGGTGAGCGAGGCGAAGGCATCGGTTTCTTCCCTTTTCCCTTCTTCGTCGGAGCCATGGCGACGGAAAGAGGGAGGATTCGAGATTGGATTGGAAGCAGAGACTGGAGCTCGAGAGGAGGAAGAGCAGGGGACGGTCAAGCGGCGAAAAGAGGAAAGACTGTGTGCAAGCATGGGTCCGCCTAGCTGGGCGCAAAATGAGGAGGTGTGGGGGAACAGGGGCCACCCATGCCCAATCAACCGCCACGCGGCACCCAAGGCCGCAGGCTGTTAGGGCCCGCGGCGCTTCGCACTTGCCCCTTTGCTTTTCTGCTCAGCCAAGTCCGGGCGCGCCTTGGGCCCAGGGGCTACTGTCGGCGTTCTGGGAACGGGGGTCCCCAGACTTGTGTGCCTGCGGCGTGCGGCGTGGCTCAAGGGGAGGCGCAGCGCGGCCCATCTTCATCAGCACGAGCTCAAGACCCTCGCGAGGGGCCAAGCCTCGCGGGGCGGACGACAGGAGGCTTCCTCAGGCACGGACTCGTCAGGCTGGCTCGCGAGGAGGCGGAGAGATCAAGGCGGGGTACCTCACGAGGTGCCCATGACGCAATCCATGACGACCAAGGCCAGGCGGGCGCCAGGCGGGCGCCGGCCTGCGCAGAGTCCTTGCTTCCTCTTTGGTGCTAAGGGAGCAAGCGCGGGCGAGAGCATCAAGCAAAGGCATCCATTTCGGTGCAACAGGACCAAGACCAGCAGAACGGCAGGATGGAGGTCATCGTGGAGCCCAAGCCAGCGTCACCGCTAGAGTCTTTGGCAGGCGAGGACCGACTTTAGTCAGGATAAGTGTACTAGATGTTCCCCTTCAAAATGGCCAATTGTTGGCGCCCTTCCCGCTCAATATTTGGGAAGAGGCCCAGGGCCTTTGCCTATAAATAGGACTAGCCACCCACAAGGTAGAGGCATCTAGAAATCGATCGGATTATCATCTGGGAGAGCGACTAAACTCCCTCTAGCAGTTCATCGCACCAGCCAAGAACAGACCCTCGCGAGGCTGTTCTTCCTTGTATTGTTCATCATTAGCCCAAGAGGCAATCCACCACACCACAAACTAGAGTAGGGTATTACACCACAATGGTGGCCCGAACTAGTATAAACCTTGTGTCTCTTGTGTTGCACTTTTCATAGCTTAGATCCATAGCGAGGCGGTGAGGCACAAGTAGGTAGAGGGCGAAATCTCCGCGCGCACCCCAGTGTTCGAATCTAGAGGGTCTGCCGAAACCCGAAATCTGAGAGGATGTTCCTCTTGCCAGAACAACATCTGATCATGTCCCAATTGTCATTAAAATTAGCACTTCCATTCCCAAATCCAAGATTTTCAGATTTGAAAACTTCTGGCTACAGCACCCACAGTTCAAAGAGGTAGTTAAGACCATCTGGGAGCAATAGGTCTCTGAAACTGATAGTGGCAAGATCATTTCTGCTAAATTTAAAAGATTGAGAAAAAGTCTGAAAATTTGGTCTAAGAACTGCTCAAACCTGAAACTCTCCATTTCCAACTGCAATGAAGTGATTCTTATGTATGATCATATTGAAGAACTGAGACAGTTATCAGTTGAGGAACACAATGGCAGATTTATTCTCATGCAACACCTCAATTCCCTTCTTCATATGCAAAAGATCTATTGGAAACAGAGAGCCACCATCTGGAATATTAAATTTGGTGAAGCAAACACCAAATTCTTTCAGGCTAAGGCCACTATCAAGAACATAAACAACCACATTGCTATGCTGAAGGATGAGAATGACATAGAACATCAAGATCATCACACTAAAGAAGCCATCCTCTTTAAAGCTTTTAAAGAAAGGCCAGGGACTACTCAAACCACCGATAACCCACTTATTTTAGAATCTCTAATTAATGCTAATGTGGATTTACAGTCTTTAGAAGACCATGTCACCAAGGAAGAAATTGATAATGTGATTTCAAATATGCCAAGTGACAAATCTCCAGGGCCAGATGGTTTCAATGCTTCTTTCCTGAAAACTTGTTGGGATATTATTGCACCTCACTCCTACAAGCTGATTGCAGACTTTCATGAGGGAAACATCAATATGCAAAGCATCAACTACTCATTCATCACCCTCGTTCCAAAAAAGGGCTCTGCTGATGTTCCAAGTGATTATAGACCCATCTCATTGCTGAATTATACTCTCAAAATCATCACAAAACTGCTAGCAAATAGACTTCAGAAGTCATTCTTACTATGGTGCATGAAAACCAATATGGATTCCTAAATGACACAAGCATTCAGGACTGTCTAGCATGGTCATTTGAATATGTCCATCAGTGCCATCACTCTAAGAAGGATATTATCCTCCTTAAATTGGATTTTGAGAAAGCATTTGTTATGTTAATTCATGATACCATTTTCAAGATTCTTCAAGCAAAAGGCTTTGGGCAAAAATGGATTCAGTGGATAAAAATGATTTATAGCTCTGGTTACTCTTCAGTACTGCTTAATGGAGTTCCAGGAAAACACTTTTTGTGCAAAAAAGGAGTTAGGCAGGGAGATCCCCTATCTCCTCTAATTTTTGTACTTGTTGCTGATATCTTGCAATCTATGTTGAATGAAGCAATGCAAGCTAGCATGATTGAAGCCCCCCATTGAACATTACTCCTGCACTGATTTCCAAGTAATCCAATATGTTGATGACACCATCTTGGTCATTCCTGCAGAAGAGAGACAAATTATGCACATTAAGAATCTTCTGCTGCATTTTGCTAGCTTCACTGGGCTAAGAGTGAACTACTCCAAATCTATTATGATTGCAATCAACACATGTAAAGAGAAAATTAACAGGTTGTCAAACTTGATGGGATGCCTGGTTGGCACTTTGCCTCTCACTTACCTTGGTCCGCCTTTAAGCACTTCCAAACCTAAGGTAGAAGATTTTACCCCAATGCTCTAGAGAATTGAAAAGAGGCTTCTAGGATGCTCCACGCTCCTCTCTTTTGGAGATAAGCTGGTTTTGGTCAAATCAGTTTTTGCAAGTATGCCCATCTACTTCATGAGTACCCTGTCTATTCCAGACACAGTTCTCACCCACATCAACAAACTTCTCAGACACTGTTTGTGGAAGAAATATGGAAATACAGAGCATGGGCCAGCATTAATTTCATGGGATAAGGTGTGTCAGCCAAAATCCCATGGAGGGCTAGGTGTTCTGGAGATTCAAACACACAACCAGGCTCTTTTGATGAAATTCATTCATAAGTTCCTTAATAAGGAGAATACACCATGGGTCAAGATTGTAATGGAGGCCTACTACAACAAGAGTCAACCGGGTGAGAGACTGATATATTCTTTCTGGTGGAAGGACATTCTTAAGTTGTTTCCAAAGTTCAAGCAATTGTATCAATGCAAGGCTGGCTCGGGGGACACAGTTCAATTCTGGCATGATCGATGGCTGCACGATGGAGTTAAGGACAAGTTTCCTGAGTTATTTTCTTTCACCACCCAAGTAAACATCTCCCTTCAGTAGGTGAATGCTCAACACACATTGGAAGATCTTTTCTACAGGCCATTGTCCAGCCAGGCATATTCTTAGTTTCTACAACTTCAAAATATTCTTGCTGAGCACCATACTCAAGATCAACTTGACAGATGGCTTTGAAAGACAACACACCCAAGTTATCAGATATTCAAACATACAAGTCCATCATGGGCCCATCAAGGACTCACCATCTTTTCAAGTTTTTAAGGAAGAGTTCAGCCAGGCTCACTCACAAAATCTTCTTCTGGTTATTGCTACATGATAGAGTCAATACCAGAAACCTGCTTAAGGGGAAAAAGATGCCTCTTTAGTCCTATAATTGTGCTCTTTGTTCTGACAACATGGAGGAAACCCTATCACACTTATTCTGGGACTACAATTTTGCTATGCACTGCTGGAACCACTTATTCCCACAAAAGAACAGAGGCATCTCGAGCTTTGATGAATGTTGTATTATAGCTGAACGCGTCCCTAGTGACATTGCATTAGACATCATTGTGACGGCTTGCTAGAGCATCTGGCTGGTTCAAAATGATAAGATCTTCTGACAAGCATCAACTTAAATAGGGGGATGGAAATTCTATCTTCAAGATGGTTTGCAAGAAACAGAGATCAGAGCAAGAGCAGAAAGAGCACATCAGTTTAAAGAATGGTCTGAGCAGCATTTGTTATAATTTGATCATGATACCCAAACAAGGAATTGGTTTATTTTTTTGGGACTCTTTCTTTTGTAATTGTAAATATTTATTAATAAATAATTTACCGTAGAACATTCTATTCTACGGTCTTCTCTTCAAAAAAAATCAGTTGGTTGAACCCTCCATCGAAGGCAAGTTAGAGCAACTCCAACGCGCCGACCTAAACACACGCGGACTTTGTCTGCTTTTCGTCTGTTTGGGTCGGCCGCCTTCTCGGCGTCCATCCTGTTTTTGGTTTGGGCGTCCATTTCATATCCACACATAAATTCGAAAAGGCCCGTGGCCATGCCATCGCCCAAAGTTCATGCTGGCACCATGCCAGCGGCCGGCAATACAATGTCGTCCTCCAAAAAAATCACCACACAGTTCATGTTGGCGCACTTGCCAGCGGCCGGCACACATTCAATCACACAAAAAGGGGTGGGAATTCGACCACGCCATCTTGGCCATGGTCGTGCCAGCACGCTTGTCAGCATACAAAAAAAGGATGGCGCTCTTCGCCATAGATCACTCATCATCGAACTTGAGCATGTTAGCCTGCATCTTCTCAAACCATGGCTTCTTCCTCGACGACACGGTGTTCAGGTCCACCTTCATGATCTCCACCCCCATCATATTGCTAGCGAGCGCCACTTTTTTTCCTTGCTCTTGGCATTGGCGGCCTCGATCCCGAGCATGTTGTCTTGCTTCTCCGCTTTCATCGCAAGCATCTTGGCTTGCTTCTCTGCCTTGAGGTCAAGCCTCCTCCTTTGGATCTCCATGAAGGCGTTCATTCGCTCTTTCTTGTCTTGCCGGCGCTTCTCCTTCCTTGTTTCCTTCTTGCTCATCATGGCATCAACGGTTGCATGCAAGCAATCGACGCTGCATTGCGCTTGTCCTCCTCCTTGGAGTCGGTCTCCCCTCGCGGCCGTGGCTTTTCACCATCCCCATGCTCCTCCACAGCTTTCTTCCCCCCCACGCGCCATGAGGGTGGTATATTGCTCCTTGAACTTCTCCTCCCCCTTGATGACCATCCAGAAATGGGAGAGGTTGAAGGACTTTCCCTCATGTTGGGCCTTGAATGACTCCAAAGCTTCGAATGCCTACAAATGAATAGCATGCAAGCATATGGGCAAATGGACATGTAAGCATAAACGAAAACAGAAATGAATATGAAGAGGGCACATGTATACCATATCGTGCATGTCGATGCTACTCACGGGGCGTGCCTTGCTGGTCTCAAGGGTGGCAAAACTCGTTGCACTCTTGTTGTATCACCCTCCATCGATTCGAGAGGGATACCCACCCACGCTTGCTTTGCATTTGGTACGGCGCAAACTTCTTGCTTTCATGGTACTCGATATGAACACAAATCCAAAAGGTTGATGCCTTTTGTTTGGCACCGACCTTGGGGTCTTGCCCAATGTCCCTCAGACACTCAAAAAGGAGCGTGTCCTCGGCCGGCGTGTATGCCTTTCTCCACTTGCTTTTGTGCTTCGGCTTCATGCCGGCTTGGTTGACGAGCTCGTCCTAGAACAAAGGCTCCCCGTCGATGTCCATTCATCCTCTTCCTCGAGGCCATAGTCCTCCAGGAAGTCGTGGTTGAGCAGGAAGCTACACATGCCTACCTGATCTTGCATGAACACGTCCTCCATGCTAGCTCGATCATAGGTCGATGGCATGAATGGTGCTCAGCCGTCTTGGCTTTGGGTCTCCTCGGGATCGTAGGCAGCTGCAATGGCACCGCCAGCGTAGGCAGCGGCCGTTGCACCACCTTCGAAGACGGTGTTCTTGATGATGAAACTGTTGGTCGTTTCATCATCGTCGGCCGCCGACATTCTGTCAAACAGGTTGCATGTGCCAAGGAGCATGTCGTCTGGCATCTCTCACGGGTGTCTCCTCGCTCCTCCATAGGATGATGAACCGTCCACCACCATGGCATTGAGGTCGAAGGCCACGGGTGCAGGAGCGGGTGTGGATGCCGCCACCACGCTCACCTCCGGCGAGCATTCCCCGGAGAAGCGAGAGGCTTGTTGTCGGTGTACTAGAGTAGGGGTACCCTAGTACCCTGAACTATTGCATGGACAGTCGCAGCGCCCCGCGGCAAGGGCTTGCCGGGTGACCGCCAAGATACTCTGTGGCTCCTTTTGGATCCGTTCAAGAACAAAGTATTCGAGTCAAGCAGACAAGGCCCCGGCAAGAGGAGCTTGCCGGGAAGGCCAACCGAGGCATCTCAAGGAACTTGCCGCGACGCGCCACGCGTCCCGGCAAGTCTCGGCGAGCGACAAGCTTCCGGGCGCGACAAGACCACGACCGCGGCAAGACGCTTGCCGCGGCAAGCGGCCACTCTGTGCCCACGCTCCAGCGCATCCACCAACGTGTCGCCCTGTGGGCCTTTCCAGGCACGCGTGGCGGAAGGCTGTGCAGCCAGCGGTAAGCGGTGGCATGCGTTGCTGACAAGATCGCCATCGTGGCGGACGGTGGCGCCCCTGACGGTCCTTTTCTACATTGTTAGGGCGACACAGACAGGCATTTAATGCCCTTGTCCCCTGCCGTCAGGGTTAGGTAGAAAGCACTGTACAGACAACTGTACCAACTACCTCTCTTTTTACATTTTTACCCTTCTCTGCGTTGCCACCTGTCGGTGACCCCTTGTGCATATAAAAGGAGGCCCATGCGCAACGTAGAGAGGGTTCGGTTAGTTCGGTTCGACTAGTTCGACTAGTTCGAGAGGCTCGGATCATTTCGAAGCCAGAGACACTTAGCTCTCTAGAGCAAGAACACAATACAATCAAACAAGCAGCAGTAGGAGTATTATCTCTCCGGAGAGCTCCGAAGCTGGGTAAACTTCTCGTGTGCCTCGCCTCGATCTGCTCTTCATGCGACCTCCGCCCCCCGCCAAACCGAAAGGGGCTCGGTCCGCCGGCCCCATAGGTGTTCGTGGATCAGTTTCCCGACATCTTTGGCACGCCAGGTAGGGGGCGTCGAGATTGTGTGAACCTGATCCGGCGTTCACACGAGCTAGATCTTCATTTTCTTCATCAACATGCCACTGAAGAAGAAGGCTTCGGAGGCAGCTGCTCCTTCCACGTCGATCTCACCGCCACCAGAGCAAACGGGTGGTGGGGTTGACGCTGGTGGAAGAACGGACATCGACGAGGAAGCTCACGGTGCTGCCAGGTCCAAGGACAAGGCTGCACAAACATTGGCGTCTTTGCATCCGCCGCGTCCCTCTCAGGAGATGCAGGACCGACAGCTTCATGGTATTCGCAGTACCATACGCTTGTTGGACCAAGATCAAGCTGGTGGGTCTCGGGACGCTCAAGACCAGCATGCACGCCAACATGCTGGCACGAGTGAGGCACGGTCGCTTGGACGGGGTACTGCTCCTTCTAACGTAGTTAGAAGTCCGAGCATATCCCGCTCCTCGCACCGTTCGCCATTGCCGCCCACCACTCCAGTGGAAGCTTTAGCGCGAGCTCAACTGCTCCTGGATTACCCTCCTGCGGAAGACAAGCTCGACCAATGGAGGGCCACCATTCAGAGTCTCATCGGCTACGCCAACGGCGACACTCCACGGCAACCGAGCACATCGTTGCCGCGGCAGGGTTGCCAGCCGCGAGCCGACGGCGACAAAACTGGTGATGGTGCAACCACCGTGCACTCTCCACCCCGAAGGCCAAGATCGCCGACTCGTCGGATCCACCTCGACAGCGACTCCACCGCCTCGTCGGATCCACGAACTCGTCGCGATCAACGCCAAGTTCTTCATGATAGACAGCAAGAAGACGCTCGTACTCGCATCGAGCGCCGAAGAGAAGCGCGACGTCAATCCGACAAGCGCGCTGGGCCCTCTATTGACATGCACGCGCCCGGAGAACCAGGCGACTTGCCGTACGCGGTAGGTTGCCCTGCGTTCACTCGCGAGCTGCGGCAGGTCCAGTGGCCCAGCACGAAGAATTTCAAGCCAGATGTATCAGAGAAGTACGACGGCAAGACGCATCCGTCAGAGTTCCTCAGCATCTACACCATCGCGGTGGAGGCTGCCGGGGGACGAGATGACAAGATCCTTGCCAACTACTTCCCGCTGGTGCTCAAGCCCAATGTCAGATCCTGGCTCATGCACTTGCCGGACAACTCCATATCCTCCTGGGCTGATCTGTGCCATCAGTTTGTCGGCGCCTTCACAGGCGGCCACAAGCCTCATGGCCAAGAGAGTGACCTTCACCTGCTCGCTCAGAAGGAAGGAGAGCCCCTGCGCAAGTACATACAGAGATTCAACAACGTACAGCACAACATCCCAGACATCCACCCTGCCGCGGTAATCAGCGCGTTCCATCAGAACGTGCGGAACCGCAGGATGCAGGAGGAGATGGTGATGTGCAAGATCAGAGACGTCAGCGAGCTATATGCCCTGGCCGACAAGTGTGCACGTGCTGAGGAAGGGAGGAGACTCCCCGAAGAGAATATAGGAGCAGGAGGATCTCACAGTGAGGATACTGCCCCGGCAAGGAAAAACCGGTGGCGGAGTAATAGAAGGAAGAAAGGCAAAGAGGTGCTAGTTGTCGAGCAGTCCGGCGGCGGAGGTGGCGCCAACAAAGCCAAAGCTGGTGGCTCCGGCAAGGAGATTGCCGCAGAGGCTGTGGCGGTCGCCGACAAGCAGGACGGCTCCAACAAGCAGTATTGCAAGATCCACCGCACCAAGGGCCATGACCTCCAGAGCTGCAAGAAAGTCGAGCAGCTTGTTGAGCAGCAGAAGGCTGAATACGAGCGGCGCAACAAGGAGAAGGCCCAGGAAGGTGCTGGAGGATCCGGCAAGAAACGTCCCAGCCGAGGAGGACACCGCGGCAAGGCCAAGCAGCGGCAAGGAGACAGACCTCCCCGCGGCCGCGACAAGGATGAAGATGACGACGACGACGAAGACATGGATGATGACGAGACTGATGAGCAGGAGTTCCAGAAAGCCACAGAGGTCCTATGCGTTGACGGCGGTGCTTCTCTGCATACTTCTCACCGCCAGATCAAACAATGGGTGCGGGAAGTCAATGCGGCAGAACCACCCGTCGAATCACGCAGGCCTCTGAAATGGTCCAGCACGCCTATCATCTTCGATATTGAGGACCACCCAGATCGCATAACTGGGGTCGGGTGCTTGCCGATGTTGGTCTCACCAACTATCCGCAACCTCAAGGTCACTAAGATGCTAGTTGACGGCGGGGCCGGCTTGAACCTGATCTCCTCCGCAGTGCTCCAGAAACTCCAGATCCCTGACAGCGAGCTCGAAGAGACCGGCACATTTCAAGGAATCAATCCGGGAAGGAGCAAGCCGAAGGGAAAGATCACGTTGCCGGTAACATTTGGCAGCGAGCTGAACTTCAGGACTGAGAGGGTCACTTTTGACGTTGCTGACTTCCCATTGCCTTACAATGGGATACTCGGCCGTCCAGCGCTTGCCAAATTCATGGCAGCCTCTCACTATGCATACAACATACTGAAGATGCCAGGCCCGATAAGCGTCATCTCTGTCCCTGGCGACAAGAAGGATGCCCTTATCTGCGCCGACAAGATCTACCGGGAGGCAACAGCTGCAACAGATCACAAGTCACTTGCCGCTGAAGCTCCCGGGGGGAAGAAGAAGACCAAGTCCGGCAAGAGTTCTGATGCCCACTCCGGCAAGCGCACCTCTTCGGAGTGCTGCGCTACCGTCGAGGACGCACCATCGAGCTCCACCGGCAAGTGTAAGAAGGCAATGGCAGCTCCACCAGAGACTAAGAAAGTGTCCGCCAAGGAGGACGGCACTGGTGGTACTTTCACCATCAGTGCCACGCTCGACCCTAAATAGGAAAGCGCGCTCGTTGCTTTCCTGCGGGTGAATGTCGACGTGTTTGCATGGCAACCGTCTGACATCCCCGGTGTTCCCAGGAAAGTAATTGAGCACCACCTTGCCGTCTGTCCTCATGCGCGGCCCGTCAAGCAGAAAGTCAGGAAACAAGCAGTGGAGCGCCAAGAATTCATTGCAGAAGAGATCAAGAAGTTGGAAGCAGCAGGCCTTGTCAGAGGAGTACTCCATCCTACGTGGTTGGCCAATCCTGTTGTCGTACGCAAAGCCAATGGGAAATGGAGGCTTTGTATTGATTTTACCGATGTCAATAAAGCTTGTCCCAAAGACCCATTTCCCTTGCTGCGCATCGACCAGATTGTTGACTCCATAGTCGGATGTGACCTGCTTTCATTTCTTGATGCATACTCAGGATACCATCAGATCTTCATGGCAGAAGAGGATGAGGAGAAAACCGCGTTCATTACCCCATGTGGCACATACTGTTTTGTACGGATGCCCTTTGGTTTGAAGAGTGCTGGTTCAACATTTGCAAGGGTAGTCCATCACGCTTTTGAGCCACAAATGCACATAAATGTGGAAGCCTACATGGATGACATAGTGGTCAAGAGCAAGGACAAAGCAACTCTGATCCAAGATTTAGAAGAAACATTTGCAAATCTGTGCAAGATCAACCTCAAGCTGAACCCCGAGAAGTGTGTGTTTGGAGTCCCTTCCGGCAAGCTTCTCGGGTTCTTTGTGTCTCAGCGGGGGATTGAAGCCAATCCCGACAAGATCAACGCCATTGAGCAGATTGAAGCACCAAAGCGCGTCAAGGATGTACGAAGACTTGCCGGTTGCGTGGCTGCTCTCAGCAGGTTTATCTCTAGATCTGCTGAGCGCGCCCTGCCGTTTTTCAAAATATTGAAAAAGGCAGGTCCAATGAAATGGACTCCGGAAGCAGAGGCTGCGCTGCAGGACTTGAAGAGATACCTGTCCTCCGCTCCAACACTTGTCGCACCTAGGCCACAAGAGAAGTTGCTGCTGTATATAGCGACAACCAATCAAGTGGTTAGTGCTGCGTTAGTGGCGAAGAGGGAGGCAGATGATGAGCCAGCAACCACGGCAGATGCATCCAGCGACAAGCAGGGGGCTTCACCGACAAGCTCTGGTCCGGCAAGCTCTGGTCCGGCAAGCTCCGGTCCCGACAAAGATGGATCTGCGCAGACACACAAGGAGGTGCAGAAGAGAATGGTGCAGCGCCCAGTTTACTTTGTCAGTTCCCTTTTGCAGGGGGCTAGGTCAAGGTACTATGGTGTGCATAAGTTGCTTTTCGGCCTTCTCATGGCCTCGAGAAAGCTGCGCCATTACTTCCAAGCACATGAGATCACAGTTGTCACTCGCTTTCCGTTGAAGAGAATACTGCAAAATCCAGAAGCAACATGCAGGATTGTTGAGTGGGCACTGGAACTGTCAAGCTTTGGCCTCAAGTTTGAAAGCACTTCAACTATCCAAAGCAGAGCATTGGCAGAGTTCATAGCAGAGTGGACACCAACACCAGATGAAGAGATTCCAGAGACGAGCATCCCCGTGAAGGAGGCAAGAAAAGAGTGGCTGATGTATTTTGATGGTGCCTTCTCGCTGCAAGGCGCTGGTGCGGGCGTGCTGCTTGTCGCACCCACCGGAGAGCACCTCAAGTACGTAGTCCAGATGCACTTTCCCAAGGACCAAGCAACAAACAATACTGCAGAGTATGAAGGTTTGCTTGCCGGTCTCAGGATCGCGGCAGACCTTGGGATTAGGAAACTCATTATCAAGGGAGACTCACAGCTTGTCGTCCGCCAAGTGAATAAGAGTTATCAGAGTCCATTGATGGAAGCTTATGTTGATGAAGTGAGGAAGCTAGAAGAGCACTTTGACGGCCAACAAATGAAACATGTTCCAAGAGCTCAGAATGACATTGCTGATGTCCTATCAAAGTGCGCCGCACTTAAGTTACCTGTGGAACCAGGGATCTTTGTGCTCAAGCTGACTCAACCATCCGTGACACCATCAACTGGACAGAGCAAGAAGAGAAAGTTGATTTCTGGTGACTACTTTCCGGCAGAGCTTCCCGAAGCCGCTGCCAAGAAGGTCCCCAAGGTCAACGCCGAAGATGCTGAGGGGCGGTTTGCTCCGGCAAGTCTTAGTGCTTGTTCCGTCGAAGCAGACGCTCCCGACAAGGTTTGCTCCGGCATGCTTGCCGGGGGACATCAAGCTCCGGCTGAGCCGCAGGTTCTCGCCGTAGAAGCGGATGTTCCCGCAGCAGCAGATGTGCCTTTAGTCCTTGTTGTCGAGCCGCAAGCTCCAGCATGGGCACAGCAGATTGTCCGTTTCCTTCAGATAGGAGAACTTCCCGAAGAGCAAGAAGAAGCGGAAAAAGTAGCCCGGCAGTCAAGTATATACCAGTTTGTTGACAACATACTGTACAGAAGAAGACTCAATGGTGTGAAATTGAAGTGTATTAGCCGGGAAGACGGACAGAAGCTGTTGGCAGAGATACATGGAGGCATATGTGGTCACCACATTGGCGCAAGAGCACTTGCCGGCAAAGCTTTCCGGCAAGGTTTCTTTTGGCCGACAGCCCTCCAGGATGCAACTGCACAAGTAACCAAGTGTGAAGCGTGCCAGTTCCATTCCAAGCAGATTCACCAGCCAGCTCAAGCTCTCCAGACGATCCCTTTATCCTGGCCATTTTCGGTCTGGGGGCTCGATATCCTCGGCCCTTTCCCCCGAGCTGTCGGGGGCTTCGAGTACTTGTATGTTGCAATCGACAAGTTCTTGAAGTGGCCGGAAGTGGAACCAGTGAGGAAGGTGACAGCATAGTCAGCGGTCAAGTTCTTCAGGTCGATTGTTTGCCGTTTCGGGATACCTAACAGGATCATCACCGACAACGGCACGCAATTTACAAGCCGCACCTTCATGCAATACGTCCAAGACCTTGGCGCCAAGGTCTGCTTCGCTTCTGTTGCTCATCCGAGAAGCAACGGTCAAGCGGAGAGGGAAAATGCTGAAGTGTTGCGCGGGCTCAAGACCAGGACTTTCGACAGGCTGCACAGGTGCGGAAGAAACTGGATCGAGGAGCTGCCGGTGGTTCTTTGGTCGATCAGAACGACGCCAAATCGAGCCACTGGCCAGATGCCTTTCGCTCTAGTCTATGGAGCGGAGGCAATTCTCCCCACGGAACTCGTATACGGGTCACCTCGAGTGCTCGCTTATGATGAGCTCGAGCAAGAGCAGCTGCGACAAGATGACGCGCTGCTCCTTGAGGAGGATTGTCTTCAGGCTGCTGTATGAGCTGCTCGATACCAGCAAGCTTTACGCCGCTACCATAGCCGCAAAGTTAATGCCAGAAGCTTCGAGGAAGGCGACCTTGTTCTTCGGCGCGTTCAGTCCACCAAGAATTCCAACAAGTTGACGCCGAAGTGGGAAGGCCCTTACCGGGTGAAACGAGTCACTAGGCCTGGCGCTGTCCGCCTTGAGACCGAAGATGGCATTCCGGTGAGCAACTCCTGGAACATTGAGCATCTTCGTAAGTTTTACCTGTAGGGCGCGATTGCCGGAACCTGTTCCGGCAACCACCTTTTGTACAAGTCTTGCCGTTGTTGCATGTAATCCTTTGTACAAAGCCGGGCGCAGATCCCGTGCATAAGTAAAGCTCATGTGCTTCGCACATCTTGTCACTTTCATGCTTTTTACTTTACATTTGCATGCTTTACCTGACACTTTGTGCAGCACCTATCCCCGGTAAGCAATAACGAGCCGAAAGGCACCATATCTTTATTTTCTCTTCTTTCTTTTTCTCAAACAAAGGAAAGGAAGGTTCCCTCGCACACAAGTTAGCCGGGGGGAAGGAGAAGATAATGGTATGGACCAGGCATCGTTTAAGGAAGATTCGCCTTGCCGGGAAGCAAACGACAGAAAAGCTAAGTTGCCAAAGTTTGAGGAATTAGTTTTAATTTTTAAGTTATCTTCCTCGAACGACTGTGCTTTGTATGGAAAACCTGTGCGCGGAGGAACCAACTCGTAGCTAGATGCGCCCTTACTTTGTTTCGAGTCCGCTCAACAACTTAAGTGTGCTGCAACTAGTCGCGACAAGGTTTCTTGTCGGAGCGGCACCGCCAGCAGGCTGCTGACGTCCCGCACTCAGCGCTCGCGGCTCGGGTGCCTGCGCTGACAAGTTCCCTAAAAGCGTAGGGTAAAAACATACAAAGCAAGGGATCTAGTAAAGGAAATAACATAGTGATCATCATCAAAAATAAAGTTATATTACAAGATAACTTGTCGCAGCTCTAACACATTGTTCTCATGACATGACTAGCAGCGACAAGGAAAAAGATAAAGCGGGCGGTCTAGTCTACGCGACCACCCTCAACCCTCCTGATCTCGCTCACCTTGTCCACAATGGGTGCGACAAGGGCCTTGAGTGCTTCCAGATCGGCGTCGGGCGGCAGGGACCTGAGCACGTTGGTGAGGTTGAGGCCCGGGTTGCGGAAAGCCACCTTCACCAGCACCTTCTGAAGAACTCCCGCGCAAATCTTGCGCGACTCGTCGGCCAGCTGCTTTGGGATCTTCTCCCGAAGCCGCTGGAGGGCAGTTGCCACGCCCTTGAAGAACAGGCTGAGCTTGGCGCTGGGTTGGAGATGCTCGTCGGAGGGATACCCGAAGTTCTCCATCCCCAGCTGCGCCAGCTCTCCGTCGATGACTGCGGCGATATTCACCAGACCCTCGGTCCAGTGCTCCACCGTCTCCCTGAATGAGTTCTGGGTGACGGCAATGCTCGCCAGCAGCGCCTCGTCGGCCTTGATCTTCTCCGACAAGGCCACCTCTCGCTCCTTGGCGGCGTCCAACGTCTGCGTCAGCGTGGCCAGCTTCAGCTCGAGATCCGCGTTGGAGTCCTTGGCGGCGCCGAGCTCCTTGTTCCTCTCTGCGAGAAGACCTTGCAGCTCACCATGGGCAGCAGCATCCTTCTCGCGCTCGCGCTTGAGCGCGGCGAGTTCCTCGCCGCTCGTCCGGAGATTGGCTTCCAGCTGCGCCACTTTTACCTCCAACTCTTTCTTGGCGGCCTCGGCAGCCGCGGCGGCATCCCTTGCTTCTTGGAGAGTGCCGCCAATTGCTTGCTCCCGCGCGGCGAGCTCTTCCTCGTGGCTGTCGAGGTTCACCTTGCGCTGCGCCAATTCTCCCTCCCGCGCAGATAACTTCTCGGCAGCAAGCCGCTGCTGTTCTTCAACCTTAGCCTTCGCGAGGAGGAAGGCCTTCCTCTCCTCGGCGACTTGCTCCCGCTCCTCCGCCAAGCTCCGGAGAGTCTCCTGCCTGAGATCCCGGAGCTCCTCCGTGCGTTTCTCAATGTCGACTCCCGCCCTCGCGACAAGCGCTTCCCGGGAAGCCAGCTTGGCTTGCCGAGCGCGGTAGAGCGACGTTAGCTTCCACAGCAGCCGCTCCTCTTCGGGCTCCTCGCTGCTGCTTGGCGCGTCAACCAGCGCCAGTCCGGCGGAGGCGAGCACCTCTCCGTCGAAAGTTTCTCCCTCGACCGGTGCCCTGGAGCTCGAAGCCCAGGGGAGCTTGATGAAGACGCCGTCGCCGGCCTTCAAGTAGGCACCGGGCTGGGGCTCCTCGGAGTCTGGCTCTGCGGCAGCGGCGGGAGGATTGGTGGTCGGTGCAGCGCCTGGCGCTCCTGCGGCCTCGGGGCCGTCAGTACGACCACCGGATCCCTCGCCGGCTTCTGCGGCGGCAGCCTTGGCGGCCTCTTCGCCGGCGGGTTCATCAGCGCCGGCCTCTTCTTCAGCGACTTCGGTCTCCATCGGCTCAGTGGTGGGTGGATCTGAAGAACGAAGAATGGAGAGAAGTCAAGCGAATATGCAAAAACAAAGTCAGAAGAACAAAAACCAAAGGGCAAGTTTTTAGGCAAGTGGATTACCTGTGATGGGATCTGCAGTCGCGGTCTCAGCCGCCGGAGGATCACTGGCGTCTTCCCTTGCCGGAGAATTGGCCCTTGCCGGAGAGTTCTCCCTTGCCGGAGAACGCTCCCTTGCCGGGGACTCTACCCTTGGCGGCGTAGTCGAAGCAGAAGGCGCTTCGGGGGCGGCTTCCGGGCCCTCCTGGTGAGGCTCCTCTGCTCCTACACAAATCCAACAATTAAGATATCAGTAAGATAAAAGAGCAACCATGCGCACCTGACGGCGGGAAGTAAATTATAAACTTACGCCGGGGGCTGCGTTGGGGGCTGCTTTGCGGAGTAGTGGCTAGGTCCGGCAAGGTGGGCTCAGGCACGCCCCCTGCTGACACGGTGGGATCGTCTTCGATGATGATCACCGAGGCCTTGGCCCTCTTCACCGCTCTCTAGGCCAGCGTCCTGAAAAGGGATGGGTTCAGATCGAAGCAAGTCAGATACAGAATGAAAGCGACAAGACTGAAGAACTATGAGGACAGCAAGAAAGCTTACTCTTCTTCTTCGTCATCGGAGCTGAGCGCAGAGAGATCGAAGTCCGGCTCCCCTCCGGTGCGACGAGGCGGAGAAGTGGGCTCCCTTGCCCGCTTGGCGGGGGCGGTGGCGGTGGACCGGGAAGGTCCCGCTCCAGTTGTCGCTGCGGCGGGAGGCGCTCCCGCGGCAACGGTGCTCGCCGCGGTGGAGCGTGTCGGGCGTCTCGGCGGCTGTGGACATGTCTGCCGCCCCGCTGCGTCCCCGGCCCTGCGGAGACGCCTTCTTGGTGCTGCCGGGGGCTCCACTTGCGGCAAGCTCTCTGAGGGCTCGGGCTCTTCCTCGCCGGGTTCGCTCGGCTCGGCCTTGGGGCCGGCAAGATCTTCCTCGCCGGCGAACTTCTCGCGCTCGGCAAGGCTTGCCGCCTCTGCTGCCTCTGCCTCCGCCTCGGTGAACCCGAACTCGCCCGTGGCAGCTGCTGCCGCAGCCTCTTCCGCCCTAGTGGCGATGTGCTGCAGCTCCGCGTCGGTAGTATCACGGGTGAGGCTCCTCTACTCGTCGGCGTGGATCAGCACTTCCTCCAGGCTGTCGAAGAACGCCCACACGACGTCATCCGCAGGCTCTTGCCAAGTTGGGGCGATTCCGTGCGAATCGCACAACGGCATCATCGCGCGGATCCGGTCAAGAGAAGAATTATTGCACAAAGGAACAACGCCCCTCGGCAACAGGAACGGGTGCTAAGGGTCGCATTTGAACAGCTCCAGGAGCATTGCATCCAGCTCCAGGACGGTGAAATTGAATTTGAGGCCCGGGCGCAGCCTCATGATGTCCGCCGAGTTCTTGAACTCCCAGGAAGGTCTCCCTCTCTCTTGCAGGGGGGCAATGCGGCGGCGAAGAAAATCCGCGCCGACAGCGCCTACAATGAGCCCGACAAGCCTAAGGCGAAGGATTCTGGTGACGGCGATCTTCAGCCTGTCATCTTCCGGGGCCACGTTGCTCCAATCGTTGCCGCGTACTATTGGGGCTTGGCGCACGGCAGTGAACGGCTGTGGGTTCTCCTCAACAATCCAACACCACTCCGCTCTCCACTCCTCCCATTTTCTGCGAAGCTCACCCTCCAAATACGCTTCTTTCTTGCCGACTCTCGAGATCCAGGCGATCCCTCCGGCAAGCGGCTCTCCTCTCTCGACCCAAGGCATGAAGAAGCGGCGGAAAAGGGCTACATTGGGGTGGACTCCGACAAAGTTTTCGCACAAGTGTGCGAAAACTGCCATCGTGAGGACGGCGTTGGGGGTGAAATCTAGGAGGCGGAGGCCGTATGTGTTCATGATATCACAAAAGAACTCCGAGAAGGGCGGGCAGAGCCCGCAGTAGAATAAAAGCGCGAAGAATGGGTACCCGGTTGGAGCCAGCTCCAATGCGGTGGCCGGGAGTACCCTCGTGCGCGGGTGCGCACGCGTCTCCGTCGACCAGAAAAGGTAGTAGTACTCCCTCAGCTCCTTGGCGCCGAGCTGAGGGGGGAAGATGGCCCGCTCCTTCCGCAGCACCGCGAGCCGCTGCGCCTCAGCCGACTTCACGCCCTTCCCCTTGTCGGCTTTCGGAGCCATGGCGGAGGTGGCAAGGGAGATCGGCGGTGTGGTGGTGCTGGTGGCGACGGGGGGCGGAGCGCTGCTCTCTTTCGGCTTTGAGAAGAAGGGGGAGCGGCGGAGATTTCTGGACTTGGAGCAACAAACGGCGAAGTGGGGAAACTGCCCCTGTTTTCCCCTTCTTATAAAGAGGGAGGGGGCGGACGTTTCGCCCTTCCGAATAAAGAACCCCCCACGATCTCTCCCACGATGCCGCATTCAGCGCGTGCCATTGGGGGAGGGCGCGGTTGGTACAGAGCAAGATTTGGCGTTACTCGGGCCGTGCGTGCCCGTGCACTGTTTTGGGCCTGGCCCAACAGCGCTCGGCACAGTGTGTGGCCCAGGCCCCGGGGCTCCTGTCGGTGTACTAGAGTAGGGGTACCCTAGTACCCCGAACTTGTGCACGGACAGTCGCAGCACCCCGCGGCAAGGGCTTGCCGGGTGACCGCCAAGATACTCCGTGGCTCCTTTTGGAGCCGTTCAAGAACAAAGTATTCGAGTCAAGCAGACAAGGCCCCGGCAAGAGGAGCTTGCCGGGAAGGCCAACCGAGGCATCTCAAGGAACTTGCCGTGACGCGCCACGTGTCCCGGCAAGGCTCGGCGAGCGACAAGCTTCTGGGCGCGACAAGACCACGACCGCCGCAAGATGCTTGCCGCGGCAAGCGGCCACTCTGTACCCACGCTCCAGCGCATCCACCAACGTGTCGCCCTGGGGGCCTTTCCAGGCACGCGTGGCGGAAGGCTGTGCAGCCAGCGGTAAGCGGTGGCATGCGTTGCTGACAAGATCGCCATCGTGGCGGACGGTGGCGCCCCTGACGGTCCTTTTCTACACTGTTAGGGCGACACAGACGGGCATTTAATGCCCTTGTCCCCTGCCGTCAGGGTTAGGTAGAAAGCACTGTACAGACTACTGTACCAACTACCTCTCTTTTTACGTTTTTACCCTTCTTTGCGTTGCCACCTGTCGGTGACCCCTTGTGCATATAAAAGAAGGCCCATGCGCAACGTAGAGAGGGTTCGGTTAGCTCGGTTCGACTAGTTCGACTAGTTCGAGAGGCTCGGATCATTTCGAAGCCAGAGACACTTAGCTCTCTAGAGCAAGAACACAATACAATCAAACAAGCAGCAGTAGGAGTATTATCTCTCCGGAGAGCTCCGAAGCTGGGTAAACTGCTTGTGTGCCTCGCCTCGATCTGCTCTTCGTGCGACCTCCGCCCCCCGCCGAACCGAAAGGGGCTCGGTCCGCCGGCCCCATAGGTGTTCGTGGATCAGTTTCCCCGACACTTGTGGATAGATGTGGAAGCCAGGAACAGTTGTGTGGCAGATGCGCATTACGACTCTGGCAGCACCATGCGAGGAAACACCGACGAGCCCATGCTGGCCGTGGCCACAGCGGCACTGACGAGCCCGTCCTGGTCAGGATTCAATCCTAGGTAGATCAGGGCCTCCCTCGTTGCCGCGGCGACTCGGCCGTTGGTTTCCTCCTCCTGCGTGGCGGCGGAGAGGGCGTCTGAGGGAGTCCTGGACTAAGGGGTCCTCGGGCGTCCGGGCTATGTGATATGGGCCGGACTAATGGGCCATGAAGATGTGAGATTAAAGACCTTTCCCCATGTCTGGATGGGACTCTCCTCTGCGTGGATGGCAAGCTTGGCGTTCGGATCATGCACCTTCCTTTCTTTGTAAACCGGCTCTGTACAACCCTAGATCCCTCAAGTGTCTATATAAACCGGAGGGTTTAGTCCATAGGGCAGGAAGACAATCATACAGGCTAGACATCTAGGGTTTAGCCATTATGATCTCGAGGTAGCTCAACTCTTGTAACCCTACACTCATAAAAGTCAATCAAGCAGGAAGTAGGGTATTACCTCCATTAAGAGGGCCCGAACCTGGGTAAACATCGTGTCCCCTGCCTCCTTGTTACCCTCGATCCTTAGATGCACAGTTCGGGACCCCCTACCCGAGATCTGCCGGTTTTGACACCGACATTGGTGCTTTCGTTGAGAGTTCCACTGTGTCGTCACCAGAAGGCTCCATGGCTCCATCAACCATCCACATCAATACCGCCCTGAGGGAGACTTTTCTCCCCGGCCAAATATTCGTATTCAGTGGCTTCGCACTGCATGCCAAATCAATTGGCCATCTGGAGAAGATCAACAGCTACGCCCCTGGTCATCAGATCAGTTTTGGAAACCTAAACTACGTCGCTGATATCCGAGGAGACTTGATCTTCCAAGGGTTTTTGGTCTCAACTGCAGCTCCGGCCTTAGATCCGGAACACCTCGCCGAGTCCGAAGATGGGAGTTTAGAGCTTGCCGGACTCCCCGTAGCCATAGAGCTCAGCACCGGAGATACGAAGGGGATCGTTTCACCAGTAGACCCCGAGTCATACCAGGATCCCTTTATATACACGAAGCCGGACTCATCCCGGAACAGCAGATTAGAACCACCGAGGTCCGTGTTACGTGAGCTCGGCCGAGGAACTCTTGTCCCGCCCTGCTCCACGAGCTCTCGCTTCCTTGTCCAAATCTCACTCTTGAACGAGGCCCTGGACTTAATGTGATCCCTCGCCATTACAGAAGGATCGCTGCCAAAGTACGCCCATCCCACACTAGGGGTTGAGGGCGGGGAATTTTACGTCCCACCCACCACCCACTTTTGTAGCCACTCTCGATGAATTAACCGACATGCTAGATTATGCCTCCGAAGACATCGACGGTATGGACGATGATGCCAAAGAGGAGCAAAGCCAGAACCCGCCGCTTACCGGACGCTGGACGGCCACTTCCTCATATGACGTATACATGGTGGACACACCCAAAGAGAATGACACTGACGATGGGAAGAATCTCGAGGATGAGCCTGCTGAAGCACCTCCTAAGCATCGACGTCAGCGGCGCAGATCAAAATCACATCGCGAAAAAGACAACAATACTGGCACCGGAGAAAATAACACCCCAGAGAACGCCAAAGACCAAGACGCCCTGGTCGAGCCGACATCCGAACATGATTATTGGGAAGAGGGGCAAGTCAAGCCCGATGATCCCATCGGGAACGAGGGATCAGAGGATAGTAACTACCTATCGGCCTCCAAAGAGGATGAGAGCCTGGGCGAGGAAGACTTCATCATACCAGAGGACCCCCTCGAACAAGAGCGCTTTAAACGCCGGCTAATAGCCACAACAAGAAGCCTGAAAAAGAAGCGGCAGCAACTTCAAGCCAATCAGGATTTACTCAATGACAGATGGACTAATGTCCTGGCAGCCGAGCAATACAGCCTTGAGCGCCCATCTAAGAGTTACCCGCAGGTTGCTCTCCCAATTCGATGATGAGGTCCCAGAGCCTATACCGATAGCGTGTAACACGGCTAACGGGCCTGACCGACCACCTCGTGGCAGGGACAGAGCGGCAACCCAAGCCGAACACCAACCGGCACCACCTTGCCCTAGAGGCAGAGAAACAACGGCTGCAAGGTACACGCACACTTGCGACAGGACCTGGACAATAGAGCCGGTCATACCAGATCAATTTATGGATCAAGGGGACACGCACCAGCACAAGAAGACGACCATGAGACCTGGCGCGATAAACACAACCACACCCGGGCCGAAAACCACATTCGGACTCCATCCAAACTACTTCGTGACGTCGCCCGATATAGAGGAGTCGCACACCCCCGATGCTTCACCGAAGAAGTAATGGAGCACCAGTTCCCAGAAGGGTTTAAACCCGTGAACATTGAATCATACGATGGCACAACATATCCCGCAGTATGGATTGAAGACTTTCTTCTCCATATCCACATGGCCCACTGTGATGACCTACATGCCATCAAGTACCTCCCCCTAAAACTTAAGGGACTAGCACGACATTGGCTGAATAGCCTCCTAGAAAAATCTATTGGAAGCTGGGAAGACTTGGAGGACGCCTTCAGAGACAAAACTTCCAAGGTACCTATGTTCGGCCCCCGGACGCTGATGACCTTAGTCACCTAATCCAGCAACCCGGCGAATCAGCCCGGAAGCTCTGGACCAGGTTCTTAATTAAAAAGAACCAGATTGTAGATTGTCTGGACACCGAAGCCCTCGCGGTCTTCAAACACAGCGTGCGAGATGAGTGGCTCGCCTGACACCTCGGCCAAGAGAAACCGAACTCCATGGTAGCCCTTACCTCACTTATGACCCGCTTTTGCATGGGAGAAGATAGCTGGCTAGCTCATAGAAGCAATAGCACTAGCGACCCATGCACCTCTCAAGCCAGGAACGGCAATGGCAAACCATGACGCGACAAGCACAAGCATCGAAACAATACTGAAGACATAATGGTCAACACCGGATTCAGTGGATCAAAATCCGGTCAGCGGAAGAAGCCATTCAAAGGAAACAAAGATGGTCCATCTAGTTTGGACAGAATACTTGATCGGCCTTGCCAAATTCATGGCACCCCCGATAAACCCGCCAATCACACCAACATAAACTGTTGGCTCTTTAAACAGACCGGCAAGCTCAACGCTGATCACAAGGGGAAAAGGCCGCCCAGCGAGGACGACGATGAAGAGCCTCGCCCACCTAACACGGGGGCAGAAGCAATTTCCCCCCAAGGTCAAAACAGTAAATATTATCTATATCACCCACATCCCCAAACAGGAGCGCAAGCGCGCATTAAGGGACGCCTACATCGTAGAGTCAGTCGCCCCAAAATTCAACCCATGGACGGCTTGCCCGATCACCTTCGATTGAAAGGACCAACCGACTAGCATCCGTCATGGAGGATCAGCAGCTTTGGTCCTCAACCCAATCATCGACCGATTCCATCTCACGCGAGTCCTCATGGACGGTGGCAGTAGCCTTAACCTGCTCTATCAGGACACCATCCGCAAAATGGGTATTGATCCGTCAAGAATCAAGCCCACTAAAACTACCTTTAAAGGAGTAATACCTGGCGTAGAGGCTCGTTGCTCGGGCTCAGTAACATCGGAAGTTGTCTTCGGCTCACCCAACAACTTCCGCAGTGAAGACTTGATCTTCGATATCGTACCCTTCTGAAGTGGCTATCACGCACTGCTCGGATGGACCGCTTTTGCTTGATTCAATGCGGTGCCGCACTATGCTTATTTAAAGCTCAAGATGCCAGGTCCGCGCGGCGTCATAACAGTCAATGGAAACATGGAACGCTCCCTCCGCACCGAGGAGCACACCGCAACTCTCGCAGCTGAAGTACAGAGCGGCCCACTCAAGCCGCACACCTCGTCAGCCATCAAACCACCGGACTTTGTCAAAAGAGTCTGGTCAGTCCCGCAAGCTAGCGGCTCAGTACTTCTAGAGCTAGACTAGCAGTTTCGCCTCCGTCGATCGCCGCGCACACCCGTGGAATTTGTGCTGCGCATGCATCATTACACACTCAAAATACCTTGGGCATCAGCAGAGGAACAATACGGGAAGGAAAAATACCTTGCACTCTTCTTTGCTTACTTTTCTACCACAGACGCATTCGAACCCATGTATCCTATGGACTTACAAGGACTTACTTCGAGCCCGGTTTCGTACGGGAAACAGAAGACTGTTCCCTTGAAGGAACCCCTCTCTACAAGGAGAAAGCGGCACAAACGTGCGGCAGGACATCCAAAGGAATCTTCGGACCAAACCTTATTTAAAGGACATGTAGTGAGCTTTTCTCCTTATTATCAGAACCCCGGCATGTAAAATGATTTTGGTGCTTATGGTACCCTCTGTAAGATCACGTCTTGACGTATCAATCAGATCCTAGTAGGGACAATTTTTTCGGTATTAACTTTATTCATAAAACTATACTCCGTCTCTCCAGTTGTCTCACATACCTCGACACCCATTGCTAGGGGCTCTACACGGCCACATATGTGCCGCTAAACGAAAGCCCGAACTCCTTTGTAGCACACTTCGGTATCCTGAGCTTGGCATTATATGCTTCGGCTCCAAATCATGTCTTTGGTCAATAGTTGGGTTGCCCGGCTCCTGTGTTTGCTACCTTACGTTCCATTTGTTCAGCTAGGGTAGTAAAGGGAGAAATAATGCGATTGTGTTTTTGGTTCGTCCGGTCAAGCACCTCAGTAGAGAAAGTCGAAAACTGACTATTATGATGCGGCGAGAGCTGGTCAGCCGCTCAGTGACTTACTAAATCTTTAATGATTTTTCCGTATTAAACAAAGGACTATTTTTCCAGTCATATAGATAGCGCATCTACATTAGGATAGTCACATACGTACCAGGGGCTATTTTATAGCCCCATCATCAAACTCCTATGGCTAAGTGAGAGCGGTAAAGTTGTATAGTCCGATTGCCTAGTTCGCCGCACTGACACCTCCGTCACGGACCAAGACGTTGGGTCAAGAGTGCTCATGTGCTATTTCGAACACCCCTACAGCATCTACGTGGGGGGCGAAGCTAATGACTGGAAAACTCTCAGGCATAAAAAAACGGCCGCACAAGAGGAAAAACAACTTCAGATAATGGCACAAATATATTACAAAGCCTTAATCTCTATAATACACACGACCGGGTTGTTCGGATACATTCATTCGAATATAATATCCTTTGAGGATTGACCCTCTATCAAGCGAGCACCCTCGAGGACGTCATTTAAATAACGCTCCAGCATGCGGTGGTCCTTGCCTTCGGGGGGACCCTCCACCGCGACAACGGCGACTTTCATCTTGGCCCAGTGCACCTTGACGCGGGCGAAGGCCCTCTGTGCACCTTCTATGCACACCGACCGTTTGATGGCATCAATTAAGGGCACGACATCGACGAGTCACCGCAATAGGCTAAAATAGCTGCTAGGAGCCGGTTCAGCCAGCCACAGCCGAAGCATGACCTCCTTCATGGCCCCTACGGACAACTTATGCAGCTCGTCCCACTACGCCATTTGGTCGTTCAACAGCGTCGAGCACTCCTACGTCGCAAATTGTGACCAGAACAGCTTCTCCGTCGCATGCCCTTCCTGGGCCCGGTAGAATTGTGTTGCGCCAGCGGCGCTCTTCCGAAGATCCACAAAGGCATCTGGAGAACTCCATAGTCGATTAAGTAAGGCATTCCTCTGATCGCCAAACTTAGACTGTAAAAGAAAGGTCTTACCAGCCGCTATCTGTTCGGCCTGCCGGAGCTCCTCGCGAGCCGCTCGGGATTCAAACCTCGCCTCTTGGGCGTCCTGAAGGGCTTTGGCGACTTTGGCCGCCTTTGCTTTATTCTCCTCCTTAAGGAGCTCGCACTTGCAATTCGCGTCCTTGAGGTCTTGCTCAATCTTGGATACGCGCTCCATGAGCTGACGTCGGGTGGCCTATTCGTCCTTCAAATCGGCAGCCGCTTTCTCAGCGGCCGCATCGCTCACCCTTGCCTGCTCCTTTGCGCGGGCAAGGTTACTCTTAAGGGTCTCAATGTCAGCAGCGCCATATGCGATTATGCATATAGCAGTGCTTGAGCTTTAACTTAGCATTTGCAACCTAATTCAATTGAAAATGGATCACTTGAAAACATACCTTGCGCCTCGTCGAGCCGCTTGTTAATCCGGATATTGTCCTCATCGACCAGCTGTAGTTTCCGCTTCAGTCCGGAAACTTCGGCCGCCTGAGCGGTCACCGCTAATAGTCAAGCCTGATTTTTATCAAAAAGGATAAGTACGCTATTTCCTGCGGATATCTATAGACCCTCTGTTTGCCCTTCTTCATTGGCCAAACAGAGTCTCAGGGGCTACTATCTATATATAGGCGGATTTTTTATGGAAAGCGGCTAAAAGACATTACATCGCGTTCCTCGAAGCCTGTTAGTAGGCTCATGAAGGCTTCATTCAGTCCGCTTTTAGTGGACTGAACCTTTTCAACCACCATACCCATTAAGGTACGGTGCTCCTCCAAGACGGATGCACTTTGCAGTGCATCCATCAACATGTTCGGAGCCTTTGCATTCGTAGAGGTCGCTGTCTCCCCCTCCTGCAGAGGGGGCTGCCGATCCGATTCCGGAACCATTTGGGTTCCCAAAACAGTATCCGACTGAGTGTCGGATGATCCAGGACCCCCGTGGCCGGTCTCCATGGGGGTTGCGCCCCCATGTTCTCGGTAGTTTCTGGTGCCGCATTGGTCTCCTCCCGCACTTCTCCGGAGCCCGGAGAAATACTTTGGGACGACACCTCGGGATCGTCCGCCCTAGGAGGACAGGAAGCTCGTGGAGGCGTCTCGCTCTCCATCTTCTCCGGCGAAAGATCCCCCGATGACGACGATTCTTGAGGAATGTCATGGGCCGGACTAGAATATGAAATTATATATTATCCTTATAATCTATAAAAATATTAGATGTATATAAGATGTCTTAAGGAGCTCACGATTCGGTGAGGAGCTTGGTTCAAGGGCGGTGCTTGGGGACGGCTTCGGTGCCCGAATCTGAGTCATCTGAGAGGGATATCCTTCCCCTCTTGGATGTCCCCTCCTCCGGATCTACGAAGGCCGCCCTCTTTTTCCCTTTGGGAGGAGGGTTCACTGCTTCCTCCTCCTCCTCCTCGTCCTCGTCTTCATCTTCCTCGTGAGAGGAAAGAGCTTCGGTTCCTTTGGACACGACGCCCGAAGTTTCTTCGGGATGGAGGCCACCTTCGGCCTCCTTGATCTTCTTCTTCTTGTCCTTCTTTGTCGGCGCCTGGTAGGGCGCCGGGACCAACATCTTCATTAACAGAGGATCGGCTGGATTTTCGGGGAGCGGGGTCGGACACTTAATCCGCTCGGCCTTCTTTATCCAGTCATGTTCAGGAGGTGGAATTTTGAAGACCCCTCCCTAAGATCGACAAGCTAAGTAATGTTCGAAAATATGATACTTACTAGGGATGCTGGATTGTTGCAGTCAAGGCCAGTGTCGTCGGACGTCCGTGGCCACGTCTTCTGCTTCTTAAAGAGCGGCTTCCAGATCCCTTTGTGCGTTGTACCAAAGAAGTGTTGCAGGGTTCGTGGCCCCTCCGAATTGAACTCCCAGATTTTGAGAGGTCGTCGTTGGCAAGGGAGAGCTCAGCGGATGAGCATCACCTGAATCACATCAGCAAGGGTGATGCCCTTTTTTATCATGCTCTTGATACGCTTATGCAGTGTCGACACTTTGTTAAGGGACCCCCAATCTAGGCCCTTGTTGGTCCAGGATGTGAGACGCAGCGGAGATCCAGATCTGAAGGCAGGAGCAGCAACCTACTTGGTGCCGCGGGGTTCGGTGATATAGAACCACTCCTGCTCCCACACCTTGACAGTATCCACAAATCTTCCTTTGGGCTAGGTAACATGGTTGAGCTTGCTCACCATGGCACCGCCGCACTCAGCATGTTGCCTTCAACCACCTTCGGCTTCACATTAAAAACTTTGAGCCATAAGCCGAAGTGTGGAGGGACGCGGAGAAATGCCTCACAACAATGATAAACGCCGAGATGTGGAGGAAGGAATTCAGGGCCAGATCATGGAAATCCAGCCCGTAGTAGTACATGAGACCTTGGACGAAGGGGTGAAGGGAGAACCCGAGTCCTCGGAGGAGTGAGGGATAAAAACCACCCTTTTGCCGGGCTCCAAGGTGGGGATGACCTGCCCTGGGGTCGGAAGCCTGTGTTTGATCTCCGCCGTCAGGTACTTCGCCTCCCGCAGATCCTGGATGTTCTTCTCTGTTACGGAGGAGGCCATCCACTTGCCTTGAAAGCCAGATCCGACCATTGCTGGAGGAGTTGGGGCAAAGGGAAAGTTTAGAACTTGGGAGCTGGAGCTCAGGGGATTGAAAGGCAGATGAAGAAGAAGGCGTGAGGTGAACAGATGGGTCTTGGTCCTCTTATAGAGGCAGCGAATATCAAGAGCCCCCTCATAAGCCTTAAATATTGCCTATTCCCAAGGGGACATGTGAACGACACGGTTGGATTACCGAAAACCCCTATTGATAAGGATCCCGTGATAAGGGGACACGATCTCTGCTTTGACAAGACGTGTCATTAGCCATGCCTCGAAATGCGAAACAAGGTTGTAAAACGGTTCAGAATAATAATAAGGCAAGAACATAATGTCTTGCCGAAGAAGTGGCCCGTGGACATGACTTATTTTAAGAATTATTGCTTTTTACAGCTTAGGGTTGTACGTGTTAAACAGGGCCGAATATAGCTCTTGTATGCGGAGAGCTGCTTTGGAGTATTCGGAAGGGGAACCTGCCTTGCAATGCCGAAGACAATCTGTGCGGTGGATACGTCGTCATTGAAGCCTGGTTCAGGGGCTCCTGAGGGAGTCCTGGACTAAGGGGTCCTCATACGTCCGGGCTATGTGATATGGGACGGACTAATGGGCCGTGAAGATGGGAGATTAGAGACCTTTCCCCGTGTCCAGATGGGACTCTCCTTTGCGTGGATGGCAAGCTTGGCGTTCAGATCATGCACCTTCCTTTCTTTGTAAACCGGCTCTGTACAACCCTAGATCCCTCAGGTGTCCGTATAAACCGGAGGGTTTAGTCCATAGGGCAGGAAGATAATCATACAAGCTAGACATCTAGGGTTTAGCCATTATGATCTTGAGGTAGATCAACTCTTGTAACCCTATACTTATCAAAGGCCATCAAGCAGGAAGTAGGGTATTACCTCCATTAAGAGGGCACGAACCTGGGTAAACATCGTGTCCCCTGCCTCCTTGTTACCCTTGATCCTTAGACGCACAGTTTGGGACCCCCTATCCGAGATCTGCCGGTTTTGACACCGACAGCGACAGCCGCCGCTTCGTTCCTTGCAACTGTCGCCTGCCTCCAGCCCTTCCTCTTTGCCGATTGCACGACCCACTCCTCGGGCATCAGCCTCTTCTTCTTCTTGGGAGGTGTCGCGGTCTGGCGGGGCGCGTGGGAATTGCATTTCACGGAGGCACAGAGGTGAGGCCAGCGGCAGGATCGAGGGTTGGTACATCGTTCTCCATGGCTAGGAGCACAAGCGGGCAGGAGGGTTTTGGGAAAGTGGAGGGAAATGGTGGTTGTTGTGACACTGACTGGCGGGCCAGGGAGGGAGTAAGCGCGCATCATGCACATCTGTTTCATGTCTGCGCCCACGCAAATGAGGCTCAAATTTGGGTAGGAAATGGGTCAGCAGGCAAACAAAAAGTGGACACGTGTCTGTTTGGATCGGCAGATTGAGACGACTTTCTGTCTACGATAACCCAAATGGACACGTGCAGACGAAGTGGGTCGGCGCGTTGGAGTTGCTCTTAAGTCTTAGCCATTCTGGAAGATAGAATAACATGGAAGCACACCACTAGTTAGATATTTGGATTCCCCCGGCTCTTCGGATTATCCAAAGGTTCACTGATTAGAGCATCTCTAGCATATCCCGCAAAACTCTGGCGAACTGCACTATACAGGACAGTTTACGGGATGGGCCCAAAACACGGCCCAACCAAATTCACTAAAAAGGGCCAGGCCCGTAAATTTTTTATAGGAGGCCCGTAAACCGCGCCTGTTTCCCGTATATACTCGGTCGCCAATACTTTTTAGGGTTGTTGTCGCTGTCAAAATCGGTGGATCTCGGGTAGGGGGTCCCAAGCTGCGTGTCTTAGGATTGATGGTAACATGGACATGGGATTTTACCCAGCTTCGGGCTCTCTCGAAGAGATAATACCCTACATGCTGCTGATTATATTCGATGTATATGATTACAGAGTTGATCTACCTCGAGATTATATGTTGTGGTCTAAGCCCAATAGGTATGATGAGTAATGCCATGATGCTCTATTGACTAGCCTGGCCTTGGCTTATATAATGTACCAGAGGCCTAGAATAATAAGAGTCCTAGTCGAATACGACGGTGGAGAGGAGTCCTTGTCTTGATCACCAAGTGTTGTGGAATCTTCCTCGTGTATACATCGGTTGTCTGAACTGGCCCATGAGTAAACGACCATGGGGGTCCTCGACCCATTCCAACTGACCGTGAGACGACGTGGTGAGTACCCCCTAGTCCAGGACACCGTCATTAGCCTCCTGAACCGGTCTTCAAGTTGGGGACGCTCCTCGATTCTTCTGAACTGTTCTTCATCTTTGGTCGCCGGTCTTGAAAACCGGTTCAACAAATCATCTCATCTTCGATCTTGAGGATCGCCGAAGTGAGTCCAAAGAGTTTACACGTCGGGTATCCGAGGAGCCCCTTTAAGTTCTCGGCCTTTATTAATGCCTTGTTATTTTTTACGCAAAACCTCGGGTTTGAAGTTGTTCCTGTGCGGCGGTGTTCTCTTGCATCCGAGCTCCAAAACCGGACTGCATTCGAGATATCTTTTGCAGCCGAGCACCAACACCGAACTATATCCGAGCTCCAACATCGGACTGTATCCGAGCTCCAACACCGGATTATATCCGAGGTGTCATAGATCACCTTGGCTTGAAAAAGTTTGAAGGAGGTTATCCGAGTTTAACACTGAAAAGTTCTCTATGGAACGAGCCATTCGAATCAGAGCTTTATGCCGGACCACTTCCGAGCTACAACGTCCTCGGTCTTTTAAAAGAGCCATTCGTAAACTACCTCGGTCTTTTAAAAGATTGAACGAATTCAGACGACCTTAATGTCGGAAATGCCCTCTATCGAGCCAGCCACTGGCGCCAGAGCTTTATGCTGGACTGCTTCCGAGGTGGTGCACCACCCCAACCGCGGGATGATTTTCTGTGAATATTTTTGATTGGTGCAATCTATTTTCTATCGAGATATATAGCCAGTATATGTATATCTAGTAGCCCTCAAGGTGTGTGTCGGTCTAAAACCCGAGATGCACCTGAAGGAAAACATAAACCTGTTGATCTTAGTAGTCCCTGAGACTCAGGTCGATTTGAAAATTGGCCTCAGGATCAACTCCTAGCTCGGCAGCATACGTAGATATAGATACGCAGTGTAATATATTAGAAATAATGATCGGCGAATAGGCCCCTGAGAAAGGGTTGTGAGAAGTCACTGTGATATATTAGCTTGATGCCGGATAAGTCCCAGATGGTACTTATTATTGTCTGAAGACGCATTTGCCCATAGCTCAGTCAAGCCGATCACTGGTCACTATGAATTTTCTGCATTGAATAGGCAATGCAGTAGCCCCCGAGCAACTGGTCGGGTGGCAACAGTAGATCAGGTGATTGATGTGCTGATACGTCCATTTTGCATCATGCTTTTTTATCGATATTTATTGCATTACGGGCTGTTATTACATGTTATGTCACAATACTTATGGCTATTCTCTCTTATTTTTCAAGGTTTACATGAAGAGGGAGAATGCCGGTAGCTGGGATTTTGGGCTGGAAAAGGAGCAAATATTGTAGACCTATTCTGCACAGCTCCAAAAGTCCTGAAACTCCACGAAATTCATTTTGGGAATTAACAAAAAAAATTCAGCGGAAGAAATACCTGAGGGGGGCCACCCACCACCCACGAGGGTGGGGGCGCGCCCTACCCCCCTGGGCGCGCCCCCTGCCTCGTGGGCCACCTGGCAGCCCTCTGGTGCCCATCTTCTGCTATATGAAGTCTTTTACCCTGGAAAAAATCATAAGCAAGCTTACGGGACGAAACTCCGCCGCCACGAGGCGGAACCTTGGCGGAACCAATTTAGGGCTCCGACGGAGCTGTTCTGCCAGGGAAACTTCCCTCCGGGAGGGGGAAATCATCACCATCGTCATCACCAACGATCCTCTCATCAGGAGGGGGTTAATCTCCATCAACATCTTCACCATCACCATCTCCTCTCAAACCCTAGTTCATCTCTTGTATCCAATCTTTGTACCAAAACCTCAGATTGGTACCTGTGGGTTGCTGGTAGTGTTGATTACTCCTTGTAGTTGATGCTAGTTCGTTTATTTTGTGGAAGATCATATGTTCAGATCCTTAATGCATATTAATACTCCTCTGATTATGAACATGAATATGGTTTGTGAGTAGTTACGTTTGTTCCTGAGGACATGGGTGAAGTCTCGCTATTAGTAGTCATGTCAATTTGGTATTCGTTCGATATTTTGATGAGATGTATGTTGTCTCTCCTCTACTGGTGTCATGTGAACATCTACTATATGACACTTCACCATTATTTGGGCCTAGAGGAAGGCATTGGGAAGTAATAAGTATATGATGGGTTGCTAGAGTGACAGAAGCTTAAACCCTAGTTTATGCATTGCTTTGTAAGGGGCTGATTTGGATCCATATGTTTCATGCTATGGTTAGGTTTACCTTAATACTTCTTTTGTAGTTGCGGATGATTGCAATAGGGGTTAATCATAAGTGGGATGCTTGTCCAAGAAAGGGTAGTACCCAAGAACCGGTCCACCGACATATCAAATTATCAAAGTAACGAACGCGAATCATAGGAGCGTGATGAAAACTAGCTTGACGATAATTCCCATGTGTCCTCGGGAGCGCTTTTCTCATTATAAGAACTTGTACGGGCTTGTCCTTTGCTACAAAAAGGATTGGGCCACTTTTCTGCACCTTATTTACTTTCATTGCTTGTTACCCGTTACAAATTATCTTATCACAAAACTATCTGTTACCTACAATTTCAGTGCTTGAAGAGAATACCTTACTGAAAACCGCTTGCCATTTCCTTCTGCTCCTCGTTGGGTTTGACACTCTTACTTATTGAAAGGACTAAGATAGATCCCCTACACTCATTGGTCATCAAGACTCTTTTCTGGCACCGTTGCCGGGGAGTGAAGCGCCTTTGGTAAGTGGAACTTGGTAAGGAAACATTTATATAGTGTGCTGAAATTTACTATCACTTGTTACTATGGAAACTAATCCTTTGAGGGGTTTGTTCGGGGTATCTTCACCCCGACTAGTAGAGAAAATTGCTCCTCAACCTACTGAACCCATTAAAAATGTTTACTTTGAAATTCCTTCAGGTATGGTAGAGAAACTACTAGCTAATCCCTTTGCAGGAGATGGAACATTGCATCCCAATTTACACCTTATCTATGTGGATGAAGTTTGTGGATTAGTTAAGCTTGCAGGTATGCCCGATGATGTTATCAAGAAGAAGGTCTTCCCTTTATCTTTGAAGGAAGATGCATTGACATGGTATAGGCTATGTGATGATATGGGATCCTAGGACTATAAACGATTGAAATTGGAATTTCACCAGAAGTTTCATCCTATGCATCTTGTTCATCGTGATCGTAATTATATATATAATTTTTGGCCTCGCGAAGGAGAAAGCATCGCTCAAGCTTGGGGGATTTTTAAGTCAATGTTATATTCATGCCCCAATCATAAGCTCTCAAGAGAAATGATTATTTAAAAAAATTATGCTCGGCTTTCTCTCAACAGTCGCTCCATGCTCGATACTTCTTGTGCTGGATCTTTTATGATGAAGACTATTGAATTTAAATGGGATTTATTGGAAAGAATTAAACGCAACCCTGAAGATTGGGACTCCGGCGATGGTAAGGAGTCAGGCATGACACCTAAGTTTGATTGTGTTAAATCTTTTATGATGTAATATCCCAATTTTTCAATTTGGAATGTTATACTTTAGATCATCATTGCATATCATGTTTTATTGCATTTTGGCTTGATCCTAGAAATTCTACGCAACTCAAGGACCCACGGAGAGAGTTGGGAATTTCGTTATTTTTATATTTGAGTTTTCTGAATTTTTGAAAAGAGGATCATTTGGTTTTAATTATTTTTCTTCCCTAGTATTTCAAAAATAAAAATATATGAGAGGAGATAATATGATGTCACATCCCTAGCTTCAGGCATTGCTCTAGGTTAGCTTCATGTGTGCATCATGTCTATAATTTTTGAAACTTGAATTGAGGAATATTGGAAGCCTCAAAACCCTAAATAAAAGAGGGGCAAAAACCCTAGAAATCTCATTCATTGCTCCAAAATGCTCCTCTTAAATGTTTGATAATTTTTGGTAAGGGTTCTGGTCCCAACCAAAATATTGAACATTTTAAGGAGTTATTTTTGGGACTTTGAATTTAATTCATTAGTTATTTGAATTTGAATTATATTCATATAATTAGAATATAATTTCAAATATCCCTGAAATATTTTAAGCTTTTGGAAAAGTCCATCTAGCAATATAAAATATTCAGTGGAGTTTTTGGCATTGTTTGAATTATTTTTAAAATTCAAAACAGTGGCAAAATAATTTAAATAAAACAAAAACAGAAGAAAAATATAAAACAGAATGTAAATAAAAGCAGAGAGAGAGTTTTACCTCAGCTTACCTCGCAGCCTACCTGGCCCAACTCCAGTGGCCCAGCCGGCCCAGCCCACCTCCTCCCCCTTGTCCTCTTCCTCCTCTGCCAGGAGGACGAACAGAGGCGAGGCGTGGCGCGCGCCGACGCTGCCTCGGCCACCTCCTGCTTCCCCCTGGCCACCTCCTGCTTCCTCTCGTCGCCCTGGACCCCGTCCGCGACGCCACGCACCCCCCAGGCCTCTCACTCTCTCCCCGAGCTCCTCTCCTACTCTGGCTCTCTCGTGCGCAGCCACCGAACACACCCGCCGCCGCCGACGAGCTTCCCCGTGGCCACCGGCCACCCCTAGCCTCGCCGATGCGCCCAGGAGCTCCCCCTCGACCCCTCCTTCCTCCCCACCGACCCACGGCCCTACGGACGCGCCACAACGCCGCCGGCATCGCCGTTTCCATCGCCGGCCGCCGAGGATCTTCACCGTCAATTCGCCACCATCGTCGCTTCCCCGAGCTCGCTGACCCTCCCTGCACGATCCCCGTGAGTCCCTGCTTCGTTTCCCCCTAACCCCAAGCCCGATTACGAGCTCTAGCCGCCCCCTCTACCGGAGCCGAGACGCTCCGCCGCACGGACTCGTCGCCGGCGAAGCCCCGGTGACCAAATGGCCCCGCGCGTGCGTCCGTTGCACTTGCAACGACCCGTGGAGCAACGCTAGCGTGGCAGCTAGCTTGTTTGCAAGCTGCAGCGCTAACCCCGCACCCATCCGAGCTCCGGCCGCCGCCTCGGGCTCCATTCCGGTGAACCCCGGCCACCCCCGCACCTCCCGTTGGCCCCCCTAGATGCGCACGGGCACGGGCTACCTTCTGGTGCCCTTCGCACGTCCAGCCGCCGCCCGTAGCGCAACCCCGGTGAACTTCCGCCGCGTTTCGGGTCGCCGCCGGCCGAACTCCGGTGGCCAGTGACGTGGCGCTGTCATTAGCCACTAATGACGCGCTAACCAACCCCTAGGCCACTGACAGCGGGCCCCACCCCTGGTCAAACCCCAGTCAGCGCTGGGTTTGACCGGGATTAGCTCCTGTGTCACTGACGTGTGGCCCCCACACGTCAGGTTTGACCGAGCCAGCCCAGTTGACCCTGCTGACGTCACTGTGACGTGGGGCTGACGCAATAAGTATTTTCTGGATTTAATATTATTCAGGAAATTTCAGAAAATAGCTAAAACTTCAATAAATCATAGAAAATTAACCGTAACTCCAAATTAAATAATTTATATATGAAAAATTATCAGAAAAATTCAAGGAATCCATCTGTACCATTTTCGTGCATGTTAGAACAACTTATAGCTGCTGTTTAGCACAAATCATATAAAGGGCATTTAAATATCCACATATGGAGTTTGAATTTGAATCTTGGATTCAAACCAACTCCATTTAATCTGGTTTTAGTTGCATTAGCCCAACACACATTCATTTTGCCATGTCATGATCATGCATCATATTGTGCATTGCATTGATTGTGTTCCCTTCTGTGTTGCCGGTATTTGTCCCCTCTCGATAGACGTGATACCGATGATGTGATCGTTGACACTGATGAAGACTCAAGGTTATCTTCAGAAGTGCCAGGCAAGCAAAACCCCCTTGTTCATTCCGATAAAATCCCACTCTCTCGCTCCTGCTCTCTTTACTGCATTAGGACAACAACGACATATTTGTTACTTGCTGCGGTAGCTGAACCCCTTTATCCTTTGCATGACCTGTCATTGCCACAGTAAATAGATGAAACCCACTAGCATGAGTAGGAGTTGTTTGAGCCCTGATGTGCCTACTCATTCATGCTTGTTTGTCATGCCTGCTACTGCTTAGAGTTGAGTCAGGTCTGATTCATCGGGGATGAATCAGAGGCGTGTGAACATGTCCTACTGTGTGTGAGCTAAGTGTGTGAACACGATTTGGTAAAGGTAGCGGTGAGAGGCCATGTAGGAGTACATGGTGGGTTGTCTCATTGAAGCCGTCCTCAGGAACTGAGTTCTGTGTTTGTGATCCATGATTCAACTACTACCATACATTGGGCCCTGAAATATGACCCCGCTCGACTTCTTATTCACCCTAGTCCTCTGTCCAGGAGTTGCAAGTAGTTTCTGGTGTTTGTAGTATGCTGGAGGCCGTGGACAGCGCTGACCGTAGGGGTGGGCTGTGATGCGGTAGGCACGTGGCCGGGTATACCGGGCGCCCGTTTGGTGTCACGGAACCCTGTTCACATCGTTTGGGGCTGTGAGCGAAACTTCGGCCGGATCTCCTCATGGATGGAACCCGAATAGGCGATAAACCTGGACTAGAGACTTGAGTGTTTAGGTAGGTCGTGGTCTACACCCACGTCGGCTTTCGCTTGAAGTCTGCCGAGCACATGTCGTGTGCAGACGCTAAGTGGTGGAAACATGTATGAAGAAGTATACCCCTGCAGGGTTAACATCATCTATTCGAATAGCCGTGTCCGCGGAAAAGGACTTCTGGGTTGCTTATATCAGTTCATAGACAAGTGAAAGTGGATACTCTAAAATACGCAAGATAAGCGTGAGTGCTATGGATGGCGTTCTCGTAGGGAGACGGGAGCGGATCCATAGTGGTGTATTGATATGGTGAATATGTGGACTCGTGTGCGCCACCTCAAAAGAGTCGCTTGCAGTCGTAGTTTAGGATAGCCACCGAGTCAAGCTGGCTTGCTGCAGTTAAACCCCACCATCCCCTTTGTTGATAATGATGCATATGTAGTTAGTTCTGATGTAAGTCTTGCTGGGTACATTTGTACTCACGTTTGCCTATTTTATGTTTTGCAGAGAGACTTCGGTCTCACTAGTAGTTTCGCGTGGACTTCGACGTTTAGCTTGTTACCTCAGCTGCGATCTTGTGCCCTCAGCAGGATCTGGTAGATAGTCAGGCTTCTCAGCCTTTTTCATTTATAGATGTCTGTACTCAGACATGATAGCTTCCGCTTGTGCTTGATTTGTATGCTCTGAATGTTGGGTCATGAGACCCATGTTTGTAATATCTCGCTCCTCGGAGCCTATTGAATAGATTACTTGAGTCATAGAGTCATGTTGTGATGCCATGTTGTATTTGCACATATCGAGCATATTGTGTGTATGTTATTGAAATGCTTGGTATGTGTGGGATCTGACCATCTAGTTGTTTATCTTTAGTAGCCTCTCTTACGGGGAAATGTCTCCTAGTGTTTCCACCGAGCCATGGTAGCTTGCTACTGCTCCGGAACACTTAGGCTGGCCGGCATGTGTCCTTCTTCGTTCCTGTGTCTGTCCCTTTGGGGAAATGTCACGCGGTGAATACCGGAGTCCTGCTAGCCCAGTGCTACAGCCTGGATTCACTCGCTGATGACCGACACGTTCGATGCTGGGTCATGGATGCCTGTCCCTGTAAGTCTGTGCCGCTTTGGGTTTACGACTAGCCATGTCAGCCCGGGCTCCTTATCATATGGATGCTAGCGACACTGTCATATACGTGTGCCAAAAGGCGCAAACGGTCCCGGGCAAAGGTAAGGCGACACCCGTGGGAATACCGTGCGTGAGGCCGCAAAGTGATATGAGGTGTTACATGCTAGATCGATGTGGCATTGAGTCGGGGTCCTGACAGCATTGGTATCAGAGCTTGACTGCCTGTAGGATTACCAAGCCAAACTGGTCGAAGTTGAGTCTAGAAATTCTTTAGTTATATAAGGGAATTGATTGTGGGATGGAACGTAAGGCTCTTTTTACTCCTTATACCTCATGCCCTTCTGATCTGAGTCATCTTATCTTTCCTGCGGGGATTAAGAACTAGGCTATCTCTTCTTTCTATTAGGATCACGTGTTACTAATCAGTAGACTTATAAGATTGTTGGATTTAAGTCTCAGTTCAGTTCCTACTACTTCCGTATGTTAATTGTTGATCTCGGAACCTTGATATTGTGCTTCTGAGTGGTTATGCCACCATTTTTGTGATTGTCTCAAATCTTTTTGAGCAATTATAGCCGTTATGCTGTCTGAGTCATCCTAGGTTTCTAAATAGTCCGATGCATTTGCAAATCCCTTCCTTCTGTTTCCGATGTTCCCATGGGCCAGATTAACCACACTAATCGGTGTGTTGAGGTAATTATTGCCTCGACATATATGTTGGAATTATTATTATGACCCTAAGTGCTTAGGGGATCATCTAGTGGTCTAGCCATGATTTGTGTCCTAGTGTGAAGATTCTGGCCTTTATTCTCGGAAGCATCCCGTGATGCTACTTAGTAGTAGGTATTCTACTCCTGGGTTCTGAACCCGAGATTCACTCTACCTACTTCATGTTGATAGTAATTGCTAGTGCCTTAGGTTATTAGTAACCTTTGCGATAGTCGTTGAAGTCCGTGGTATCTTCTTCTTCCAAATACCATGAACTACTTATGGCAGAAGTTCCTCGTTGAACTGAACGATCACAACCCGAGTGCTCTTGATGAGTTCTCCATTATATATTGTGACTCTGCCAGCTCAACCTTTCTGCATGTGTTATCCGGAAGAAATATGTTGAACTTGGTTCGACATACTAATCTATGTATCCACAACTCAGAAAGTTATATGTTCCTTTGAGTTGTTCTCTTTAGTTGCATTCTGACCCTCGTCTATCAATTGATAGTCAAGAGTATGCGTGCGTTCGTTTATCGATGCCTACTACTTTTGTGGTCCGTCAAGCCATTCTATCGCGGAATGACTAGGAGAAACAAACTCCAGTACCTCATCCATATCTAGGATTGGGTCAAAGTAGTTGTATTCCGCAGATCAAATGCCAATCCAGCTTTTGGTTCTGTTCTACCTTGGAGTATTACCTTATTCTATATCGAGATTGTTATAGGAATTGCACACCATCCTATGAACTCTTGGTACAGTGATACTTCTCACCATCATTAGTCATTCCTCGGCCCTCGTGTTGATGCAACCGGAATACCGACAAATGAATTGTGATGTGTGAAATCAATACTCCCAGCAACTCCATTGCTTGGTAGTTAAATGGACGATAACCTCATTCTTAGCGTGTTGATTATTGAATCGTCACCCTAAGGTTGATTGTGCTACCTAGTCCTTATTTCTGGTGCACTCTCCGATCAGTGAGTTAGGATAGTGCCAATCCTTGCTTATTTGATCATATCGTCTTGCCCTGAAAACTAAGATTGTTCTCGAGCTTAGTAACATACCGGTGGTTCATGATAGTCCAAATTTCTTCTCGGAAGTATCACCAGGTTGTCGCCTGACCGCTATGTTGAGTTCGTGATCAAGTTGGTTTATTCCTGTAAACCACCCCTTCTCCAAGAATCCGTGTTGGATACCCTGAGCTAGTTGGATAAGATAAACAACAACTTGGAGAGTTGGAAGATAAAAGCTTGTCCGACTTAGTTCATGTTAAGGGATATCTTTTTGTGTGTGTGTGTGTGTGTGTTGAAGAAAGATGATATCTTCATCAATTGGTCCTTGTGAACAATTGTTGGATCTATTATCTTACCCAAACCTTTGATTGAGTATGGGCTATCATCCAATCAGACCAGAACCAACGATATTCGTAATGTTGTCTTACTCGTGGTTGATCCCTCGAGCATACACCATTATATCTTTTGGGTTTGACCAATGCTATCACTTGTTCACTTAACTATGGAATTCCTTTTAAAAGGAAACCCAGATGAATTGTTGTTGTGCCCATTGACAACATCCTTGTCTTCTTCATAATTTTGTTGGACATTAAGCTAGTGTTGGAAACTTTTGAAAGCATTTTCTTCATGCTAGCTCATGAAGTATTTGATTGATGAAAGGAGTGACTTCCTCTTATACACGTGCATTTGGTGAAAGTTGCCGCCGTGAATTTGAGAAAGTTAGTTTTGCTTCCTCTGGAATCATCCCAAATCAGTCATGCATACGTGCGAAGTATTCTGTAGTCTGGAGGCTTGCAACCTTCATTCTATATGTGTCCCGAGCACACCAAGCTACTGATTGATTTGTTCAAGGAGAAGGAGTATCTTCATAAGAGCTAATCCGGACATATGAAAGAACTTCAATACCCTCGCTGATGGTTCCCAACCAGAACTCGGTAGTGTTTTATTGTAAGACTACCATGTGATCATGCTTGTCTTGGACAACGTGTTCACATGTTTGTAGCAGAACCAGCTCATGTTTTGGAGCTTACTATCGTAGTTCATTTCCCGAGAATCTCGCAACGTCATCTCGTCGATTTGTGTTGCAAACTTTCATTTTTCTTCCTAGACTCGATGGGTCTGGAATATTCTGACACCAACCAGATCTGAATCTCAGGCAGATATGATGGTTGGAACATTTCCCCAAGAACTATAATATTGGTTCCTCGATAACCGGTAAAGTGGATGTCGTGGCCAACACACCCAACCGGAAGACCTATTATTGTAGTATCTTGATTGAAGAAGTTGGCCACCTCCCCTAAGGATTTCGTAGGATTTACTCCCTAGTTGCCCCTATGGATTTTTGTGTTCCCGAAGTCCGACCTTTTACTTGATGTTTTAGATATCAAACCATATCTATGAATGGGTTATACTAGCACATCAAGGAGAACATTAGAAGCGGAGTGCTAAATGTCTCTCGGTCGATCATCCAGATTTTATTTGCTTGGCCTCGCTAAGGTGAAATCTGAGAAAGTGTTATCCTCCTTCGCATCTGCATCGTCCATCGCTATTTATCATGGTAGTAAGTTGTGTTGCCAGAATCCTTGACACGGATATTGGTAAAACCTTGATGATTATGGAAATGCTCAAGTTCTTGAGAGCACGCACAAGCGTTAGGTGTTACCATCGGCACTAGCTAGGTTTGCTCTCAACTTCCTCGGTTATGCTATAACTTCTCAACAGTGGATTCACTCTCTATTGTTGGGTTCTTCCCCAGTTACCAGAATCATTCCCAGCATTTGCATTTTGTTCCCAGCTTGCACCGCCAATGTGCCATTCTACCATGGGTCTCTTCCATTTCCGGTGATAAGCAAATTCATCCATTACGTTGTCTTCAACAAGGTAGTCCACATCATCCAAGTCCGAGTATGCCATTCTACCGACCCCCTCCAAACGATCATTGTGAATTGCCTTAGGCTGGTATGAAGAGTTTTCAATGATCTCTGAATCAAAGGTAATCCTTTTTGCCACTTAAGGAAATAATCTACGAATCACCCTCCTCCAGGATGTTTCGTCGTGGTTTCATGGCAACTAAACTCCTCGCTACATGGACAATATTTTACCACCTTCTTAAATGTGGAATTGTTGTCTACCTAGTGAACCTTCGTCATCCGTTTCTTTCCACCCCTCTTGATGTGTATCTCGTGTCTCAACTCGAGAGATGGTCCTATGTCTCATTCCGTGAGTTGTTCGATCATCGAGGAGATCGACCCTTCTAGAGTCTCCTTCTTCCCTCCATGTCATGTTGGCAGGATTTCTCAGAGCAAGACTTCAAGACAATAATGGTGTTCAAATCAACGTTCATTTGAAGTGCACCCTGGATCGTGAAGATTATACTAGTTTGCGTTTCCCCTTCATCCTACCCTACGCTTGAATCTCGAGACGAGATTCTTGTTTAGTGGGGGTGAGTTGTCACATCCCTAGCTTCAGGCATTGCTCTAGGTTAGCTTCATGTGTGCATCATGTCTATATTTTTGAAACTTGAATTGAGGAATATTGGAAGCCTCAAAACCCTAAATAAAAGAGGGGCAAAAACCCTAGAAATCTCATTCATTGCTCCAAAATGCTCCTCTTAAATGTTTGATATTTTTTGGTAAGGGTTCTGGTCCCAACCAAAATATTGAACATCTTTAAGGAGTTATTTTTGGGACTTTGAATTTAATTCATTAGTTATTTGAATTTGAATTATATTCATATAATTAGAATATAATTTCAAATATCCCTGAAATATTTTATAAGCTTTTGGAAAAGTCCATCTAGCAATATAAAATATTCAGTGGAGTTTTTGGCATTGTTTGAATTATTTTTAAAATTCAAAACAGTGGCAAAATAATTTAAATAAAACAAAAATAGAAGAAAAATATAAAACAGAATGTAAATAAAAGTAGAGAGAGAGTTTTACCTCAGCTTACCTCGCAGCCCACCTGGCCCAACTCCAGTGGCCCAGCCGGCCCAGCCCACCTCCTCCCCCTTGTCCTCTTCCTCCTCTGCCAGGAGGACGAACAGAGGCGAGGCGTGGCGCGCGCCGACGCTGCCTCGGCCACCTCCTGCTTCCCCCTGGCCACCTCCTGCTTCCTCTCGTCGCCCTGGACCCCGTCCGCGACGCCACGCACCCCCCCAGGCCTCTCACTCTCTCCCCGAGCTCCTCTCCTCCTCTGGCTCTCTCGCGCGCAGCCACCGAACACACCCGCCGCCGCCGACGAGCTTCCCCGTGGCCACCGGCCACCCCTAGCCTCGCCGATGTGCCCAGGAGCTCCCCCTCGACCCCTCCTTCCTCCCCACCGACCCACGGCCCTACGGACGCGCCACAACGCCGCCGGCATCGCCGTTTCCATCGCCGGCCGCCGAGGATCTTCACCGTCAATTCGCCACCATCGTCGCTTCCCCGAGCTCGCTGACCCTCCCTGCACGATCCCCGTGAGTCCCTGCTTCGTTTCCCCCTAACCCCAAGCCCGATTACGAGCTCTAGCCGCCCCCTCTACCGGAGCCGAGACGCTCCGCCGCACGGACTCGTCGCCGGCGAAGCCCCGGTGACCAAATGGCCCCGCGCGTGCGTCCGTTGCACTCGCAACGACCCGTGGAGCAACGCTAGCGTGGCAGCTAGCTTGTTTGCAAGCTGCAGCGCTAACCCCGCACCCATCCGAGCTCCGGCCGCCGCCTCGGGCTCCATTCCGGTGAACCCCGGCCACCCCCGCACCTCCCGTTGGCCCCCCTAGATGCGCACGGGCACGGGCTACCTTCTGGTGCCCTTCGCACGTCCAGCCGCCGCCCGTAGCGCAACCCCGGTGAACTTCCGCCGCGTTTCGGGTCGCCGCCGGCCGAACTCCGGTGGCCAGTGACGTGGCGCTGTCATTAGCCACTAATGACGCGCTAACCAACCCCCTAGGCCACTGACAGCGGGCCCCACCCCTGGTCAAACCCCAGTCAGCGCTGGGTTTGACCGGGATTAGCTCCTGTGTCACTGACGTGTGGCCCCCACACGTCAGGTTTGACCGAGCCAGCCCAGTTGACCCTGCTGACGTCACTGTGACGTGGGGCTGACGCAATAAGTATTTTCTGGATTTAATATTATTCAGGAAATTTCAGAAAATAGCTAAAACTTCAATAAATCATAGAAAATTAACCGTAACTCCAAATTAAATAATTTATATATGAAAAATTATCAGGAAAATTCAAGGAATCCATCTGTACCATTTTCATGCATGTTAGAACAACTTATAGCTGCTGTTTAGCACAAATCATATAAAGGGCATTTAAATATCCACATATGGAGTTTGAATTTGAATCTTGGATTCAAACCAACTCCATTTAATCTGGTTTTAGTTGCATTAGCCCAACACACATTCATTTTGCCATGTCATGATCATGCATCATATTGTGCATTGCATTGATTGTGTTCCCTTCTGTGTTGCCGGTATTTGTCCCCTCTCGATAGACGTGATACCGGTGATGTGATCGTTGACACTGATGAAGACTCAAGGTTATCTTCAGAAGTGCCAGGCAAGCAAAACCCCCTTGTTCATTCCGATAAAATCCCACTCTCTCGCTCCTGCTCTCTTTACTGCATTAGGACAACAACGACATATTTGTTACTTGCTGCGGTAGCTGAACCCCTTTATCCTTTGCATGACCTGTCATTGCCACAGTAAATAGATGAAACCCACTAGCATGAGTAGGAGTTGTTTGAGCCCTGATGTGCCTACTCATTCATGCTTGTTTGTCATGCCTGCTACTGCTTAGAGTTGAGTCAGGTCTGATTCATCGGGGATGAATCAGAGGCGTGTGAACATGTCCTACTGTGTGTGAGCTAAGTGTGTGAACACGATTTGGTAAAGGTAGCGGTGAGAGGCCATGTAGGAGTACATGGTGGGTTGTCTCATTGAAGCCGTCCTCAGGAACTGAGTTCTGTGTTTGTGATCCATGATTCAGCTACTACCATACATTGGGCCCTGAAATATGACCCCGCTCGACTTCTTATTCACCCTTGTCCTCTGTCCAGGAGTTGCAAGTAGTTTCTGGTGTTTGTAGTATGCTGGAGGCCGTGGACAGCGCTGACCGTAGGGGTGGGCTGTGATGCGGTAGGCACGTGGCCGGGTATACCGGGCGCCCGTTTGGTGTCACGGAACCCTGTTCACATCGTTTAGGGCTGTGAGCGAAACTCCGGCCGGATCTCCTCATGGATGGAACCCGAATAGGCGATAAACCTGGACTAGAGACTTGAGTGTTTAGGTAGGTCGTGGTCTACACCCACGTCGGCTTTCGCTTGAAGTCTGCCGAGCACATGTCATGTGCAGACGCTAAGTGGTGGAAACATGTATGAAGAAGTACACCCCTGCAGGGTTATCATCATCTATTCGAATAGCCGTGTCCGCGGAAAAGGACTTCTGGGTTGCTTATATCAGTTCATAGACAAGTGAAAGTGGATACTTTAAAATGCGCAAGATAAGCGTGAGTGCTATGGATGGCGTTCTCGTAGGGAGACGGGAGCGGATCCATAGTGGTGTATTGATATGGTGAATATGTGGACTCGTGTGCGCCACCTCAAAAGAGTCGCTTGCAGTCGTAGTTTAGGATAGCCACCGAGTCAAAGCTGGCTTGCTGCAGTTAAACCCCACCATCCCTTTGTTGAAAATGATGCATATGTAGTTAGTTCTGATGTAAGTCTTGCTGGGTACATTTGTACTCACGTTTGCCTATTTTATGTTTTTGCAGAGAGACTTCAGTCTCACTAGTAGTTCCACGTGGACTTCGACGTTTAGCTTGTTACCTCAGCTATGATCTTGTGCCCTCGGCAGGATCTGATAGATAGTCAGGCTTCTCAGCCTTTTTCATTTATAGATGTCTGTACCCAGACATGATAGCTTCCGCTTGTGCTTTGACTTGTATGCTCTGATTGTTGGGTCGTGAGACCCATGTTTGTAATATCTCGCTCCTCGGAGCCTATTGATTAAAATACTTGAGTTGTAGAGTCATGTTGTGATGCCATGTTGTATTTGCACATATCGAGCATATTGTGTGTATGTTATTGAAATGCTTGGTATGTGTGGGATCTGACAACCTAGTTGTTTATCGTTGGTAGCCTCTCTTACCGGGAAATGTCTCCTAGTGTTTCCACCGAGCCATGGTAGCTTGCTACTGCTCCGGGACACTTAGGCTGGCCGGCATGTGTCCTTCTTCGTTCCTGTGTCTGTCCCTTCAGGGAAATGTCACGCGATGAATACCGGAGCCCTGTTAGCCCGCTACAGCCCGGTTCACCGGAGTCCTGCTAGCCCAGTGCTATAGCCTGGATTCACTCGCTGATGACCGACACGTTCGATGCTGGGTCATGGATGCCTGTCCCTGTAAGTCTGTGCCACTTTGGGTTTACGACTAGCCATGTCAGCCCGGGCTCCTTATCATATGGATGCTAGCGACACTGTCATATACGTGCGCCAAAAGGCGCAAACGGTCCCGGGCAAAGGTAATGCGACACCCGTGGGGATACCGTGCGTGAGGCCGCAAAGTGATATGAGGTGTTACATGCTAGATCGATGTGGCATTGAGTCGGGGTCCTGACATATGACTTCTCCAATATAAATGAAATATTGGAGTAAAAATATTAAAATCAAATAAATAGTTTTATTTGGATTTTATTGCAATTTTATTTGAATTAGAAAAATTGCACGTTTTCAAAATCGCATTTTTAGGCCAAGAAAATGTTCATCTTGTTCTAAATATTTTATTTAGACAATGAAAATTTGTTTTGGCATTTTTAGTCTTTTATTTATTTTTCTAGGATTTGTTTTCGGCGGAATCTTTAAAAAAAGGTCAGCGCGCGACCGGGCCGAAGCCCCGCCGAGCCGGCCGGCCCAACCCCGCGCCACCACCGACATCGCCGCCGAGTCCGAGCC
>NC_041393.1:540973244-541026371 GCF_002162155.2 Triticum dicoccoides | reverse complement strand
CCCGCCGCCGCAACCAGACCCCGCCGGAGCCGCCGTGCCTCGTTGGAGCCCCGCCGAGGTAACCGTCACTGTCGCCGGTTTTCATTAGAAAATCGTGCGTTTTTTTAGAAACCCTCGGTTATTTTTATTTTAGATTGGTTTTTATTTTTATTTTTTCGGTTTAGTTATTTAGCGAACGCCCGTTCATATGTTCGTTTAAACGAACGGTTTTCACTCGTTAGCCGCAGACAGCGAACGTTCGTTCGTTAGTCTGTTTGTCAGTTTTTCTTTTTCCAGGGATATTCCACGATTATTTTGGATCGTGATTTCTGCCCTAATTTTCGTTTTAATTTATCTTTTTGCTGATTTATCTAAATCAGGCGATTCAAGCGCCTAGATCTTCGTCTCGAAGTCCTCTTTCTGTTTAAATCAACTTGAACAAGATTTTTATACTTTAAAATTGGACTTAAGTCCAGATTAGTAAACGAACCTTGTTTCTTTCGCAATTTGAGTTTCGTTGCTTCGTTTGATTTGATTCTTTTTGCAAACCGGAGTTCTTAAGTTGAATTTTTTGGTTAGATCTCTTATTTCAGTTTTAACCGTGCTTCTAGTTGCAAACAATGCAACCATAACGGCAATCTGTCAAAACAGTACAGTCTCTAAAGAATGCAAGATTCATCATACTTCCCTAACTCCAAAAATTATGAACTAAAATTCCCACTGTAATAAATTTATCAGAGCTTAATATGCAAAATTATTCAACGTTATACCATTCTCTGACTTTTCTTGGGAATTTTTGCAACAGAGGTAAACTTTCTGTTTTCAAACAGCAACCTGTATACTTAGAAAAATAAGCATGGCAAAGGCTATCCTTGACATTTTTATTGAAAATAAAGATGCAAAACATTATTCTAACTAACAGCAAGCAAAAACTAACAAAATAAATTGACGCTCCAAGAAAAACACATATCGTGTGGTGAATAAAAATATAGCTCCAAGTAAAGTTACCGATGAATGAAGACGAAAGAGGGGATGCCTTCCGGGGCATCCCCAAGCATAGGCTCTTGGTTGTCCTTGGATATTACCTTGGGGTTCCTTGGGCATCCCCAAGCTTAGGATCTTGCCACTCCTTATTCCATAGTCCATCAAATCTTTTACCCAAAACTTGAAAACTTCAACCACACAAAACTCAAAACAAAACTCGTAAGCTCCGTTAGTATAAGAAAATAAATCACCACTTAGGTACTGTAATGAACTCATTCTAAATTCATATTGGTGTAATACCTACAGTACTCCAACTTATCTATGGTTCATATCCTCCGATACTACTCATAGATGCATCAAAATAAGCAAACAACACACAGAAAACAAAATTTTTCAAAAACAGAACAGTCTGTAGTAATATGTATCAAACGTATACTTCTGGAACCCCAAAAATTATAAAATAAATTGCAGGACCTGAGGAATTTGTCTATTAGTCATATGCAAAAAAGAATCAACCTAAAAGCACTCTTCAGTAAAACATGGCATCCATTCTCGTGAGTGCTAAAGTTTCTGTTTTCTACAGCAAGATCACATAAACTTCACCCAAGGCTTCCCAAAGGTCCTACTTGGCACTTTATTGAAAGAAAAGCTATAAAACATGATTACTAAAGTAGCATAATCATGTGGACACACAAAAACAGTAAGGTTAAATATTGGGTTGTCTCCCAACAAGCGCTTTTCGTTAATGCCTTTTCAGCTAGGCATGATGATGGCAATGATGCTCACATAAAAGATAAGAATTGAAACATAACGGGAGCATCATGAAGCATATGACTAGCACATTTAAGTATATCCCACTTCCTTTGCATAGGGATTTTGTGAGCAAACAACTTGTGGGAACAATAATCAACTAGCAAAGGAAGGTAAAACAAGCATAGCTTCAAAACTGTAAGCACATAGAGGAAACTTGATATTATTGCAATTCCTAGAAGCGTAAGTTCCTCCCTCATAATAATTTTCAGTAGCATCATGAATGAATTCAACAATATAACCAGCACCTAAAGCATTCTTTTCATGATCTAGTAGCATAGAAAATTTACTACTCTCCACATAAGCAATTTTCTTCTCATGAATAATAGTGGGAGCAAACTCAACAAAATAATTATCATGTGAAGCATAATCCAATTGAAAACTAAAATCATGATGACAAGTTTCATGGTTATCATTATTCTTAATAGCATACAAGTCATCACAATAATAATCATAGATAGCAACTTTGTTCTCATAATCAATTGGAACCTCTTCCGAAATAGTGGAATCATCACTAAATAAAGTTGACACTCTCCCAAATCCACTTTCATATTCATCACAATAAGATTCAACATCCTCCAAAATAGTGGGATCACTACTTCCTAAAGTAGACACTCTTCCAGACCCACTTTCATCAATATAATCATGATAAATAGGAGGCATGCTTTCATCATAATAAATATTCTCATCAAAGCTTGGGGGACAAAAAATATCATATTCATCAAACATAGCATCCCCAAGCTTGTGGCTTTGCATATCATTAGCATCATGGATATTCAAGGAATTCATAATAACAACATTGCAATCATGCTCATCATTCACATATTTCATGCCCGACATTCTATGTAATTCTTCTTCTAGCACTTGAGCAAAATTTTCCTTACCATCATTCTCACGAAAGATATTAAAAAGATAAAGCGCATGAGACAAACTCAACTCCATTTTTTTGTAGTTTTCTTTTATAGACTAAACTAGTGATAAAACAAGAAACAAAAAGATTCAATTGCAAGATCTAAAGATATACCTTCAAGCGCTAACCTCCCCAGCAACGGCGCTAGAAAAGAGCTTAGTTGACGGGGTGTGAGTGAGTGCCCTTTACCTAGCTTCCCCGGCAACGGCGCCAGAAAAGAGCTTGATGTCTACTACACAACCTTCTTCTTGTAGACGTTGTTGGGCTTGCAAGTGCATAGGTTTGTAGGACAGTAGCAAATTTCCCTCAAGTGGATGACCTAAGGTTTATCAATCCGTAGGAGGCGTAGGATGAAGATGGTCTCTCTCAAGCAACCCTGCAACCAAATAACAAAGAGTCTCTTGTGTCCCCATTACACCCAATACAATGGTAAATTGTATAGGTGCACTAGTTCGGCGAAGAGATGGTGATACAAGTGCAAAATAGATAGTAGATAAAGGTTTTTGTAATCTGAAATTATAAAAACAGCAAGGTAGCAAGCGATAAAAGTGAGCGTAAACGATATTGGAATGATAGGAAACAAGGCCTAGGGTTCATACTTTCACTAGTGAAAGTTCTCTCAACAATAATAACATAGGTAGATCATATAACAAGCCCTCAACATGCAACAAAGAGTCACTCCAAAGCCACTAATAGCAGAGAACAAACATAGAGATTATGGTAGGGTATGAAACCACCTCAAAGCTATTCTTTCAGATCGATCTATTAAAGAGTTCGTACTAGAATAACACCTTAAGACACAAATCAACCAAAACCCTAATGTCACCTAGATACTCCATTGTCACCTCAAGTATCCGTGGGCATGATTATACAATATGCATCACACAATCCCAGATTCATCCAACCAACACAAAGTACTTCAAAGAGTGCCCCAAAGTTTCTACCGGAGAGTCAAGAACGTGTGCCAACCCCGATGCATAGGTTCATGGGCGGAACCCGCAAGTTGGTCACCAAAACATACATCAGGAGGCACATGATATCCCCTTGTCATGAAAGATAAGCACTGCAAGACCTACATCAAGTGTTCTCATAAAAGACTCAATCTTATAAGATAACTTCAAAGGGGAAAACTCAATTCATCACAAGAGAGTAGAGGGGGAGAAACATCATAAGATCCAACTACAATAGCAAAGCTCGGGATACATCAAGATCGTGCCATAGAGGAAACACGAGAGAGAACACGAGAGAGAGAGAGAGAGAGAGAGAGAGAGAGAGAGAGAGAGATCAAACACATAGCTACTGGTACATACCCTCAGCCCCGAGGGTGAACTACTCCCTCCTCGTCATGGAGAGCACCGGGATGATGAAGATGGCCACCGATGAAGGATCCCCCCTCCGACAGGGTGCCGGGAAGGGCTCCTGAGAGGTTTTTGGTGGCTACAGAGGCTTGCGGCGGCGGAACTCCCGATCTATCTCCTCCGTGGATGTTTCTAGAGTACGTGGGACTATATAGGAGAAAGAAGTCGGTCGTCAGGAGCTCGAGGAGCGAGACAGGGGGTCGCGTCCTGTAGGGGGGGGGGCTTCCCCTATCTCCTGGGCTCCTCTAGGATCTTCTGACTTGATCTCCAAGCCTCCAGGATGATAATCTTCCAAATCGCGATGCTGAAGGTTTCATTCCGTTTGGACTCCGTTTGATATTCCTTTTCTTTGAAATACTGAAACAGGCAATAAAACAGCAATATGGGCTAGGTCGCCGGTTAATAGGTTAGTCCCAAAAGTAATATAAAAGTGTATAATAAAGCCCATAATCATTCAAAACAGATAATAATATAGCATGAATGCTTCATAAATTATAGATACGTTGGAGACGTATCAGCATCCCCAAGCTTAATTCCTACTTGTCCTCGAGTAGGTAAATGATAAAAGAAAGAATTTATGAGGTGTGAATGCTAGAGGTGCACAAGTTTGATCAATGATAATTTCAATCACCTTTGCTAGCATCATTATATGTCATAACAATAGTTCATCTCATAAAAATTTCATGAGCTAGTAACAAGCAATTCACATGTCAAAGCATAGACCATAAACTTCCTTGAAAACTAGCAAACTTCATTCTTAGTCATCAAACAATTGCAATTCATCTTACTTTCAGGAAGAGTCTATGTTGGAGCTTTGATTTAGCAAACTTCACATACTCAACTATCATATAGTCTTCTACAATTGCTAACACTCACGCAATACTTGTGGTTATGAAGTTTTAATCGGACACAGAGAAAGATTGGGGCTTATAATGTTGCCTCCAAACGTATTCACCTTTGGGTGATGTCAACAACAATAGTTCATGCTAACGTACATCCAATTGGATATATATATATATATCACGATCACCCTAACACAAAGTGCTTGCCGAAGGATAAAATGAAAAAGGGGAAGGTGAAGATCACCTTGACTCTTGCATAAAGTAAAAGACATAAAGTAAAAGATAGACCCTTCACAGAGGGAAGCAGAGGTTGCCATGCGCTTTTAGGGTTGGATACACAAAATCTTAATGCGAAAGAACATCAATTTATATTGCCGCTTGTATATGGACCTTTATTATGCAGTCTGTCACTTTTATTGCTTCCATAACAAATTCTTACAAAGCTTATTTTCTCCACACTAATAAGTCATGCATATTTAGAGAGCAATTTTTATTGCTTGCACCGATGACAACTTACTTGAAGGATCTTACTCAATCCATAGGTAGGTATGGTGGACTCTCATGGCAAAAACTGGGTTTAAGGATATTTGGAAGCACAAGTAGTATCTCTACTTGGTGCTATGAATTTTTGGCTAGCATGAGGGGGAAAGGCAAGCTCAACATGTTTGAATGATCCATGACAATATACTTTAACTGAGATGTGAGAAAATATAACCCATTACGTTGTCTTCCTTGTCCAACATCAACTATTTAGCATGTCATACATAATGAGTGCTCACAATTATAAAAGATGTCTATGATAATATATTTATATGTGAAATCTCTTTTCCTTCAATATTCTTTCATGAATTGTTCAAATGACTAATACAATGCTTGCTAACCGTCAATAAATTTGCAACCTCTAATTCTTAGATGTGAAGCCATTACTCCCCATGGGATAAGAAAATGAGGCATATATAATTTCAGATTTATGACAATCAACTCATTCAACAATTTACTCTAGGATATAAGTGAAGCACACGATTAAATGAAAAGCTACTCCAAAAAGATATAAGTGAAGATCAATGAGTAGCAAAATAATTATATAACTATGTGAAGACTCTCTCTCATTAAAGAATTTCAGATCTTTGTATTGTATTCAAGCAGCAAGAAAAACAAAATAAAATGACAGTACAAGGATAGCACAACTCATGTGAAGAAGCAAAACTTAGGTTCAACCGATACTAACCGATGATTGTTGAAGAAGAAAGGTGGGGTGCCTACCGGGGCATCCCCAAGCTTAGATGCTTGAGACTTATTGAAATATTATCTTGGGGTGCCTTGGGAATCCCCAAGCTTGAGCTTTTATGTCTCCTTAATTTCTCTCATATCAAGGTTTCTCTTGTTTTTATCAAAAGCTTCATCCACAACAAACTCAACAAGAACTCGTGAGATAGGTTAGTATAAACCAATGCAAAACCTTATCACTTTCTACTGTAAAAAATCACTAAAATTATTATTCAACATTGCATACTAAATGCCTCTGCATATTTAATACTTATCCTCAAATAGAATCATTAAACAAGCAAACATATGCAAACAATGCAACCATAACAGCAATCTGTCAAAACAGTACAGTCTGTAAAGAATGCAAGATTCATCATACTTCCCTAACTCCAAAAATTATGAACTAAAATTCCCACTGTAATAAATTTATCAGAGCTTAATATTCAAACAGATTCAACATTGTGCCATTCTCTGACTTTTCTAGGGAATTTTTGCAACAGCGGTGAACTTTCTGTTTTCAAACACCAACATGTATACTTAGAAAAATAAGCATGGCAAAGGCTATCCTTGACATTTTTATTGAAACTAAAGATGCAAAACATTATTCTAACTAACAGCAAGCAAAATCTAACAAAATAAATTGACGCTCCAAGCAAAACACATATCATGTAGTGAATAAAAATATAGCTCCAAGTAAAGTTACCGATGAACGAAGACGAAAGAGGGGATGCCTTCCGGGCATCCCCAAGCTTAGGCTCTTGGTTGTACTTGGATATTAACTTGGGGTGCCTTGGTCATCCCCAATCTTAGGATCTTTCCACTCCTTATTCCATAGTCCATCGAATCTTTTACCCAAAACTTGAAAACTTCAACCACACAAAACTCAAAACAAAACTCGTAAGCTCCGTTAGTATAAGAAAATAAATAACCACTTAGGTACTGTATGAACTCATTCTAAATTCATATTGGTGTAATACCTAATTTATTCCAACTTACCTATGGTTCATACCCTCCGATACTACTCATAGAAGCATCAAAATAAGCAAACAACACATAGAAACAGAATCTGTCAAAAACAGAACATTCTGTAGTAATCTGTATCAAACGTATACTCATGGAACCCCAAAAATTATGAAATAAATTGCTGGACCTGAGGTATTTGTCTATTAATCATCTGCAAAAAGAATAAACCTAAAAGCACTCTCCAGTAAAACATGGCAGCCATTCTCGTGAGCGCTAAAGTTTCTGTTTTCTACAGCAAGATCACATAAACTTCACCCAAGTCTTCCCAAAGGTCCTACTTGGCACTTTATTAAAACAAAAGCTATAGAACACGATTACTACAGTAGCATAATTATGTGGACACACAAAAACAGTAAGGGTAAATATTGGGTTGTCTCCCAACAAGCGCTTTTCTTTAATGCCTTTTCAACTAGGCATGATGATGGCAATGATGCTCACATAAAAGATAAGAATTGAAACATAACGGGAGCATCATGAAGCATATGACTAGCACATTTAAGTCTAACCCAATTCCTATGCATAGGGATTTTGTGAGCAAAAAACTTATGGGAACAATAATCAACTAGCAAAGCAAGGTAAACAAGCATAGCTTCAAAACTGTAAGCACATAGAGAGCAAACTTGATATTATTGCAATTCCTACAAGCGTAAGTTCCTCCCTCATAATAATTTTCAGTAGAATCATGAATGAATTCAACAATATAACCAGCACCTAAAGCATTCTTTTCATGATCTACTAGCATAGAAAATTTACTACTCTCCACATAAGCAATTTTCTTCTCATGAATAATAGTGGGAGCAAACTCAACAAAATAATTATCATGTGAAGCATAATCCAATTGAAAACTAAAATCATGATGACAAGTTTCATGGTTATCATTATTCTTAATAGCATACAAGTCATCATAGATAGCAACTTTGTTCTCATAATCAATTGGAACCTCTTTCGAAATAGTGGAATCATCACTAAATAAAGTCGACACTCTCCCAAATCCACTTTCATATTCATCACAATAAGATTCAACATCCTCCAAAATAGTGGGATCACTACTTCCTAAAGTTGACACTCTTCCAAACCCACTTTCATCAATATAATCATCATAAATAGGAGGCATGCTTTCATCATAATAAATATTCTCATCAAAGCTTGGGGGACAAAAAAATATCATATTCATCAAACATAGCATCCCCAAGCTTGTGGCTTTGCATATCATTAGCGTCATGGATATTCAAGGAATTCATACTAACAACATTGCAATCATGCTCATCATTCACATACTTCATGCCAAGCATTCTATGTAATTCTTCTTCTAGTACTTGAGCACAATTTTCCTTACCATCATTCTCACAAAAGAAATTAAAAAGATAAAGCGTATGAGACAAACTCAACTCCATTTTTTTGTAGTTTTATTTTATAGACTAAACTAGTGATAAAACAAGAAACAAAAAGAATCGATTGCAAGATATAAAGATATACCTTCAAGCGCTAACCTCCCCGGCAACGGCGCCAGAAAAGAGCTTGATGTCTACTACACAACCTTCTTCTTGTAGACATTGTTGGGCCTGCAAGTGCACAGGTTTGTAGGATAGTAGCAAATTTCCCTCATGTGGATGACCTAAGGTTTATCAATCCGTAGGAGGCTAGGATGAAGATGGTCTCTCTCAAGCAGCCCTGCAACCAAATAACAAAGAGTCTCTTGTGTCCCCAACACACCCAATACAATGGTAAATTCTATAGGTGCACTAGTTCGGCGAAGAGATGGTGATACAAGCGCAACATAGATAGTAGATAAAGGTTTTTGTAATCTGAAATTATAAAAACAGCAAGGTAGCAAGCGATAAAAGTGAGCGTAAACGATATTGCAATGAGAGGAAACAAGGCCTAGGGTTCATACTTTCACTAGTGTAAGTTCTCTCAACAATAATAACATAGATATATCATATAACAAGCCCTCAACATGCAACAAAGAGTCACTCCAAAGCCACTAATAGCGGAGAACAAACGTAGAGATTATGGTAGGGTACGAAACCACCTCAAAGTTATTCTTTCGGATCGATCTATTAAAGAGTTCGTACTAGAATAAAACCTTAAGACACAAATCAACCAAAACTCTAATGTCACCTAGATACTCCATTGTCACCTCAAGTATCCGTGGTCATGATTATATGATATGCATCACACAATCTCAGATTCATCCAACCAACACAAAGTACTTCAAAGAGTGCCCCAAAGTTTCTACCGGAGAGTCAAGAACGTGTGCCAACCCCTATGCATAGGTTCGTTGGCAGAACCCGCAAGTTGGTCACCAAAACATACATCAAGAGGCACATGATATCCCATTGTCACCACAGATAAGCACGGCAAGACATACATCAAGTGTTCTCATAAAAGACTCAATCCGATAAGATAACTTCAAAGGGGAAAACTCAATTCATCACAAGAGAGTAGAGGGGGAGAAACATCATAAGATTAGACTACAATAGCAAAGCTCGGGATACATCAAGATCGTGCCATAGAGGGAGCACGAGAGAGAACACGAGAGAGAGAGAGAGAGAGAGAGAGAGAGAGAGAGAGAGAGAGAGATCAAACACATAGCTACTGGTACATACCCTCAGCCCCGAGGGTGAACTACTCCCTCCTCGTCATGGAGAGCGCCGGGATGATAAAGATGGCCACCGGTGAAGGATCCCCCCTCCGGCAGGGTGCCGGGAAGGGCTCCTGAGACGTTTTTGGTGGCTACAGAGGCTTGCGGTGGTGAAACTCCCGATCTATCTTCTCCGTGGATGTTTTTAGGGTACATGGGACTATATAGGCGAAAGAAGTCGGTCGGGAGGTGCTCGAGGGGTCCACGAGACAGGGGGTCGCGCCCTGTAGGGGGGCGTGCCCCCTATCTCCTGGGCTCCTCGAGGATCTTCTGACTTGATCTCCAAGCCTCTAGGATGATAATCTTCCAAGAAATCACGATGCCGAAGGTTTCATTCCGTTTGGACTCCGTTTGATATTCCTTTTCTTCGAAATACTGAAATAGGCAATAAAACAGCAATATGGGTTGGGCCTTCGGTTAATAGGTTAGTCCCAAAAGTAATATAAAAGTGTATAATAAAGCCCATAATCATTCAAAACAGATAATAATATAGCATGAATGCTTCATAAATTATAGATACGTTGGAGACGTATCACTCCTCCTGGGATGGGATGCGCAGTCGCTTCATTGCCAACTTTCAGGGCACTCGCGACTGACCCCGGCCATCGGTGACTTGCGCCGCATCAAGCAATAGCCAGGAGAGACCCTGCAAAAGTACATCCAGCGCTTCAACAACGCCCGCCTCATCATCCCCAGAGTGACCGAGGAAGCCATCATCTCACCCTTCTCCAATGGCGTGCACGACATCAAGATGAAAGAGGAGCTAGCAATCCATGAAGACCTATGCACATCTCTAGAACTGTTCAACCTGGCGACCAAGTGCGCCAGGGATAAGCAAGGGCGCCTCTCCCTCCTCGAGCTTCCAGCTGCTGATCCGGAAGAGAAGAAGCCCAAGGCCAAGGACGTGAAGTGCAAAGGAGCGGCTATGCTCGCGGCGGAGCCAGATACCAAGCGAGGTAGGGATCAGCCGGAGTCATCCAAAGGCAGCCGGTACTGCGTGTACCACGACCTTCACACCCACAACACCAACTAATGCCAAGAGCTCAGGGCTGTGCGAGATGGATGTATCGGCCGACGCCTAGAGCGCAACGATCGGGGCTATGGCCGAGGAGGAGGAAGAGGTGGAGGACGATGGGAAGACTGTGGCCCTCGCCAAGGGTGACGTGACCGACCTCGCGAGGACCGCTGGCAGGACCAACCTCGCGATGGAGGTTGGAGGGATCAGCCTCGTGAGGATCTCCCGCAAGGCAACGCAGGCCTCCCTCCTCTGCCACCACCACCGAGGAGGAATGAAGACTAGCATCAGGATAAGGGGGCTGGGGGCTTCCAGGAGCCGCACGCAATCGCTTGCATCCTGGGTGGAGCTCAAGCCCCAGCCTCTCAGCGTATCTTCAAGCAGTTTGCTCGCGAGGTGAATGTCGTCCTCCCCAAGCTTGAGGCCACGCACCCTCTCAGGTGGTCCACATGTGCCATCACGTTCAGCTCGGCGGATCAGCTCAAGTGCGCAGCAATAGCTGGGGTCCTCCCAATGCTCTGTTCCCCAGTCATCAGCAATCTGTAGGTCACCAGGACCCTCATCGATGGCAGAGCAGGACTCAACGTCATGTCCGTCGAGACGTTCAACAATCTCCAAGTGCCATATGATCAGCTTCAGCCGACCAAGCCTTTCTCAAGAGTCACTGATGGTTCCACTATTCCAATAGGGCAGGTTCGCCTTCCTGTCACCTTTGGGCAGCGCAACAACTACCGCACTGAGCTCATTGATTTCAACATCGCCCACATTCGCCTGCCGTACAATGCCATCCTCGGTTACCCATCTCTGGCCAAGTTCATGGCAGTGACTCACCACGGCTACAACGTCCTCAAGATGCCAGGAAGAGGTGGGGTCATCACGGTCCCCTGTGAAGAGAAAGATGCGGTGTGCTCCCTCGAGCGCGCCTTCCAGGCCACGTCGATCGAAGACCCGGACACCAAGAGTGGAAACCTCCCAGGAGCAGCCCCTAAGAAGAAGAAGACATCACCTGGTTCAAGGCCTCAGGAGGCAGGCACCTCCGGAGGCGTCACGTTAGGATCCACGCCCGTTCAAGGGGCGCCACCCTCTATTGCATAGGGAGGCGCGCCCGGGGCCCTCCTTGGGCAAGGCTCGGGGGCTCTCTCCTAGAGGGCCACTGACTTTGCCAAGGTCACGAGGGAGGCGCGCCCGGGGCCCTCCTCGGGCAAGGCTCGGGGGCTCTCTCCTAGAGGGCCACTGACTTTGCCAAGGTCACGAGGGAGGCGCTCGGGCACCACTTGGAGGCGTTCTTCGAAGCACGTTTCCCTCAGGAAGGTATGAGGCAAGGAGGACCGGACCCTTAGGAGTTCATCGCAAGGAACACTAAGGAGCTTCAGGAGTCAAGAGTCATGCGCGGCAGCCGCCGCTTACCCGTCGTAGCCCCCCATCTAGGCGAGGATGGTGGGCTGCGCGTCTGCATCGACGTGCCAGGGCTCAACCGAGCCGCGTCTGAGGAGCGCCTCTGGCCCTCTCGCGTGGGACATTGCGAGGGTCCACCTCACAGCTATGTTTGCATGCCTCTCGGCCTGCCGAACGCGGCCGCTGCCCATCAGCGCCTGCTGAGGAGCATTCTGGAGGCTCAGGTGGCCAGGCATCACACGGTCCTGGCAGAGATGGAGACGGTGCTCGAGGATCCCCCTACGCACCCGGAGCCTCCCGAGGCTGCTGGTCCCAAGGGCTCGTGAGGATCGGCTCCTTCACCCCGCATCGTCAGCTACTCCGACCCTCGCTCTGCAAAAGTATTAAGTGACTTCGTTTTAGTTTTTGCTTCAGCTGGGAGAGCCCGTAGGGCTGCATCATTCCCAGGTCGCGTGGGTGCGTCCCTACAGCATGTATCCGTTTTGCTTATGTTCTTTGCTTACCTTGTTGGGGGCGCCCCTCGGGCTGCATCATCCCCAAGCTGCTCGGGCCTCACCCAATGGCATTTGCTTTTTCCGCATCTATCTAAATGGATTTGCTCCTTCATGATTGGCCTCGTTGAGACAATCGCCTGCTCGATTGACACCTACCTTGGAGTCGCTCGCTCTAGCATGGCGCTTGCACATGAGTCCGTCCCTGCAACGCCGAGAATCTGAGTGGCCGAGCTCTGGCCGCGGCGGGCCCCACATAGCGCCACCCCACCAGGCCCTCAGTGCCCCAATCACTCACTCGGAGCAACCAATGGCTGGCTAGCAATCATAATGGCAGACCCTGTTTTCCCTCGTGATTGGTATGCAGGACCCGCTTCAGGAGTATCGTTGGGAGAGTTGCGAGCTTTCTCTCCCTCTCTCCCGCACGATCCGCTCGCGCGTTAAAAGGGGGGTGCGTGAGAATTGCGACTCATGGACTCCTACTTGCTCTCCAGCCCTCACCCCCTGGCCTTGACCCACGACATCATGACCTGTCATACCAGCTGCGGCTGAGCTCGCTCGGGGGGCGGGACCCGAGGACGTAGAGCATGAAGGAAAGTGCGAGGAAGAGGGAAGAAGCTCACGAGGACCTAACCCAGCAGCACCACAACTGCCGCCACGCAGACCTGGCATACTCCAAACCTACGAGATAAGTCACACAAAAGCTAAATCGACTCAACGCTAAACCCTCTCTTACTGCAGCTCTGTCACGACAATGTTGCCTGCCTTTCTCGCCCAGCGGAGGCTGCTTGAGCGCTAAAGGGGACCTCCCGAGCATCGCGCCTCGGGGGCTCTTACTGGACCTTGGGTCGTTCACCTCCTGGCCTTGACCACGGCATCGCGACTTGGCATACCAGCGACGACTAAAGCTTGCCTGGGGACCGGGACCTGACGGCATAGAGCACCAAGCCCTCGTGAGGAAAGAAAGGGGGAGCTGGGCCGGGGCAGAGCGCGCCTCCCGCACCAATTCATGATAACGATGTACAATTCATAAAAGACATGGCAGGCGCCTTACATACCCCCACGGGGGTGACATTTTGATTCCTCGCAGGGAACAAAAGATGCTAAGGAGCGATAACTATGCGCGCCTCCACAGGGGACGCCATCATCAATAGTGGGTCATCAGGCGCCGGCGCCAACCCCATCCAGATCAGCAGCGCCGACGGCCTGATGCAGCCGCCCAGCTCCGGGCGCGGCACGAGCTCGGGGGCTCGTAGCTATTGTCGCTCATCTACGAAGTCGCGAGAAGCTCAGCAGAGTCGCTGGACCCTCTGGCTCCTCCGCTGCTGCCCGAGGAGCTGCTAGGGAAGCGGTTGGCAGGCCTGGCCCTCGCCACTCCGATGCCCTGGCCGCCTTCCTTGGGGCAGCACTCCAGTCGGCGTCCTTCCGCGTCGAAGACTTTGAAGAACATCAAGGAGGCGCCATCATATTCGAGATGAATTACGAGGGCACCCCCTGTCCGGTAGGTCCGGGCAATCTTGCCCCAGCCTCGGGTCATGAAGACCTTGCCCGGGGCGACAACCTCGACTTCCGCCACGGTCGCGGAGGTGCTGCAGTTGGCATGCTGCAGCTAGAGCTCCCGGGGCCCCCTCGGCGGTATCTCAAAGGCGAAGGAGGGAGGAAGGCGGATCCAAGATCGAGGAGGCATGGCGGCATGAAGCACAAGCTCACGAGAAGAGCCCTCGGCATGGACTCCGGGGGGACGACAGGCACCGCCATAACTCGCCGGCGTCGACGACGGCACCGACGGTGGCGCTCGGCGCCTTCTTCTCCAGGGCCCTCGATTCGGGCATACAAGGGCAGCGGAAACCCCGGTGGTGGTTTCTCGTACCATGGCCTTGACGCCTCCTGTCGAGCACCCACATCTCCGCGGCAGGGGACTGGCCGTTTCTTCAGCGGAAGTGGGTCGGAACCCTCTTGGGGGGCCTTTCCCTTCTCTTCTGCAGAAAACCGTCGGAACGGCACCATTGGCGTAGGTTGGAGCAAGGGCGAGGAAGAAGAAGAAAGGGAGTAGCAGGAAGGGATGGACAACGGGGGCTCTCGCCCGCCCATATTTATAATCCGGAGGAGGCCAACCGTCGGCCACCACGATCTCAGGTAATCATGACCCGTTTTTGCATGCAGGGACTTGTCAAGTCGTGCGGTTGCCGAGGCGTCGTGGGGAAGCGGAGATGCCCACATCCAATCAATCACCATGCGGCGCCCAAGGCCACAGGCTATTAGGGCCCACGGTTTGCACTTGCCCCTTCGCTTCTCTGCTAAGCCAAGTCCTGGCGCGCCTTGGGCCCGGGGGCTACTGTCGGCGTTCTGGGAACGGGGGTCCCCAGACTTGCCTACCTGCGGCCTGCAGCGTGGCTCAAGCGAGGCCCAGTGGAGCCCAGCTTCATCAGCTCAAGCTCAAGACCCTCGCGAGGGGCCAAGCCTCGCGGGGCGGACGACAGGAAGCTTCCTCAGGAGCAGCCTCATCAGGCGGGCTCGCGAGGAGGCGGAGAGATCAAGGCAGGGTACCTCGCGAGGTGCCCGTGATGCAAGCCATGACGATCGAGACCAGGCGGGCGCCAGGCGGGCGCCGGCCTGCGCAGTGTCCTTGTTTCCCCTTTGGTGCAAAGGGGGAAAGCACAGGCCAAGGCATCAGGCAAAGGTTACCGTCTCGGTGCAACAAGACCAAGACCAGCGGAACGGGAGGATGGAGGTCACCGTGGAGCCCACGACGGTGTCACCGTCAGAGCCTTTGGCAGTCGAAGACCAACTTTGGTCTGGATAAGTGTACTAGATGTTCCACTTCAAAATGGCCAATTGTTGGCGCCCTTCCCGCTCATTATTTGGGAAGAGGCCCAGGGCCTCTATAAATAGAGCTAGCCACCACAGAGTAGAGGGAGAGATTTTGGGGAGACTAGGGGGGAGAGGCGACTGAGCTCACCCAAGCAGTTCATCGCACTAGCTCAAGAACATCCCTCGCGAGGCTGTTCTCCCCTTGTATTGTTCTTCATCAGCCCCTGAGGCAATCCACCACACCACACATTGGAGTAGGGTATTACACAACAATGGTGGCCCGAACCAGTATAAACCTCGTGTCTTCTGTGTGTTCATCTTTCTGGCTTAGATTCCTTGCGAGGCTTCGAGACGTGAGTTGGTAGGAGAGAGATCTTCGCGCGCACCCCAGAGTTCGAACCTCAAGGGTCTGCCAGAACCTAAAATCCGACACCAGGAGAATCCAGTGTTGTCCTAGGATATGTCGGAGTACCCGTGTGATCATCCTACGGTCCACCACCCAGGCTCAAAGGGATCATAAGATTATTCATGCTCGAAATTTCCGTGTGCAGCCACAAGCTATTATGGGCTCTAGCATAATTGAGTACGTTGCAAGACCTCTTTCAGTGGTGGGCTAGCATAAGTACGGGAAAGTAGGTGTAACTGTCCACCCAGAGTAAAGAGCTATTGTTTCAGAAAGATTGTGTCTCGATTCTCCGACCATGGATGTATTCCAGTCTTGTGGGGAAAAGTATGCAAACCTCTACAGAGTGTATAAACTAATCATGGTTAGCCGTGTCCCCGGTTATGGACGTTTAGAGTATCTAGTTCTTGGATTATCATGCTGATCTCATCACTCTAAATTAATTTGATTGGGTTTAATGATGATGTTTAATTGGGATTGAGTTGGAGGAACCTTCTCAATGTCTAACAACCACCATGATAGTTAAATAAAATTTATTCCTTTGTTGTAGGGAAAAATTGGCTTTATGCAAAACTGTAATCATAGAGCTTTCCACCAGCCATATATGCATGTAGTGATAGTATTTATTCGGTTCATTACTCTTTTGTGTTACATTGCTAGCATATTTGATGTGCTGACCCGTTTCGGGCTGCAACATTCATGTTGCAGACTTTTCAGACGACGAGTAAGGTGCCATAGATCATTGTCTTTCACTCAGTGAGGCCGTTGGAGTTGATGGACTCACTTTATCTTCCAAGCCTTCCACTGTTATCGAGTTTAGATGGCCTTAAGACATATTTTTGTAATAATCTCTCTTTTGAGACATTCGATGTAATAAGTGTGTGATTGAAATTTTGTTATAAATCCTCGAGTATTGTGCGACTCAGCATTACCGATTCAGGGATGACACTGATGCACAGAGATCAGACTGTTTGAGGTCTGGTCGCTACAAGATGGTATTAGAGCACAGGCTGACTGTAGGACACGACCACTAAGCTAAAGCCCTGGATCACTACTCTCTTCTCATTTCTGACTCCTCTCCCTTTTCTACTCTTTAGGATGGCGGATGCAAGGAACAAGTTCACTCAACCGGATGAAGATACACCTTTTCGACGACATTTGAAGGAAGTCACCAGATACCTGAACATTGGAATACCAAGATTCATCGGGACCTACATCGCCACTTTACCATAAGAGGAGTGTTGGATGATTCGAGGTCAAGTTCCAGGAAGGACGTTCATGCCAGTCACTGAGCCTATAGAGTTTTCCTTTGATGCACCAACCTGGAGTCCAGGAAAGAGCATGGCAGCCCACATCACCATGGGATGCATTGGAGAAGTTTACCACAAGGATCTCAATGATACTATCTACCAGATTTGTGGGTGCCGAGATGAGCAATGGGAGATGACCAGCACTAGGAAGGATAGATCTATTGCAACTTTCATCCAGGAGTTAAACCAGTATATTCATCGCCAGGAGAACCAGATGTGCCCAGGCATGATAGATCTAAAGAAGGCAATAAGCAGGATCACAGAGCTGGAGGAAGAACTCAAGTCTACACGCGATGGATACGAGGAGGAAATGATGATACTCATGGAGAAGAATGACGATCTGACGAGGAAGCTAGGAGTATTCATGAGAGACCCCGCGCCAGGAGGAGAAGACGACGATTCCACTTGCCCAGAGAACTACATCATCATCGACGACACCGACTCGGACCCTGATGATAGCGATGATGACTATGTTGATGAAGCTGGAGAAGATATCATGGAGTCTTCCACCAATCAGTTTTTCTAGTCGACCACCATATTAGTAGTAGCATTCCCCATGTATATAGTATAGTCCGAGCACTTTAGTAACAATAGTTAGATCGATTGTATGCCCTTGTTTGAATTGATTGAAGTGATATGTTTGTGTTTGTCTCATGTGCATATGGGTAGTGTTTTCCCTCTAGATCTATTTCTATTCTGTTTTCTCATCTTTTCTAAACCCATCAGATGCCTCCGAGACGTGACAATGGATTTGCTTTCCCGCCGGAACTCACTTTGTTGATCTAGCAGCAGAATGCATTGATGCAGATACTAGTCCAGAACCAGAACCAGGGGAACAACAACAACAACAATAACCCACCACCACCACCACCCGTTGATCACTTAGCCCGTTTTCTAAGGCTGAATCCGCCGGTGTTCTCCAGTAGCACCGAGCTGATAGTTGCAGATGATTGGCTCCGCAAGATTGGAAGGGAGTTGACCACTGTAGGATGCACAAATGCAGAGAGAGTTTGTTTTGCCGCACATCATCTTGGTGGACCCACAACATCATGGTGGGAGAATTTCACAGCCACCTACCCCATCGACACTGTCACATGGGACCAGTTTCAGCAAGCTTTTCACACAGTCCATGTTTCAGCAGGAGCTATGGCCATGAAGAAGCATGAGTTTCACAACTTGCGCCAAGGAGGACGCACAGTGGGCCAGTATGTGGATGATTTTAGTATGTTAGCATGTTATGCCCCAGATGACATCGCTACACATGCAGCTAAACATGAGAAGTTTCTAGAAGGACTGAATCATGAGCTGAGCATGCAGTTGATGGTGGCAACCTTCAACAACTACCAGGAGTTGGTAGATAGAGCTCTCATGATTGAAGAGAAGCAGCAGCAGATTGACAATCGCAAGAGGAAGTATGGACAAGGGAAGTACAATTCTGGAGCTCAGCAGAGACCCCATTTTACCCCGAACTCAGGAGGACCCCTTCAGCATAACCATGGAGGTCACAATCACAATGGAGGGAGTTCACATAACCATAGTGGCCCCAGGAATGGGAATGGTAATGGAGGAAGAAACGGACAGAACCGTTCCAACCCAGCAACGCCCGCCAAGAAGGATCTAAGTCACATTACTTGTTTCAAGTGCGGGAAGAACGAACATTACGCCACGGAGCATATGGCAAACCAAGGATGTTTTCAGATGCCATTGACCATAGGTAGGCATGTTTTCCCCTCAGACCTCATAATTCTGGAGTCACAAGGTTTGGATGTGATTTTGGGTATGGATTGGTTGTCGATTTATGGTGGTAACATCAATTGCGCCAGTAAGTCGATTATGCTCACCACCCCAGAAGGAAGGAGGATTAAGTATGTATCCCGTCATGTGCCAAAGAAGACTCAAGTGAATTCCTTATTAGGAGTTGTACAGGAGGAAGTACCAGTGGTGAAGGATTTCCCTGATGTATTTCCAGAAGAGTTGCCAGGCATGCCACCAGATACAGACATTGAGTTTTTGATTGAGTTTTGCCAGGCACAGGGCCAATATCTAAGAGACTGTATAGGATGCCTGCAAAGGATTTGGAGGAAATTAAGAAGCAGATTAAGGAGTTACGGGATAAATGCTATATTCGCCCAAGTTCGTCACCTTGGGGATCACCAGTGCTTCTAGTGGAGAAGAAGGATGGATCGTTGAGGATGGTTGTTGATTATCGTGGATTGAATGAGGTGACGATCAAGAACAAGTACCCACTGCTGATGATCAATGATCTGTTTGACCAGTTGCAAGGAGCTAAAGTATTTTCCAAGATCGATCCGCGATCAGGATACCATCAGCTGAAGATTCGAGAGCAGGATATACCTAAGACAGCTTTTACCACAAGGTACGGGCTATATGAGTATACCGTTATGTCTTTTGGACTGACTAACGCACCTGCCTATTTCATGAACATGATGAACAAGGTGTTTATGGAGTTTTTGGATAAGTTCGTCGTGGTGTTCATTGATGATATTCTGGTCTACTCGGAGAATGAAGAAGAGCATAAGGAGCATTTGCGTTTGGTACTTGGGAAGCTCAGAGAACATCAGTTATATGCCAAGTTCAGCAAGTGTGAGTTTTGGTTGAAAGAAGTTGGATTCCTTAGACATGTTATATCCGGAGAAGGAATAGCAGTAGACCCCACCAAGGTTGTCACTATGACAAATTGGGAAGCACCCACGTCAGTTGGGGAGATCCAGAGTTTTCTTGGACTCGCAGGATACTACCGGAGGTTCATTGAGAATTTCTCAAAGATTGCAAAGCCCATGACGGAGTTGTTGAAGAAGGACACCAAGTTCAAATGGACTGAGGAATGTGAGGCCAGTTTTCAGGAGTTGAAGAAACACTTGGTTACAGCCCCAGTGTTAATTCTTCCAGATCAACGCAAGGATTACCAGGTGTATTGCGACGCTTCTCGTCGAGGACTAGGAGCAGTGCTTATGTAGGAGGGAAGAGTTGTTTCATATGCCTCACAACAGCTTAAACCCCATGAGTTGAATTATGCTACACACGATTTGGAGTTAGCAGCCGTAGTGCATGCGTTGAAGACTTGAAGACACTTTCTCATCAGGAACCATTGTGAGGTGTACGTGGATCACAAGAGTTTGAAGTATATCTTCACGCAGAAGGATTTGAATCTCAGGCAGAGGAGATGGTTGGAGCTCATCAAGGATTATGATATGAGATTGCATTATCATCCCGGAAAGGCTAATGTAGTAGCCGATGCATTGAGCCGCAAGAGTCATGTCAACACGCTCATGACCGGAGAGTTACCCAAGGAGTTAGCAGAAGATCTTCGTGAGCAATGTATGGAGATAGTTCCAAGAGGCTATGTAGCAGCATTGGAGATTCAGTCTACTTTGATGGATAAGATCCAAGAAGCTCAGAAGATGGACAAGGAGATTGCAGAGATAAAGGAAAGGATGAGCAAAGGAAAGGCTAAGGGATTTTGTGAGGATGAGCATGATCCCTTATGGTTTGAGGACCGAGTATATGTTTCAAATGATCCGGAGATTAGGAAGTTGATTCTGCAAGAGGCCCATGATTCGCCGCATTCGATTCACCCAGGAAATACCAAGATGTATCTGGATTTAAAGGATAGTTTCTAGTGGACCGGAATGAAGAAGGATATTGCGGAGTATGTAGCAGTTTGTGATGTATGTCAGAGAGTGAAGGCAAAGCATCAGAAGCCAGCAGGATTGCTACAGCCATTGCCGATACCCGAATGGAAGTGGGATAACCTAGGCATGGATTTGATCACATGATTGCCCAGGACTTGTTTAGGCTATGACTCGATATGGGTTGTAGTCGATCGTTTGACGAAGGTAGCTCATTTCATCCCAGTGAAGACCACTTATACCAGTGCTAAGTTAGCAAAAATATACATGACCAGGATCGTATGTCTGCAAGGAGTTCTGAGGACCATTGTACCAGATAGAGAACCCAGTTTACCTCAAAGTTCTGGAATCAGTTGCATGACACTTTGGGTACCAGGCTAGAGTTCAGTACAGCCTTTCATCCGCAAACAGATGGACAGACCGAGAGAGTAAATCAGATTCTGGAGGACATGTTGAGAGCTTGTGCGCTAGATTATGGATCTAGTTGGGACGAAAATTTGCCATATGCAGAGTCTCTTACAACAACAGCTATCAAGCCAGTTTGAAGATGGCCCCTTTCGAAGCTTTGTACGGAAGGAGGTGCAGGACACCATTGTTATGGGATGAAGTTGGAGACTGTCTGTTGTTTGGACTAGATTTGATTAAATAATCTGAAGAGAAGGTTAAGTTGATTCGTAATAGACTCAAGGTAGCCCAATCTAGGCAGAAGAGCTATGCGGATTCTAAACGCAAGGAGACAATTTACGAAGTCGGAGACGAAGTGTATCTTCATGTGTCACCACTTTGAGGAGTTAAGCGATTTGGAGTTAAGGGAAAGTTAGCACCATGTTTTGTGGGACCATACAAAGTTTTGAACATATGGGCGAAGTTGCTTACAAGTTGGAATTGCCAGAAGGATTGTCAGGAGTTCACGATGTGTTCCACGTTTCCCAGTTGAAGAAGTGCCATGCAGAGATGGCTGATATCCCACTGAGAGATACAATGCCACTTGAAGCGATTCAGTTGGATAGCAATTTGAACTACGAGGAGAAACCAGTCAAGATTCTCGAGTTTGCCATTCGAGTCACATGCAGCAAGCTTATCAAGTTTTGCAAAGTTCAGTGGAGCCACCATACCGAGGATGAAGCCACCTGGGAACGAGAGGAAGACCTACGGAAGGACCACCCACACCTATTTTCTAGCCAACCCGAATCTCGAGGGCGAGATTCATCTTAAGGGGGTAGGTTTGTAACATCCCAAATTTTCAATTTGGAATGTTATACTTTAGATCATCATTGCATATCATGTTTTATTGCATTTTGGCTTGATGATAGAAATCCTACGCAACTCAAGGACCCATGGAGAGAGTTGTGAATTTCGTTATTTTCATATTTGAGTTTTCTCAAATTTTGAAAAGAGGATCAGTTCGTTTTAATTATTTTTCTTCCCTAGTATTTCAAAAATAAAAATATATGAGAGGAGATAATATGACTTCTCCAATATAAATGAAATATTGGAGGAAAAATATTAAAATCAAATAAATAGTTTTATTTGGATTTTATTGCAATTTTAATTGAATTAGAAAAATTGCACGTTTTCAAAATCACATTTTTAGGCCAAGAAAATGTTCATCTTGTTCTAAATATTTTATTTAGATGATGAAAATTTGTTTTGACATTTTTAGATTTTTTATTTATTTTTCTAGGATTTGTTTTCGATGGAATCTTATTAAAAAAAGTCAACGCCCGATCGGGCCGAAGCCCAACCGAGTCGGCCGGCCCAACCCCGCGCCGCCACCGACATCGCCGCCAAGTCCGAGCCGGACACGCCGCCGCCGCCGTGCCCCTCGCCCCAGACGCCTCCCCTCCCCCCTTTATAAGCCGAGCTCGGGGCCCCCTCGGGACCCCAAGTCACCGCAGCCGCCGCCTGCCATCGCCCCGCCGCCTCGCAAGCTGCCGCCGCCGCCGACGCTGCAAGCCGCCGCCGCGCCTCATCGCCGTTATCGCCCCGCCACCCCACCGCCACCCGTCGCCACCCCTGGAGCCCCGCCGCTGCAACTGTACCCCGCTGGAGCTGCCGTGCCTCGCCGGAGCCCCACCGAGGTAGCCACCACCGTCGCCGGTTTTTGTTAGAAAACCATGCGGGTTTTTTAGAAACCCTTTGTTATTTTTATTTTAGATTGGTTTTTATTTTTATTTTTTTCGATTTAGTTATTTAGCGAACGCCCATTCATACGTTCGTTTTAACGAACGGTTTTCACTCATTGGGCGCAGACAGCGAACGTTCGTTCGTTAGTCCGTTCATCAGTTTTTCTTTTTCCAGGGATTTTCCGCGATTATTTTCGATCGCGATTTCTGCCCCGATTTTTGTTTTAGTTCATCTTTTCGATCGTTTATCGGAATCAGGCGATTCAAGCGCCTAGATCTTCGTCTCGAAGTCCTATTTCTATTTAAATCAACTTGAACTATATTTTGCTACTGTAAAATTTGACTAAAGTTCAGATTAGTAAATGAACCTTGTTTCTTTCGCAGTTTGAGTTTCGTTGCTTCATTTGATTTCATTCTTTTTGCAAACCGGAGCTCTTAAGTTGAACTTTCTCGTTAGATCTCTTATTTGAGTTTTACCCGTGCTTCTAGTTGAGTACTTATTGTATGCTTGTTTGTTTGCGATAGAGTACCCGGAGTGCGAAGCGTGCTACTACGAGTCTCTAGGTTTCACGGATCATCAGCAAGGCAAGTAACACTTTGATCATACCTCTTTACTACCCAGTTTTATTGCATTAGATCAATCCTCAAACAGTTGCATGGTTAGGATCTGTTTAACATGTGGGTTCTGGGAAGTAGATGATGAGGTAGAACCTATTACATGTTTATTATCAAACCTTTGGGAGTTACTTATAAATTACTATTATTGCTATGCTACGCTTGTAGACGTGGTTTGGTTCGAGTGATTCATAGCAGATGTGAGTGTTATTACTTAATGGCTAAACTTAAGGTCGCTACTTTAATACACATCTGGGTGGATTGCTTGAAGGCACCCTGGAGTACCCAGTGGTTGTTAGGGCACCTGGAGAATCCAGTGTTGTCCTAGGATATCCTGGAGTACCCGTGTGATCATCCTACGGTCTGCCACCCAGGCTCAAAGGGATCATAAGATTATTTATGCTAGAAACTTTTGTGTGCAGCCACAAGCTATTATGGGCTCTAGTATAGTTGAGTACATTGCAAGACCTCTTTAAGTGGTGGGCTAGCAGATGTAGGGGAAAGTAGGTGTAACTGTCCACCCAGAGAAAAGAGCTATTGTTTTAGAAAGACTATGTCTCGATTCTCCGACCATGGATGTATTCCAGTCTTGTGGGGAAAAGTGCGCAAACCTCTACAGAGCGTATAAACTAATCATGGTTAGCCGTGTCCTCGGTTATGGACGTTTTGAGTATCTAGTTCTTGGATTATCATGCTGATCTCATCACTCTAAATTAATTTGATTGGGTTTAATGATGATGTTTAATTGGGATTGAGTTGGAGGAACCTTCTCAATGTTTAGCAACCACCATGATAGTTAAATAAATTTTATTCCTTTATTGTAGGGAAAAATTGGCTTTATGCAAAACTGTAACCATAGAGCTTTCCACCAGCCATATATGTGTGTAGTGATAGCATTTATTCTATTCATTACTCTCTTGTGTTACATTGCCAGCATATTCCATGTGTTGATGCGTTTCGGGCTGCAACGTTCATGTTGCAGACTTTTCAGACGATGAGTAAGGTGCCATAGGTCGTTGTCTTTCACTCAGTGATGCTGTTGGAGTTGATGGACTCACTTTATCTTCCAAGCCTTCCGCTGTTATCGATTTTAGATGGCCTTAAGCCATATTTTTGTAATAAGCTCTCTATTGAGACATTCAATGTAATAAGTGTGTGATTGAAACTCTGTTATGAATCCTCGAGTATTGTGCGTCTCAACATTACCGATCCAGGGATGACACTGATGCACAGATATCAGACTGTTTGAGGTCTGGTCGCTACAAGATGGTATCAGAGCACACGCTGACTGTAGGACACGACCACTAAGCTAAAGCCCTAGATCACTACTCTCTTCTCATTTCTGACTCCTCTCCCTCTTCTACTCTTTAGGATGGCGGATGCAAGGAATAAGTTCACTCAACCAGATGAAGATACACCTTTTGGACGACATTTGAAGGAAGTCACCAGATACCTGAACATCGGAATACCAAGCTTCACCGGGACCTACATCACCACTTTACCAGAAGAGGAGCGTTGGATGATTCGAGTTCAAGTTCCCGGAAGGACGTTCATGCCAGTCACTGAGCCTATAGAGTTTTCCTTTGATACACCAACCTGGAGTCTAGGAAAGAGCATGGCAGCCCACATCACCATGGGACGCAATAGAGAAGTTTACCACAAGGATCTCAATGATACTATCTACCAGATTTGTGGGCGTCGAGATGAGCACTGGGAGATGACCAGCACCAGGAAGGATAGATCTATTGCATCTTTCAACCGGGAGTTAAACCAGCATATTCATCGCCAGGAGAACCAGATGTGCGCAGGCATGATAGATCTGAAGAAGGCAATAACCAAGATCATGGAGCTGGAGGAAGAACTCAAGTCTACACGCGATGGATACGAGGAGGAAATGATGATACTCATGGAGAAGAATGACGATCTGACGAGGAAGCTAGGAGTATTCATGGGAGACCCCGCGCCAGGAGGAGAAGACGACGACTCCACTTGCCCGCAAAACTACATCATCATCAACGACACGGACTCGGACCCTGATGATAGCGATGATGACTATGTTGATGAAGCTGGAGCAGATATCATGGAGTCTTCCACTGATCAATTTTTCTAGTCGACCACCATATGAGTAGTAGCATTCCCCATGTATATAGTATAGTCCGAGCACTTTTGTAATGATAGTTAGATCGATTGTATGCCCTTGTTTAAATTGATTGAAGTGATATGTTTGTGTTTGTCTCATGTGCATATGGGTAGTGTTTTCCCTCTAGATCTATTTCTATTTTGTTTTCTCATCTTTTCTAAACCCATAAAATGCCTCCGAGACGCGACAATGGATTTACTTTCCCGCCGGAACTCACTCAGTCGATCCAGCAGTAGAATGCATTGATGCAGATACTAGTCCAGAACCAGAACCAGGGGAACAACAACAATAACCCACCACCACCACCTGTTGATCACTTAGTACGTTTTCTAAGGCTGAATCCGCCGGTGTTCTCCAGTAGCACTGAGCCGATAGTTGCAGATGATTGGCTCCACAAGATTGGAAGGGAGTTGACCACTGCAGGATGCACAGATGCGGAGAGAGTGCGTTTTGCCGCACATCAGCTTGATGGACCCGCGGCATCATGGTGGGAGAATTTCACAGCCACTTACCCTATCGACACTGTCACATGGGACCAGTTTCAACAAGCTTTTTGCACAGTCCATGTTTCAACAGGAGCTATGGCCATGAAGAAGCGCGATTTTTGCAACTTGTGCCAAGGAGGATGCACAGTGGGCCAGTATGTGGATGATTTTAGTAAGTTAGCACATTATGCCCCAGATGACGTTGCTACAGATGCAGCTAAACAGGAGAAGTTTCTAGAAGGACTGAATGATGAGCTGAGCATGCAGTTGATGGTGGCAACCTTCAACAACTACCAGGAGTTGGTAGATAGAGCTCTCATGATTGAAGGGAAGCAGCAGCAGATTGACAATCGCAAGAGGAAGTATGGACAAGGGAAGTACAATTCTGGAGCTTAGCAGAGACCCCGTTTTACCCCGAACTCGGGAGGACACCTTCAACATAACCATGGAGGTCACAATCACAATGGAGGGAGTTTGCATGACCATATTGGCCCTAGGAATGGGAATGGTAATGGAGGAAGCAAGGGACAGAACCGTTCCAACCCAGCAACGCCCGCCAAGAAGGATCTAAGTCACATTACTTGTTTCAAGTGCGGGAAGAACGAACATTATGCCACGGAGTGTTCTGAAGCAAAGAATGTAAATGGCAATGGAAGCTCTGGGAAGAAGCCCAACCCTTTTAACAGGGGACAAGTGAACCACGTCAACATGGAAGAGGTTGAAGCTCAGTTGGATGCAGTAATCGGTAAGTTTTTGGTAAGTCATTTACTGCAATCATTCTTTTTGATACTAGTGCACTGCGTTCATACATATCAAAGTATAAGTTGCCCACCAAAGTTCTTCGAACACCAATGTAGTAAGATTGCCAGGAGTGGAGCATATGGCAAGCCAAGGATGTTTTCAGATGCCATTGACCATAGGTAGGCATGTTTTCCCCTCAGACCTGATAATTCTAGAGTCACAAGGTTTGGATGTGATTTTGGGTATGGATTGGCTATCGATGTATGGTGGAAACATCGATTGCACCAGTAAGTCAATTATGCTCACCACCCTAGAAGGAAGGAGGATTAAGTATGTACCCCGGCATGTGCCAAAGAAGACTCAAGTGAATTCCTTATCAGGAGTTGTACAGGAGGAAGTACCAGTGGTGAAGGATTTCCCTGATGTATTTCCAGAAGAGTTGCCAGGCATGCCACCGGATAGAGACATTGAGTTTTTGATTGAGCTTTTGTCAGGCACAGGGCCAATATCTAAGAGACCGTACAGGATGCCCGCAAAGTATTTGGAGGAAATTAACAAGCAGATTAAGGGGTTACTGGATAAAGGCTATATTTGCCCAAGTTCGTCACCTTGGGGATCACCAGTGCTTCTAGTGGAGAAGAAGGATGGATCGTTGAGGATGGTTGTTGATTATCGTGGATTGAATGAGGTTACGATCAAGAACAAGTACCCACTACCTATGATCAATGATCTGTTTGACGAGTTGCAAGGAGCTAAAGTATTTTCCAAGATTGATCTGCGATCAGGATACCATCAACTAAAGATTCGAGAGCAGGTGTCGGTGTCAAAACCGGCGGATATCGGGTAGGGGGTCCCGAACTGTGCGTCTAGGCGGATGGTAATAGGAGACGAGGGACACGATGTTTTTACCCAGGTTCGGGCCCTCTTGATGGAGGTAAAACCCTACGTCCTGCTTGATTAATATTGATGATGTGGGTTACAAGATTAGATCTACCACGAGATCAAGGAGGCTAAACCCTAGAAGCTAGCCTATGGTATGATTGTTGTTCGTCCTATGGACTAAAGCCATCCGGTTTATATAGACACCAGAGAGGGCTAGGGTTACACAGAGTCGGTTACAAAGGTAGGAGATCTACATATCTGTATCGCCAAGCTTGCCTTCCACGCCAAGGAAAGTCCCATCCGGACACAGGACGAAGTCTTCAATCTTGTATCTTCATAGTCTTGGAGTCCGGCCGATGATGGTAGTTCAGCTATCCGGACACCCCCTAGTCCGGGACTCCCTCAGTAGCCCCTGAACCAGGATTCAATGACGACGAGTCCAGCGCGCATATTGTCTTCGGCATTGCAAGGCGGGTTCCTTCTCCAAATAATTTATAGAAGATCGTGAACACCAGGATAGTGTCCGGCTCTGCAAAAATAAATTCCACATACCACCGTAGAGAGAATAATATTACACAAGATCAATCTGCTGACGCATTCTGTGGTGTAACGTCACACCACTTCCAAGCCTTTACTCGAATTGTTTTTATTGTTCCACCTCAGCGTGTTTTAGCGAGGCGGTTTCCTCGGCACGTCTTGTCGAAGCAGAGATCGTGTTCCCCTTATTCCGGGATTCCCATCAATACGGACGTGGGTAACCCAACCGCGCCCGTTGCCACGCCCCCTCCATTGAAGGCGGGTTCCAAACGGTCACGGGGACGGCTCTTGGTATTCTTCCTCTTTATAATGAGACCAAGGCCCGTTCTTTTTATTCAATCCTCTATCGAATCCGCCCCTCTCCCTGAGTTCCAACACCCAGGGCTCCAAATTCAGGTACCTTCGATCCTCGACAATGTCCGGTCCTGATCTACGAGGCCGGTGGATGCCCTCCTCCTTCACGGAGGAGGATGTGCTAAAGCTGAGAGATGCCAGGTATTTAACCTACGAGATTTCGCATAGGCTGCCTGCCCGAGGGCAAGTTATCCCAACTCTCGAGCCCGGCGAGATCGTCGTGTTCACTCCTCACTTCCATCGGGGTTTAGGCTTCCCGACGGACCCCTTCATGAGGGGGCTCATGTTTTACTACGGGCTGGAATTCCACGACCTGGCTCCGGAGTCCATCCTCCATATCTCCTCATTCATTGTCGTCTGTGAAGCCTTCCTCCGCACTACCCCTCACTTCGGCTTATTGCTCAAAACCTTCAACGTGGAGCCGAAGATGATCGAGGGGCGTCAGGCAGAGTGCGGCGGGGCGGTTATAAGCAAGAGGGCCGAAGCTCCATGGCCCAAGGGCTCTTTCCAAGAGGAGCTCGGCTTGTGGAAACAAGAGTGGTTTTATATCACCGCTCCTCGGGGCAGCAGGCAGAAGACGCCGCCCATCGTTCGTTCGGGCCCTCCACAGCAGCTGACGTCATGGGTCAACAAGGGGCGTGACTGGGGGCCGCCCAAAGACGTCCCCCTGTTGCAGGACTGGATTCAAGGCCTACAAGAAAGGGAGATCAATCTGGTCGCAGTGGTGCAGGTCATGTTGATCCAACGCCTACTGCCCTGCAAACGTCGCCCCCTCCGCCTGTGGGAATTTAATCCGGAGGGGCCACGAGCTCTTCAACACTTCATGGGTTTGACTCCCATGGAGATGTATAAATTGTTCTTCGGATCGCAAGAGACGCATCCGGAATTGACCGAGGACGTTGGCCTAAGCTGCAATCGCCCAGATACCCAAGTAAGTAACCCTGTGTCCGGACACTTCATCCATTCATTTATTGTGGGTTTGCCTTTTAACCAGCTATCCCTTGGACAGGAGTGGATAGCGCAAGCAAAACTGATACGGTGTCCGGCCCCCCTCCCCGAGACCATGCAGGATCCCGTGTTAATCAAAATGTTAGAGGTTGTACCTTCGGAGGAGGGTGAAGGAGGACACAAGGGATCTACCACCTCAGCCACGGAGGCTTTTAGTAAGGGAGGAATCAAGAGTCCCTCCTTCCAGGGAGAGAAGAGGACCGCTTCCGAAGACCCAGAGGTCAAGGCCTCAAAGCGGGGGAAGAAATCTATACCGGAAGGTCCCGTGCCGAGAAGAGCCCCGACCGAACTATCTCCCTGGAGGAATCAGCCCTCTAGCGAGCCGTAAGTAAAAAGGGGGAATTTTGTAATAGTGAATATCCCTGTTTAATGTCTAAAGGTAACCGAAGTTTTTACCTTGTAGTTCGGATCTCAGCCCGTCTCAGCACGGCTCATCTTCGGGAGACCTTCATCCAGAGATGATGGAAAGCGAAACGCCTCCATCTGCCGCCCCATCGCACGGAGCGGACGACCCTGAGGTGTCGTCGCGGAGGGTCTCCCCGAGTCCGGCGGGGCCAGAGAGTTCGGCGCCCATTGGAGTACGGCCGGTGGAGCTATGGGATTTGCTTAAGAGGGCGTCCATCTCAGAAGATCACTGCACCTTAATGGGTGATGTGATTGAGAGGATCTCGTCCGCCGAAACCGGGTTGTATGAGGCCGTCGGAAGTTTACTGATGGGATTTGAGGTACGCAAAAAACGACATACCTGTTGACAGTTTTGCACATGAAGTGCGCCCTGTATAGATAGTAGCCCCCGAGACTTGGTATGCTGTCGCAAACGACAGCGTGCCTAGGATCGTAATCTCGGTTAATAACTGTCGCCTTTCCCATGCAGGTGGCGGAACGTTCGGTGGCCAGCCGGACTGATGAATTTGCCGAGCTGAAGAGGCAGCTCGACGCTGCGGATGCGGACATCTCGCTAGTCAATAGATGACTTGATGAGTCACAAGGTATTTGGTTGCCCCGCGGTTGGTTAGTAAGGGAGCTGACGCCCATTCCTTACAAATTCTATGCTTAGATGCAGATGGTGCTGCTGCTATGGAGGACCTTCGAGCAGAACTTGCTCGAGCCAAGGAGCAAGCCAGAAAAAGCGAGGCAGCTGCCTTGAAGGCAGTGGAAGGGCTAGAAGCCGAGAAGGCTGCTCACTGCCGAAGCAGGGAGGAGATGGTTGGAATGGCCATGAAATTAAGAGTTGCTATCGACCGCCTGGAAGTTCTTGAAGGAGAACGCCGAGCGGAGCAAGAGGACCTGAAGAAGGCCGATGCCGAGGCCAAGGATGCCCGTAGTGCGATGCGGGCTATGAAGGAGGAACTACGTCAGGTCGAAGACATTGTGGCTGGAAAGCCCTTTATGCTGCGTAGAAAGTTCACGGATCCGAAGTATGCTCAGCTAGGTCGATTGTACGGTGCGGAGGATCCTTATCTGGACTTGGCGGCGAGTGCGGCTGACGCAGTCGTGCACTTTCGAAGCCAGGAGGATCATGAAATGGAAGAGCTTTTCTGGTCTCAATTCCATAGTCCGGAGCGTCCACTTCCATTGAGTGATCGGCTGGTTGAGTGGGCTAAGCTGAATAGACTGTCCGGACTGGCCATGACGGATGTGGTAACTCATTTGTGGCCGAAAAGGACCAAGCCGAAGAGTTATTTTGGCTTGTTGCAGCAATTCCTTGGGGCAGTGCCGCATATTAAGGCGATGAAGCGGTCGGCATGCATAGAAGGTGCGCGGATGGCTCTCGCCCGTGGTAAAACATACTGGGCGGAGATGGATGCCACCGCTGTTGCATCTCGAGGTTCGGACAAAAGCCGATTCCCCACCGAGCATTACTTTGAGGAAGTCCTGCAGGGCGCTCGTATAATAGAGTCGCAGTGCTCGAAAGATGTTATGTTTGAATGACATGTATGATTTCTAAGATCATGTTTATAATGCAATGACTTTTTATACTTGTGTGTTCAAGTATTGAACTATCTCCTGTGCGGCCGTATATGTATGTATAATCTGAAAGATGGCAGTCTTTGGCTTCAGCCCCCACGCACATGGTGTCGGGGTGTTTGCAAAAAGAAAACGCTTTTTCACACTTAATCCAATGTCTTGGTCCTTTTAAGGAGGTGGTAGCATAGCAAACTAGGAAACCGGACTATAATGCTTTATTACTTTCACTTAGCCATAGGAGCTCGAATGTGGGGCTACTATATAGCCCCTGGTGGCACCGCACTTCTCCAAACTTGGGGCGCGTATGTGCCTGACCGGGAAGCGGTCCTTCGTCAAAGCGGAGGAATTCTAAACATTCCAATGGTCGATCGAGTGGTTGACCAGTCTCGTGCTATATCATGACAGTCAGTTTTCGGCTTTCTCTACTGAGGTGCTCTCCCGGCCGAACCGGGGCACAATCGCAGTAGTTCTCCAGGTGCCGCGTTAGCCGATGATACGGAACGTAAGGCAGCAAAACACAGGAGCCGGGCAAACCCAACATTTGACCAAAGACATGATTCAGAGCTGATGCATATAAGGCCTAACTCGAGACGCCGAACACTCCCTGAGGTGTTCGGTCTTTATGATATCGGGCAGAATAAACGCCCTAAGCCCCTAGTGTCCAGGTACAGGCGGGAACTTCTGACGCGGCCAATGCCAAAATGCCAGCCTCCTCCTCGGCTCTGGTAAGAAACCGAGGGATGTTTATCAACAAGAGACAGTGAGAAAGGTTTACGCTAGGTCTTAATCTGAAAAGAATCCTTACAACGGGTCCCTACTACACGTCTGCGCCTGTGTCTCCGTTGTGCTGTATCCTGGACGGGTGTAGCACGTGCTTCATCTGTAAAAGAGGAGGACTTAGTTTCTAAGAAATATCGTGCAAAAAGTGTATCAAAATAAAGTATAATTTGGAAGATGAAGAAAGTTGTGCTTAATTAGCCTTCATCGTTTATGCGCGCGGCCCCCTAAAAAAGGGGGGGTATGCGGCTGGGAAGCCCCTTGGTAAATTACGCCGGACTTGCCTAACCATGTCCGGGGTCTAAATGACCTGTTTTTAGGGGCTTTGACCTGCAAGGTCAGAATAATGTGTGGCTGTCTAGGCAGCCGCACATTCTCCATGGTCGAGAGACACCTGGAGTCTTAAGAATATGCCACGTGGACCGGGCATTTTTAAGCGTGAGAGACGCGTAATGTGGTATTGCATTAAAGCGGGCGAAAGCTGCACGCCCCAGTAGTGCTTAAGGGCTACTGCTAAATGGATGGAGGGTGAGCTTTTCGTGACGGAGGTTGTCGGATGAACCGAACATGACCCCTAGTGGTACAGAGCCTGTAAAAAGGCCTGGCGTCACTTCTTTGAAGGAAGTGCTTGCTATAGCGAATTTTGGTGGGTTCTATCCCTAGTCTGCGGACGGTGTCCTAGTATGGAAGGGGCCGCGCTGCGTGTTATCACGTGAAGTGAGTTCACTGTTTTGACTTCTAATGGGAAAGTCTTTTGGTTTCCGGAGCGCTGCTTTTGGGTTTCGTCACTTTCACTTGGTGTGTCGAGCCCTTTGCGTTCGGCGTTAAGTCGGCCGGACTGCTTGAAGACCCAACAATCTCTGTGGGTATGGTTTGCAGGCCTCCCGGAGGTACCGTGTATTTGACACAGTCTATCCAGAATCTTGTTGAGGTTGGATAGCTCGTCACTTTTATCCTTTAAGGGCAGTGTTTTGTTGTTCGGCCAAGAGCTTTTGAATCCGGCGTTGACCGCCGTACTATTTGTGCCATTCTCCTTGTTCCGGCGCTGATCTTTTTTGCGTCGTGATTTCCCATTTCCATTCCTGATTTCGGATGTACTCAGGTCGCTGGTGCTGCATCTAGCCAACCAGCTGTCTTCCCCTGCGCAAAAGCGGGTAATGAGACTTGTTAGTGCGGCCATTGTTCTTGGTTTTTCTTGGCCGAGGTGTCTGGCGAGCCATTCGTCTCGGACATTGCACTTGAAGGCTGCTAAGGCTTGAGCGTCCGGGCAGTCGACTATTTGGTTCTTTTTAGTGAGGAACCTGTTCCAGAATTTGCGTGCTGACTCTCCGGGCTGTTGAGTTATGTGACTTAAATCGTCTGCATCCGGAGGGCGGACATAGGTCCCCTGAAATTTTGCTCGAAATGCATCCTCAAGCTCTTCCCAACTTCCAATGGTATTTTCTGGGAGGCTTTTAAGCCAATGCCGAGCTGGCCCTTTGAGCTTGAGGGGTAGGTATTTTATGGCATGGAGATCGTCTCCTCTGGCCATATGTACGTGTAGGATGTAATCCTCAATCCAGACTCCGGGGTCTGTTGTTCCGTCATATGCTTCTATGTTTACGGGTTTGAATCCCTCTGGAATCCATGATCCAGTACCTTATCGGTGAAACATAGTGGGTGTGCGGCGCCTCTGTACTGGACGATATCGCGACGGAGCTCAAAAGAGCTTTGTCTGTTGTGTTCGGCCCGGCCGGACTTACTGTGTCCGGGGTGACGGTGATCGTCACGTATCATGGGGCGCCCACATGATCCATAGATCGATCTTGATGTCTTGCCTTATCCTCCAATATGTCTCGCAGTTCCGGAGTGTTCCCTTGTGGCCTTGTGCTTTTCGACCGATGCCGGGGTACGGGTCTAGTGAAGGGCCTTGAGGCCTCTCTGTCGCGACCACGGGGTGGTCGATCAGCCGTATTGTCTCCTGGCGAAGTGGGATCATATGCCTCCACCTCTAATCGGGGGAGCAATTTGCGTTTGGGGTAGCTTCTGGAGGGGCGTTCGAGTTCATGTTCTTCGGCCGCGAGGACTTCGGTCCATCTGTCGGCTAGCAGATCTTGATCAGCTCTAAGCTGCTGCTGCTTTTTCTTGAGGCTGTTTGCCGTGGCCATAAGCCTACGTTTGAAACGCTCCTGTTCGACGGGATCCTCAGGTACGACAAATTCGTCGTCATCGAGGCTTGCCTCGTCTCCGGAGGGAGGCATATTGTCCTCTACCTCTTCCTCGGCCGCCCTCTCATGAGGGCTGGCGTCCCCCTCCTCCTGTGCTGGATCTTGCTGGAGTGGGTTGTCTTCGGCGCTATCCGGTGTATTATTGTCTCCGGTGTCGGAATCCTCATTCTTGCTATGGCGGGATTTAGAGCGGCGCTGCTGACGTCGGCGCTTGGGCTGTTTCTTGGAGGGGTCATCCTCCGCTATTCCTTCGCCGTTCCCATCCTCTGGGATATCCACCATGTATATGTTGTATGAAGAGGTGGCTTTCCAGTGCCCGGTGGGCGCTGTTTCTTGGTCGTCTCCGGCATCGTCGTCCATACCGTCGATGTCCTCGGAGTCGTAATCTAGCATGTCGATTAGATCATCGATAGTGGCTACCAAGTGGGTGGTGGGTGGGCTCTGAATTTCTTTGTCGTCCGCATCACAACCGTCCTGGCCGTAGTCCGGCCAGGCCTCTCCTGATAAACAAGAGGTACTTTAGCGAACTCAAGATGTCGCCAAAAGGTGAGTGTTGAAAGATGTCCGCCGCGGTGAACTCCATGATCGGCGCCCAATCGGATTCGACTGGAGGGGGCGCGGGAGGTCTGGAGTCCGGCAAGGAGTCCGGCACCTCGGAGTCACGAGCTTCATGGGGGACAAGATCGGTGTTCGGCTCTATCGCCGTAGAGGTTGCAGCCCCCGAGGCGGTGTCTAGGAATCCATCCTTGATCTACGGAGCTGGCTCCGAATTGAAGATCGGAGCGGGTTCGAGTGCGGCCTCTAGGGTACTGTCTGGCTGCAGAGCTAAATCATGCCCATCGTGACAGTACGACATGCTCGGCTGTGGCTCGAATCCGTCGAGGATCAAGTCCCTGCGGATGTCAGCCGTGAAGTTCAAACTTCCAAATCTGACCTGGCGGCCAGGGGCGTAGCTTTCGATCTGCTCCAGCTGGCCAAGCGAATTGGCCCGCAGTGCGAAGCCGCCAAATACAAAGATCTGTCCGGGGAGAAAAGTCTCACCCTGGACTGCGTCGTTGATGATGGTCAAAGAAGCCATTGAGCCTATCGGTGACGACACAGAGGAACTCTCAATGAAAGCACCAATGTCGGTGTCAAAACCAGCGGATCTCGGGTAGGGGGTCCCGAACTGTGCGTCTAGGCGGATGGTAACAGGAGACGAGGGACACGATGTTTTTACCCAGGTTCGGGCCCTCTTGATGGAGGTAAAACCCTACGTCCTGCTTGATTAATATTGATGATGTGGGTTACAAGAGTAGATCTACCACGAGATCAAGGAGGCTAAACCCTAGAAGCTAGCCTATGGTATGATTGTTGTTCGTCCTATGGACTAAAGCCATCCAGTTTATATAGACACCAGAGAGGGCTAGGGTTACACAGAGTCGGTTACAAAGGTAGGAGATCTACATATCCGTATCGCCAAGCTTGCCTTCCACGCCAAGGAAAGTCCCATCCGGACACGGGACAAAGTCTTCAATCTTGTATCTTTATAGTCTTGGAGTCCGACCGATGATGGTAGTTCGGCTATCCGGACACCCCCTAGTCCGGGACTCCCTCAGCAGGATATACCTAAGACAACTTTTACCACAAGGTACGGGCTATATGAGTATACCGTTATGTCTTTTGGACTGACTAACGCACCTGCCTATTTCATGAACATGATGAACAAGGTGTTTATGAAGTTTTTGGATAAGTTCATCGTGGTGTTCATTGACGATATCATGGTCTACTCGAAGAATGAAGAAGAGCATAAGGAGCATTTGCGTTTGGTACTTGGGAAGCTCAGAGAACATCAGCTATATGCCAAGTTCAGCAAGTGTGAGTTTTGGTTGAAGGAAGTTGGATTCCTCGGACATGTTATATCCGGAGAAGGAATAGCAGTAGACCCCACCAAGGTTGTCACTGTGACAAATTGGGAAGCACCCACGTCAGTTGGGGAGATCCAGAGTATTATTGGACTCGCAGAATACTACCAGAGGATCATTGAGAATTTCTCGAAGATTGCAAAGCCCATGACGGAGTTGTTGAAGAAGGACACCAAGTTCAAATGGTCTGACGAATGTGAGGCCAGTTTTCAGGAGTTGAAGAAACGCTTGGTTACAGCCCCGGTGTTGATTCTTCCAGATCAACGCAAGGATTACCAGGTGTATTGCAACGCTTCTTGTTGAGGACTAGGAGCAGTGCTTGTGCAGGAGGGAAGAGTTGTTTCATATGCCTCATGACAGCTTAAACCCCATGAGTTGAATTATGCTACACACCATTTGGAGTTAGCAGCCGTAGTGCATGCGTTGAAGACTTGGAGACACTTTCTCATCATGAACCATTGTGAGGTGTACACGGATCACAAGAGTTTGAAGTATATCTTCACGCAGAAGGAGTTGAATCTCAGGCAGAGGAGATGGTTGGAGCTCATCAAGGATTATGATATGAGATTGCATTATCAACCCGGAAAGGCTAACATAGTAGCCGATGTGTTGAGCCGCAAGAGTCATGTCAACACGCTCATGACCGGAGAGTTACCCAAGGAGTTAGCAAAAGATCTTCGTGAGCTATGTATGGAGATAGTTCCGAGAGACTATGTAGCAACATTGGAGATTCAGTCCACTTTGATGGATAAGATCCGAGAAGCTTAGAAGACGAACAAGGAGATTGCAGAGATAAAGGAAAGGATGAGCAAAGGAAAGGCTAAGGGATTTCGTGAAGATGAGCATGATACCTTATGGTTTGAGGACCGCGTATATGTGCCAAATGATCAGGAGGTCAGGAAGTTGATTCTGCAAGAGGCCCATGATTCGCCGTATTTGATTCACCCAGGAAATACCAAGATGTATCTGGATTTAAAGGATAGTTTCTAGTGGACCAGAATGAAGAAGGATATTGCGGAGGAAATATTATTGAAAACTCTGAAGAAGCACCGTGGTGCTATTGGATATACTCTTGATGATCTTAAGGGCATTAGTCCCACTCTATGCCAACACAAAATAAAATTGGAGGAAGACGCCAAACCAGTTATTGATCACCAACGACGATTAAATCCAAAGATAAAAGAAGTGGTAAGAAAGGAAATACTAAAGCTCCTCGAGGCAGGTATAATTTATCCCATTGCTGATAGTCAGTGGGTAAGTCATGTCCATTGTGTCCCTAAGAAGGGAGGTATTACTGTTGTTCCTAATGATAAAGATTAATTGATCCCACAGAGAATTATTACAGGTTATAGGATGGTAATTGATTTCTGCAAATTAAATAAAGCTACTAAGAAAGATCATTACCCTTTTCCTTTTATTGATCAAATGCTAGAATGACTATCCAAACATACACATTTTTGCTTTCTAGATGGTTACTTTGGTTTCTCTCAAATACATGTGTCAGCTGAGGATCAAGAAAAGACCACTTTTACTTGCCCTTTCAGTACTTTTGCTTATAGACGTATGCCTTTTGGTTTATGTAATGCACCTGCTACCTTTCAAAGATGCATGATGGCTATATTCTCTGAATTTTGTGAAAAGATTTGTGAGGTATTCATGGATGATTTCTCCGTTTATGGCTCCTCTTTTGATGATTGCTTTAGCAACCTTGATCGAGTTTTGTAGAGATGTGAAGATACTAGTCTCATCTTGAATTGGGAGAAGTGCCACTTTATGGTTAATGAAGGCATTGTCTTGGGGCATAAAATTTCTGAGAGAGGTATTGAAGTTGATAAAGCAAAGGTTGATGCTATTGAAAAGATGCCATGTCCCAAGGACATTAAAGGTATAAGAAGTTTCCTTGGTCATGCCGGTTTTTATAGGAGGTTCATTAAGGACTTTTCTAAAATCTCTAGGCCTCTGACTAATCTATTATAAAAAGATATTCCTTTTGTCTTCAATGATGATTATATAGAAGCATTTGAAATACTTAAGAAGGCTTTGATTTCTGCACCTATTGTTCAGGGAATTTACCCTTTGAAATTATGTGTGATGCTAGCGATTATGCTGTAGGTGCTGTTCTAGGACAAAGAGTTGATAAGAAATTAAATGTTATTCAATATGCTAGTAAAACTTTAGACAGTGCTCAGAGAAATTACTGAAAAAGAATTCTAGCTGTTGTATTTGCTTGTGATAAGTTCCGACCTTATATTGTTGATTCTAAAGTAACTGTTCACACTGATCATGCTGCTATTAAATATCTTATGGAAAAGAAAGATGCTAAACCTAGATTTATTAGATGGGTTCTCTTGCTACAAGAATTTGATTTGCATATTATTGATAGAAAGGGAGCTGAGAACCCCGTTGCAGACAACTTGTCTAGGTTAGAGAATGTTCTTGATGACCCACTACCTATTAATGATAGCTTTCCTAATGACCAATTAGCTGTCATAAATGCTTCTCGTACTGCACCATCGTATGCTGATTATGCTAATTATATTGTTGCTGATTATGCTAATTACTTCTGGGATGACCCACGCCTTTATAAAGAAGGAGTAGATGGTGTCATTAGACATTGTGTACCTGAGTATGAACAGGAACAGATCCTATGCAAGTGTCACTGTGATGCATATGGAGGACACCGCGCTGGAGATAGAACTGCACATAAGGTATTGCAATCCAGTTTTTATTGGCCTACTCTCTTCAAAGATGACCGTAAGTTTGTCTTGTCTTGTAATGGATGTCAAAGAATTGGTAATATTAGTAGACGTGAAGAAATGCCTATGAATTATTCTCTTGTTATTGAACCATTTGATGTTTGGGGCTTTGATTATATGGGACCGTTTCCTGCCTCTAATGGGTATACACATATTTTAGTTGTTGTTGATTACGTTACTAAATGGGTAGAAGCTATTCCAACTACTAGTGTTCATCATAACACTTCTATTAAGATGCTTAAAGAAGTTATTTTTCCGAGGTTTGGAGTCCCTAGATACTTAATGACTGATGGTGGTTCACATTTCATTCACGGTGCTTTCCGTAAAATGCTTGCTAAGTATGATGTTAATCATAGAATTGGATCTCCATATCACCCACAGTCTAGTGGTCAAGTAGATTGACTAATACAGAGCTCAAAATAATTTTGCAAAAGACTATTAATAGATCTTGAAAGAATTGGTCCAAGAAACTTGATGATGCATTATGGGCTTATAGAACTGCATACAAGAATCCTGTTGTCACACCCTAGCTAGTCATGCATCAGAGTGTGTGCATCATGTTTAAAATTCCATTTAATTTGAAATGGGGATTTGTGAAACCCTCAGAATCATTTTGAAAATGACCCAAATAAAAATTTCTCCAAAAGGGTCCAAGAAAATGCTCATGTTGCTCTCTGAAAATATTGGACAGAGATAATAATCAAACCAATATTTTTAAGAGCTCATAGGTATTTATTTTGGGCATTTGGAATTAATGCATAAATATTTGCTTTGGAAATATATTAATTATATATATTAATATATGTCCAAATATTATGCCATTTATAAAGGAGCTCTGAAATAATATATCTAGCCCCTGCAAAAATTGGCATAAGTTAAATAAATGATTTAATATATTATTTAAATCAAAACAAATGTCAGAAATTAGAAAACAGAAAAAAATAAAAGGGAGAAGCTTACCTGGGCTCCTCCCTGTGCAGCCCAGCCAGCTGGCCGGCCCAGCCAGCAGGCGGCCCAGCCCGTCTCCCTCCTCTGTCGTCTTCGTCCCGACAGAGGGAGGGGAGTGTGGCCGGCGCGCGCGCGCGCCACCGCGCCACGCCACCTCTCTCCCTGCCTGCCTGCCCTCCCCTCCTCGCCTCGATGCCCATGGACGATGCCACGCCTCCCCCCTGCTCTCTCTCACTCGCCCCGGCTCTCCCCTCCTCTCCCTCGCTCTCTCCCTCACACGGCCGAACACCACCGTCGCCGCCGTTCGCCATAGCAGCCGTCTCCGGCCACCCCTCGCTCCCCCGACTAGCTCAGAAGCTCCGCCACAACCCCCTCTTCCTCCCCACTGCTTCACGGGCCTCCGGAAGCCCTGTATCGCCGCCACGTCGCCGTTCCCCTCTTCGGGCTCCGACCATCATCGCCGTCGAATTCGCCGTCTCCAGCGCGTCTCCGAGCCCGCTTCGACGCCCACTGCAACCGCGGTGAGCCCCCGAGTCGTTTCCCCCTTCTTCCCTGGTCTCTTTCGACCTCTAGGCCTTAGCCCCACCTTGGCCGACAGCTCCACGCCGCCGGCGATGTCGCCGTCGTGGCCACGGTCACCGTAGCACCCAACCGAGCACATTATCGTGCTCCACACTTCACTAGGAACACGCAGCACGCACCAACGCCTCACCAAACACCCTGCAACGCCGATTCCGGCCGCACCCGAACTCCGGCGGCCGCAGCCGAGCTCGCCGCCGTCGACTCCGGCCACCCCAGGCCCAGCCACGGCCACCGTTCGACGCGCGGGAGCAAGAGCTCTCCAACGAGCCCAAGAACGGCCTCGCCCGTGCCCTGTAGCGCGATCCCGCATCGCGCCGCCGTCTCGGGCCTCGCCGGCGTCGTGTCGCCGGTGGGTTTGACCCACCTTGACCACGGCAGGAACCCCCTGAGTCCCTGACAGGTGGGCCCAGCCCTGTAACTAATTAGGATTAGCGCTAACCACTGTTAGTTAACCCCCTGACACTGACCAGTGGGCCCCAGCGCCACTAACCCCTAATTAGGATTAAACTAACCCTGTTTAACCCCCCTGTCACTGACGTGTGGGCCCCACACGTCAGGTTTGACCCCAGACAGCCGCAGTTGACCACTGACGTCATGTTGACGTCATGCTGGCGCAATAATTATATTTCTGGATTTAAATTAAATCAGGAAATTCCAGAATATTATTTAAACTTCAAAAATTCATAACTTTTATTCTGTAACTCCAAATTGGACAAATTATATATGAAAAATGATCAGAAAAATCCAATCTATCCATCTGTACTATTTTCATGCATGATCAAACAAGTTAAATTGATGTTTTAAGCAGAACAAGGAAAAGCACTTTAAAAGGCCATGTTTGAGTTTGAAATTTGAATCTTTGATTCAAATTTGCTCAAATCCTTCTGGTTTTAGTTGCATTAGCCCAACACACTCATATTGCCATGTTTCATGCATGCATCATATTGTTGCACATTGTTTGGTGATGTTGGGTATCGATGTCCTTTGCGACAGGTTCTGCCTCCGAGGAGTACCGTGATTACCCTAACGAAGAACCGTATCCGTGCATCGAACCATCAGGCAAGCAACCAACCATTGATCATATCGATACAATCCCATGTTCTCGCTCCTGCTCTCTTTTACTGCATTAAGACAACGCGTTTCAAACTGCTGTGTGCTACGGTAGTTGAACCCATTTCCTCTGCATGACCTGTCATTGCCACAGTAACTAGATGAAACCCACTAGAATGTGTAGGAGTTGATTGAGCCATATGTATGTGTTGTTCCTACCTTGCTATGACTGCTATGCTTAGAGTCGTGTCAGGTCTGGTTCATCTGGGTGATGGGCTAGAGTGAAATGTTATGTCAGTAATGAGAGTGGTGTGGTGAACACGATTTGGTAAAGGTATCGATGAGAGGCCATGTAGGAGTACATGGTGGGTTGTTTCATTGAAGCCGACCTTAAGCACTGAGATCTGTATGTGTGATTTAAGAATCAGCTACTACCATGCATTGGACCCGAAACCAATGGACCCTCTCGGCTTCTTATTCACCCTAGTTCTCCGTCCAGGAGTTGCAAGTAGTTTCTGGTGTTTGTAGCCTACTGGAGGCCGTGGACAGCGCTGACCGTAGGGGTGGGCTGTGATGCGGTAGGTACGTGGCCGGGTGTACCGAATACCCGTTAGGTATCTCGGGAACCCTGTTCACATCGTTCGGGGCCGTATGGGAAACCTCGGCCGGACTCCCTGCGGATGGAACCTGAATAGGCGATAAACCTGGACTGGAGGCTTAGGTGATTAGGTAGGTCGTGGCCGACACCCACGTTGGGCTTCCGCTTGAAGGTTGCCGAGTACATGTCGTGTAAACGACGGTAAGTGGTGAGAGCGTGTATGAAGAAGTACACCCCTGCAGGGTTAACATGATCTATTCGAATAGCCGCGTCCGCGGTAAAGGACTACTTGGTTGCCTATACAGTTCATAGACAAGTAAATGGAAACTACTAAAAGCCTCAAAATAAGTGTGAGTGCCGAGGATGGCTCTTCCGTAGGAAGACGGAGGTGGATCCTCGGTAGTGTATTGAAGTGGTGAGTAGTGGACTCGTGTGCGAAAAACCATTTCAAGTTGAAGTATCGTAGGATAGTCTAGCCAAGAGTCAAAGCTGGCTTGCTGCAATAACTCCACCAACCCTTCTTGATAATGTGCATGTATGTAGGATCTGATGTAAGTCTTGCTGAGTACCTTTGTACTCATGTTGCTATAATTTACATTTTTACAGAAGACGCTGCAACCCCTTCTGATGGGTTCTATGTAGACGTTGACATCAACGAGTAGGCTAAAGACCCAGGTGGTGACCCTGAGCTTGTAAAGGACCACGTAGTATAGCTAGGCTTTCCAAGCCTCTTTTATTTTACTAGTTGTCTGTACTCAGACAAGTTACTTCCGCTGCTGGTTTGTATGACTGTATGACTTGTATGTTGGGTCGTGAGACCCGTACCTTTGTGTATGTTATGTATGGCTCCCTGAGCCTTAAATAAAGTACTTGTGTCGTAGAGTCATGTTGTCATGCTTCGTTGTATTTGCACATATCGAGCATATTGTGTGTATGATTGAAATGCTTGGTATGTGTGGGATCTGACTATCTAGTTGTTTATCTTTAGTAGCCTCTCTTATCAGGAAATGTCTCCTAGTGTTACCGCTGAGCCATGGTAGCTTGCTACTGCTCTGGAACACTTAGGCTGGCCGGCATGTGTCCTTCTTCGTTCCTGTGTCTGTCCCTTCGGGGAAATGTCACGCATTGAGTACCGGAGTCCTGCTAGCCCGCTACAGCCCGGTTTACCGGAGTCCTGCTAGCCCAGTGCTACAGCCCGGACCCACTTGCTGTTGACCGACACGTTCGAAGCTGGGTCATGGATGCCTGTCCCTGTAAGTCTGTGCCACTTTGGGTTTACGACTAGTCATGTCAGCCCGGGCTCCTTATCATATGGATGCTAGCGACACTATCATATACGTGAGCCAAAAGGCGCAAACGGTCCCGGGCAAAGGTAAGGCGACACCCGTGGGGATACCGTGCGTGAGGCCGCAAAGTGATATGAGGTGTTACCGGCTAGATCGATGTGACATCGAGTCGGGGTCCTGACAGCGTTGGCATCAGAGCCGGAGTGCCTGTAGGTTCTACAAGCCAAACTGGTCGATGTTGAGTCTAGAAATTCTTTAGTTATATGTAGGGGAATTGTTTGTGGGTTGGAACGTAAGGCTCTTTTTACTCCTTTATCTTATGACCTTCTGATCTGAGACAGTCCATTCTTCCACCGGGGGTTAAGGAATTAGGATCTATACTCTCTATCAGGATCACGTGTTACTAATCAGTAGTACCTCATAAGTTTGATGGATACAAGCCTAGTTCAGTTCTACTACCACATTATGTTGTTAGAGTGGATTCAAAACTTGATATGATGATGTTGAGTGAGTATGTAATCCTTTGTCAAATGTCTCAAAATCCTTCTTGACCATTTACAGCTGTTATGCTGCCGAAATTTTGCTAGAAATTCTAATGCCCTTGCATTATGATTGTGCTTTCAGATGGCCACTCGCGACCTCAATCAAGTGGTTCGCCTGACTCGATGCCTAGATGTACCCGGCCATACTGCTAAGTTGGTCAGGGTAATGACTGAGGCTGGATACCATTGGTATCCTGAGTACACGGTCGAAGAGCAATTCCGAGACTTTAATCAAAGCCAGTATCTCTGCACTGTCAGGATATTTCCATCTTATCCTGGATCCACCGAGCCTCTTCACTGCTCCTATGGACTCGGGGTTACTATTGAGATGGCTGTGCAGGACGCCGCCTACTCTATGATGACCATTATGCGAGTCAGATCTGGTCTATTTCGGGACTCTGATTTCCGGTATATGCCAGGATCACTTCCGGGAGCACAAGGGTATCTCCAGGCTATTTATGCTGACCCCACTCAGGAGGATTCGCGGACTCGCACCACTGCTGAGATGCTCGAGGATAAGGACCGTGAAAATCGGGCCTTGAGGTTAGAGCTCTTCAATACCCGTGCTGACCACTAGGCCACTTTGACTCGGTTCGCACCGGCGGTGCAAGCTGGATTTTCAGATATGTGCGATCTCTATCCTGTGAGATCTGCTCTGCCAGACGTGATGGTTTGGCGTGATGTAGGAGGCATCACCACACCTCGCGGTCCCCGCAGGCCACCGTCTGTTGGTCCAAGACCTCATCCTAGCCCCTATGGTCCACAAGCTCCGCGAGATCGTCTGTTTCCGGATGATCATGTTGAGCTTCCAGGCTATGGAGGTGACTTCTACGAGGACTACTACGGATCAGTCTGAGTTAGTGGTAGTATCACTAGTTCGCACTAGCTGTGTCTTCTATCGTCCCGCGTGGCTCGTGGGATATGACCTAGTTTGTACTCTTTCCGGAGGTGTAGAAAAATAATGTATAGGAGCTTGGAATGCCTCCGATGAGATGTAATCCTCTTCTCACCGTAATAGTACTTTGTTTGGTCTTGTACTAAACCCTGTATGGTGTGTATGACGATGGAATAAAGAAGCAGTTTCTGTATCTACCATGTCATACGGATGATCATCTTGCATTCCGAGTTATTCCTTACATTTTTATCCTATGTCGGAATCTTATCATCCTGACTAAATCATTGTCTTGTTTACCTAGGATGGTCAACACGTGCGCTAACCCTGCTTCTCAAGAGCAGGCCGAAGGCAGTGAAGGCAGGAATGAAAATCTGCCTCATCCTCCTTCACTAGCCGAGGTTATGATGGAAGCTGAGAGAAACAAGCGGGAGACCAACCGTTTGTTGGAGCGTATTGAACAGAATACAGCACACCATCAGAGGGCTAACGTGGTGTCACTCAGTGATTTTATCAAATTGCATCCACCCACATTCCACCACTCCGTCGAGCCTCTCGACGCTGATGACTGGCTTCGCAGTATCTCTCACAAGCTGCGTTCCGCGCTAGTAGCTGAGGCTGACAAGGTCACCTTTGCTGCATATCATCTTGAAGGCCCCGCCAGTCTATGGTGGGAGAATTATGGAGCTATGCGCCCAGCGGGCCATGTCACTACTTGGGCTGAGTTCAGTGAGGCTTTCCGTGAACATCACATTCCGGAGGGTCTCATGGACCGTAAACGTGAAGAATTTTGCAGTTTCACCCAAGGCCGACTTTCTGTGGATGTTTACAGCAGGGAGTTCGGTAATCTCGCACGATATGCAACCGAGGAAGTTTCTACTGACGCCAAGAAGCAAGCAAGGTTCCGTAAGGGCCTTAGTCCTGAGCTTCGCCGTGACCTCCGTCTGCATGAGTGCACATCTTTTTAGAAACTTGTCAACAAAGCCATCAGTGCTGAAACTGGTCAGACTGACTATGACGCAACACGCAAGCACGGCCGTGATATGGGTTCCTCATCCGGTGCTGGTCCTCAGAAGCGCCGCGTGTGGGTGCCCAACACCGCCCTGCCACCCAGGTTCACACCGAGGCCATCTTTCCAGGCGCCTCGCCCTGTTCAACAGTCTGCACCGGCCAAGCCCTATGGGGGTCCAACTAACAATGCTCCTCCATGTACCAGTTCCATGACTTGTTTCAAGTGCGGGGAATCTGGTCACTATATGCGTGAGTGTCCCCAGACCAACCCCAACCAGTCTGCTAAAGCTGTTGGCCGTGGCAAGCCGACAGGAAAAGTATTCCACGCCAAGCCGGTCACCGCTACACGTGGCCATGTCAACTGTATCTCTGCCGAAGAAGCTCAAGAGGATCCCAACGTCGTTCTCGGTACGCTTCTTGTTAATTGCCACCCGGCATCTGTTCTTTTCGATACAGGAGCCTCTCATTCTTTTATATCCGAAAATTATGCGCGTTTGCATAACGTTGCATTCTGTGACATGCCATCCACTATGGAAATTTCTACCCCTGGTTCCATAGGCTCGAAAAGCCAAAAAGTTATGTAAAAACTTGACATCCGAACTAAACCGAGATTTTGGTGCCAATCCAGAAATTGGTCTTTTTAAAAAAAATGTGCTTCTGTCGTGCTTTAACATGAGGGCGTAGCACCAACTCCAGACGCGGCTCTCCGGTGAGCTCATCCACGATAGACTGCATGGAGGGAAGCCACTGCCCGCTGAGGTCATCTCCAGCGACTCCGACAACGAGGACGACGACAGCGACTCCGACGAGTAAATCCCCGGTTAAGTTTAATTAGTAGTAGACCCCCGCGTATGAACTAGTTTAAATTTGGATTTTTTTTATTTTTATGCCCCTGGTTCCTTAGCTCTACTCATTCATCCCCACTCTGTTAACTTTTGCTCACTTTTCCCCACTCCCTTGCCCGAAACCCTCGGAATAGGTTATAACGAACGTTGTCGTCGGGTCAATGCCTTTCACCGTTAACACTGATGAGTGGGGCCGTGTATACGTGGGTACATGCAAGACCGCGGTCGTGCGCGGTCGTGGGGTAGCACGTGTCCATGGACATGCCCGAAACGTCCCATCATATAAAGAGAGGCAACCACCTCCATCGCTCCTACCATTTTCCCCCAAATCCCCTCCCTGCTGCATTGTCTTCCTCTCCCCCACCGACATTTTCTCGCTCTCTGTCAGGGATATACCCCGCGGTATGACCCGGCCAGAGTCGTAAACCGGTCGGGACTTGGTAAACCGGCGGATGGTAAACCGGCAGACAGTTAAGACAAATGGCTAAGTCAGACGGTAAACCGGCGGGTGTTAAACCGGCAGATGGCTAAGATAGATGGTAAACCGGCAAGTGTTAAACCGGCAGAGTTAAGACATATGGTAGCACCGACAGGTGTTAAGTCAATCATAACCCGGCAGACATTGTTAAACCGGCAGACATTGTTAAACCGACAGACGTTGTTAAACCGGCAGACAATGTTAAACCGGCAGACGTTAAGAAGCCCAGGAAAGGAAGTCAGAATAGTTTAAGTTAAAGTCCGAGTAGGACTCCACATGTAAACCGCCCCTTCAACTTATATAAGGAGGGGCAGGGCTCCCCAAAGAGGGACAAGCAAGAAACAATCTCTAGGGCTAGACACAACTAGAGGAGAGCCGGTTTACGGCGACTCCCTCGTGATGATAATGAGATCTAGCCTCAAACAGCATGTAGGGTTTTTACCGGATGATGTTTCCCGGGGCCCGAAGCTGTCTAAACCCTTGTCTGGTGTTGCGTCTCTCGATTCCGCCCAACCCCTCTCAAGCTACCACATAGATGCGTTGGCCTCGCGACTAAGTCCTCACACTAAGGACATCTGACGTGTTAATTCCACGATAGTTGGCGCCCACCGTGGGGCTATCGCACGATGGTGTTGAGTTCTTGGAGGGATCTCTCCCAGGGATCGAGGAGTTTCTGATTTTTTGGATGAAGAAGAGCCTGCTTGGAATAATATGTATCAACTTCAAGTTTATTGGTTCAGATTTATAATCCGTCGGATTTGAGTTTAAGAAAATTAGGTTTGAATCTGTGCGTCCCCGCGTGCGACCTGGCGTTCCATCAGTCCGGAGCGAAAACAATTTCGAGAGTACCGCTGCAAGAGGCCAAAGTGCAAAAAGGGATTCCATCCGTACGGATGGAAAATCATTAAGTTGTGTTTGTTTCTTTTGGTCTGATTCGCCAGGTTGTCACCGTCGCGTACAGGATTCGCCGAGACTGTAAAATTGTTTCCATCACATCAAGTGTCACAACCTAATGGTTTCAAAGTCTGGTGTACTTCTCGAGTAGTATATCACCTGAAGCCAAATCAGTTTTTTATTGGTCAACTCTGATTGCTACAAGGAATCTACCAGGAGGTTAAGTCGAGAATTAGAAAAAAAAAGCATGATTTGCCTTGCATGAACACATAGGATTCCAACACCGGGGCGGATTGACAAGTCAAACACCAAGTTTTGACGAGGCCACGGGCTGACGCTCGTTTCCGGTTTTTATCTCTAAACCACCATCGCCGGGTGCGTCTCTGACTGCCGCATGTCTGCGTGGCCCTGCTAGACTGGCACCTCTCGCCGTCGAGGCCTCCCTCTGTTTCCAGTCCGGATTGGGTCTCGCTCCGCATCTGCTTCCGATCCGCCAACGCATCGAGAGTCGCCATCGCCTCTGCTACCGCTGCAACCCGCCGCGGTTATGGCTCACCTTGTTGATGCAGCTCAGTCCATAAACCGGCAGAACCACCTCGAGGCCGTTTCACCCCTCAGCTGCAGAGCTGCCACCGTCACCGCGCTTCTACAATTTTGACTCGCCGTACCGCTTCAAAACAGTTGCTGTCGTCCGAGCCGCCTTGGTGGTTCCCTCGCTTCTCCAACAATCTGCTGAGACGCCTGTGTTGAGCACCCCTGTGTCGCAGAGCCGCCAAGTATCACGACCAATATGCGACCCTATCCAAAAGGAACTCGAAGGTCCCACCAAGGATAGACCCGCATATTGAAACACTTTTGCAAGGTGGATATCATTACACCAACATTACATAATAGATGGGGATACATACAAAAGGCATACAATGCCACATGAATAAAACATCATCATACATAATAGCATCATCCGACTACGGATGAAACATAAACAGAAACTCAAATGACATCCACCCTGCTAGCCCAGGCTGCCGACCTGGAACCTATCCCCTGATCGAAGAGGAAGCAGAAGAAGAACTCCAAAACAAGTAAACATCACTCTCGCGTCATGAACATTGCACACCCTGTACCTGCAACTGTTGTTGTAGTAATCTGTGAGCCACGAGGACTCAGCAATCCCATTACCATGGGTATCAAGACTAGAAAAGCTTAAAGGGAAAGGAAGGGGTAAAGTGGTGAGGTTGCAGCAGCGACTAAGCATATATGGTGGCTAACATACGCAAATAAGAGCGAGAAGAGAGCAAGCGGAACGGTCGTGAAACTAGCAATGATCAAGAAGTGATCCTGAACTCCTACTTACGTCAAACATAACCCAGAAACCATGTTCACTTCCCGGACTCCGCCGAAAAGAGACCATCACGGCTACACACACGGTTGATGCGTTTTAATTCGGATCTGGTGTCAAGTTATCTACAACTGGACATTAACAAATTCCCATCTGCCTATAACCGCAAGCACGGCTTTCGAATGATTATACCCTGCAGGGGTGTCCCAACTTAGCCCATGATAAGCTCTCGCATTCAACGAAGGATATACCTTCTCCCAGGAAGACCCGATCAGACTCGGAATCCCGGTTTACAAGACATTTCGACAATGGTAAAACAAGACCAGCAAAGCCGCCCGATTCGCCGACAATCCCGATAGGAGCTGCACATATCTCGTTCTTAGGGCACACCGGATGAGCAAGATGTCGGGTTGGCATAGACCCTGATTGCCCAGGGGGCGCCGGACATCACTCGGTTTGGACCAACACTTAGACAAGCACTGGCCCGGGGGGGTAAAATAAAGATGACCCTCGAGAGCGCGACTCCCAAGGGAAAAAGGGCTAGGTGAGGCAAATGGTAAAGCCAATGTTGGGCCTTGCTGGAGGAGTTTTATTCAAAGCGAATTGTCAAGGGGGTCCCATAAATCACCCAACCGCGTAAGGAACGCAAAATCCGGGAACATAACACCGGTATGACGGAAACTAGGGCGGCAAGAGTGGAACAAAACACCAGGCATAAGGCTGAGTCTTCCACCCTTTACCAAGTATATAGATGCATTAATAATATAAGAGATATTGTGATATCCCAACCAAAATCCTGTCCACCATGGAGCAATCTTCAACTTCACCTGCAACAAACAACGCTATAAGAGGGCTGAGCAAAGCGGTAACATAGCCAAGCAACGGTTTGCATAGGAAAGGTGTCAAAGGTTAGAGGTTCATGGCAATATGGGAGGCTTGATAAACAGGTGATAGGTAGCGCAGCAAAGCGATAGAACGAAGCAACTAGCATAGCAATGATAGTAGTGAGATCCAGGGTAGTTTAAATGAGGTCGGGAACAACATATAACAATTCCGGTAAGTCCTCATACGCAAATTTCGAAGTTGGTCCAGATCTGAATAAACCTTATGTTCAAGTTGTTAAACAGCAAGTTAAAATGCACAAAGATGATCTACACGAGATTCTAATCAAGTTACATATAAAGTTCATTTAATTCGGAGCAACGGCCTAGAAGATATGAGCAAAACAAGTTAAACATGGCATTGATGCAAAATGCATACAAACATCAAACAAACACACCAAAACAAGGATGCAACATGATAATATGAAGCTACATGCAATTCTAAGCAAGTTTCACATAGAGCACACTCAAAACGGAGCAACGGTTCAACACACACACTCTATACAAGTTAAAGGAAAAGCTGTCCAAAATAGCAACTAGGCATATTGCAAGCATCAAAATAACATGCTACAGCACCTCAACATATTAACAAAAGGCATGGGCATGATGTACAGGTAAAGCATTACAAAGCATGAACACTGAGCTATCTCCAGAAATCACTAGAACATGCTCAAACACACATGGCAAGATTGCAAATAATAACAGTTCAGACTTTGCAGAAAATAACATCAGGTTGCAATGTTTAGAGCTATCAAACAACATGTTACGGTAACTTAACATGGCAAACAAACGCATGGCATGAACCTACTAAATGCATAGATCAAAAGTCCTTTAGTGACCATGAGCCAAAAAGGATCAGAAAATATGATGGCACCCATGTAAGCATAGCAAGTTATATTACAGATTCAAACATGGCAGAAACAGAATTATGAAGGCATGTAGATGAGCTTGTACCACTCACCACAGAGCAATATATGGCATGGCAAGGCAACCAACGGTAAGAAGACATGTTTGTGAAGCTAAGCATGGCAAGAGAAAGTTCATAGGATGCATGGATCACTAGCAAAACACCTCGCAACAACTGAACTTAATGTTAACAGGCTGACAGCAACATTATCAAGCAACTTTGAAGCAAGATATGAACAAGCTACAGCAAGCTATAATTTCAACCAGGCGCATGGATGGATAGAGCATGACATGTAGAACAAAACATATTTAGTGGACATCTCCAGATTATGTATAGAATGACTTGTAGAAGCAGGTTTACATAGCATCACGAAATAACAGATTCAGCCTAGCAAAACAGCAACAGCAAGTACCCTACTTAACAAGCTCGATTCACTCACCACAAGTCATTGCATGACAAGATAATCATAGCATCATCAAGAATACATGTTTATGAAACAAACCAAGGCAAGAACAAGTTCATAGCATGCAAGGATCAACTACAACAACCTTGGCAAAATTGAATAACATGTAAACAATCTGCCAGGAACCATTTTGAAAAAAACGTAGAGCACGAAAATGACATGCTATACTACTCCATAATTGCAACCCAGGGCATGAATGGATAGACAATAACCATATGTTCAAAACATCCTTACTGAAGTATCTCAAAATAAGCATGGATCTCTCTGTAGCATCATGTTTACATGGCATCAAAATAACAGCAGAACATGGACTAAAATCAGCAATATCACGATGCCTAGTTTGCATGCTTCTGCTAGTCACCACATTGATCACAAAAATAAATGGTAAGCACCTCTGTAAAGATGGCATGACATAGTTCAAAACACATGTAGACATCAACCTCATAGGATGCACACATCAACCATGGCAAAAATGACAAAACAGCAAGTTCTGTTAACAGACAACAGAAAACATCATGAAGCACTCTTGCAATGAAGATACAGGCATCAAGATGAGCTCAACTGAAAATGATGCAATGGAATGAAATGAAGTACTCGTTGAGACGAACAATTTTACATATTACACGCATGAAACGGAGCTACGGATGCAGAGATACGACATGATGAACAAGGCATGATAATGACAAAATATTCGGGACAGGCGTTTTCGGGGTCAACCTTAGGTCTTCTAGATCCAGATCGGGGCGCGGAAAACGTGGATGGCCAGAGCATCGGCGGAGATGGCCGCGGGAGGTCGAGGGCGGCACGGGGAGATGACCCCGGACCGGATCCGGCCGGATCCGGCCGGAGGTGGGCGCGGTCGGCGGCGCGCGGGGCCGGAGAGCTCCGGGCGGCGCTCGGGGAGGCACGGCGGCGCCCGGGCAGCCGGCAGCGGTGAGTGCCGGCGAAGGGCGGCATGGATCGGGCGGCGGCCGGATGGGCTCGGCGGCGCGGCGCACGGAGGAGCTCCGGCAAGGTCGCACT
>NC_041393.1:540958413-540972607 GCF_002162155.2 Triticum dicoccoides | reverse complement strand
GCGGCGAGCGGGCCTGGCGGGACGGATCTGGGCCCGCAGGGCCTGGCGTGGCGCGGGGAGAGAGAGGAGGCGCGATGCGGAGGAGCGGGGCGACGTGGCGCAACGCCACTGGCCGGCAGCGGCGGTGGGGAGACGTGGCAGCGCTGGATTGGGCGGAGCAGGTGGCCGGCGGACATGTCCGGCTTGGGCGGACGTGTCCGGCGGCGCGAGGATGAAGATTGCTAGGGTTTGGACGAAAATTTCGGGGGAGGGGACTATTTTATAGGTAGAGGGAGCTAGGAGAGTCCAAATGAGGAGCGGTTTTCGGCCACGCGATCGTGATCGAACGGCGGAGAGCATGGAGGGGACTTAGATGGGTTTTGGGACACTTTGGAAAGGTGTTGGGCTGCAAAGAGAGAGGGGGCTTCGGGCTACGCGGTTAACCGTTGGAGCATCAAACGACCTCCAAATGGCACGAAACTTGACAGGCGGTCTATCGGTGCTATACCAAGGCCGCTTGGCAAGACTAGGTCCATTCCGAGAACATTTAACACCCACTCATGAAAAGAAAGAAGAGGGGGACGTCGGAGGACATATGAGTGCCGGATTGCAAAACGGACAACGGGAAAAATGCTCGGATGCATGAGACGAACACGTATGCAATGCAATGCACATGATGACATGGAAAAATGCAACACGCAAGCAAATGACATGGCAACGACGACGAATAACTGGCAGACACCTGGCGCATCGAAACCGGGGCGTTACAACACTCCTCCACTAACAAGAGATCTCGTCCCGAGATCTTAGGACCGAGACGGAAGGGAAAAGGGATGAGGTGAAACAATAACTCAAGAGAAGAAGCAAAGAATCGATAACACTCCCGAAGAAGAGATGAACGACGAGGATGACGAGAATCAAAAGCTCACAGAATCAGATAGACTATGAAACCACTTCGGTTAGAACGAGCTAAGAAACGGACAAGACTGAAAGGATTTAGGCATCACTCCGGCTGAAACATGGAAAGAAAAGAACATGAACTTCACAAGATGGAATGACACTTGACAACATAAGCAACGCAAAGCCTCCGGAAGAATTGAAAGAATGGAATGAAAAGAACTTAGAAGGAAGGATTGAACGCATTTGAATATCTGAGAAGAACGAAGAAATGCAAAACTCCACTTCAGAAGAAAATGAAGAATTAATTGCACTTCGAGACGCGAGATGAAAAGATACTTGAACTCCACCAACAAAATCTTGATGGAAACTTGAAGAATGAGTTAAATCGTGACGAGCCACCGTGAAGAACTCCGATAACAAAAGAAGATGAGATAGGAATGAAGGATGAAAAGAATAAGATTAAAACCTTGCGGTGATTTAGATGGGGTTCCAATGAAATGGGTGAGGAAATTTTGAACTCTGGAAAAGAAAAGATGAAAACTCTTGGAACTCGAATTTATTCATCAAGAACAAACTCTGAAGGAAAATATTAAACACTTGGATGAAATAAGAATAAGATTTATTGTATGCTTATCCTTCATCAAGTTAAAATAATGACAAGAGGATTTGGCATGCAACTTATTCTTCTTGAAAAAGGATTGAGAAGTGACATATCGCAAACTTGAGAAGGTCTTCATGAACCACCGGAAGGATTGAAAGAATGAATGAATGATAATCAAAGAAAAAGAATCTTGAACGAACCACCGTAAGAATTCGAAAATGAATGATGAAAGAGAATGCATCACCGGGACAATTGGATAACGGTAGCTGAAACATGAGGACGAAGAATTCTTCTAGAACGATGGACTCCGGTGAAAGAAACGGAAAACAACTCCTGACATACTCCGGATGGGTAAGAAAAGAATATCTGACGAATGGAATAATTCGAGACGATAGCATGAAACTAGAACCACGAATATTCGAGAGAACGGGCAAGATTTAGAGGAAAAGCTCTTCTTCGGTCTTCAAATGACGACGAGAAACACCACCAAAATTACTGAGATACTCCGGTAGAATGAAAAGTAGAGAGGTTGAGCCAACAATGAAAGCATTTGAACGGGATCTTGGAAAAGCATCTGACTGATGAAATTCATTCTTACGTCAAACTTGAAAAGAATTGAGAATAACTCCGGGGGAATTAGAAGAGTCAGGTAAGATCCTGGGAAAAGACATGTGGGTTAGGGCCCACTGAAGAGAAAACACCGTTGGAAAGGGATGTTGAACAGATAGATGATGCACCGGAACAATTGAAATATTTTAATGAGGTGACAACCTCGAATTAATTGGAACACAGACGAATCTCCTAAGATGTCTTGAACACTCCGGAAGGATAAACTGGCGAGAGGAGAACAAGCAGGGAAAACACTTGAGCCGAGGAAAAGAATATAATCACTACCAAAAATTAGAATTTAATCCACCAGAATGAAAAAGAGCTGAAGAATGTCCACCGAGACGAGAATTCACCAGTTGAAATGATTGAGGAAAGTCTGAAGAGGCTCTGTACGAATGAAAATTGATGATCGAATGAGACTCAAACTCCGGGAAGAAAAAGGGTGGGAGGGCGGGAAAAACAAAGGCAACTTGGAAGGGGAAATCGATGAATATCTTGAAGGGAAAACACTGGTTGAAAACATTGAAGAAAGAAGGCAAGGACTTCAGACGAGTAGGATGGATACTCGATTACGGACTCCGGTTCCGAGAAGAAGAAGGGGGAGGGCGGGTGGGAAAAGAAAACAACTGAGGATTGAACTTGGCAAAGAAGAAGAGGGTCGAGTCAACTTGACGAGAAATGCACCGGATGAAAAGAGCTGAGAACCAACGATCGGAAAACCAACTGCGTGAACCTAAAGAAAAAATTGAAGGGGAAGAGGAGTAGTTCAAAACACCTACGTCAAGATTCCTCACTAGAGCGACAAAAGGGCTGAGGAGTAAAAAGAATTCCTACTCTCCGATATAAGTAGACTCCGAAAACAGTTTTCTTCTACACTCAACAACGGCCAAACTACACGATCAATCAAGGGGGCTCCTAAGGTTGGTCGAGGCACTGATACCAACTTATCACGCCCAATATGCAACCCTATCCAAAAGGAACTCGAAGGTCCCATCAAGGATAGACCCGCATATTGAAACGCTTTTGCAAGGTGGATATCATTACACCAACATTACATAATAGATGGGGATACATACAAAAGGCATACAATGCCACATGAATACAACATCATCATACATAACAGCATCATCCGACTACGGATGAAACACAAACAGAAACTCAAACGACATCCACCCTGCTAGCCCAGGCTGCCGACCTGGAACCTATCCCCTGATAGAAGAGGAAGTAGAAGAAGAACTCCAAAACAAGTAAACATCACTCTCGCGTCATGAACATCGCACACCCTGTACCTGCAACTGTTGTTGTACTAATCTGTGAGCCACGAGGACTCAGCAATCCCATTACCATGGGTATCAAGACTAGCAAAGCTTAAAGGGAAAGGAAGGGGTAAAGTGGTGAGGTTGCAGCAGCGACTAAGCATATATGGTGGCTAACATACGCAAATAAGAGCGAGAAAAGAGCAAGCGGAACGGTCGTGAAACTAGGAATGATCAAGAAGTGATCCTGAACTCCTACTTACGTCAAACATAACCCAGAAACCATGTTCACTTCCCTGACTCCGCCGAAAAGAGACCATCACGGCTACACACACGGTTGATGCGTTTTAATTCGGATCTGGTGTCAAGTTATCTACAACCGGACATTAACAAATTCCCATCTGCCTATAACCGCAGGCACGGCTTTCAAAAGATTATACCCTGCAGGGGTGTCCCAACTTAGCCCATGATAAGCTCTCGCGATCAACGAAGGATATACCTTGTCCCAAGAAGACCCGATCAGACTCGGAATCCCGGTTTACAAGACATTTCGACAATGGTAAAACAAGACCAGCAAAGCCGCCCGATGTGCCGACAATCCCGATAGGAGCTGCACATATCTCGTTCTCAAGGCACACCGGAAGAGCAAGACGTCGGGTTGGCATAGACCCTGATTGCCCAGGGGGCGCCGGACATCGCTCGGTTTGGACCAACACTTAGACAAGCACTGGCCCGGGGGGTAAAATAAAGATGACCCTCGAGAGCGCAACCCCCAAGGGAAAAAGGGCTAGGTGAAACAAATGGTAAAACCAATGTTGGGCCTTGCTGGAGGAGTTTTATTCAAAGCGAACTGTCAAGGGGGTCCCATAAATCACCCAACCGCGTAAGGAACGCAAAATCCGGGAACATAACACCGGTATGACGGAAACTAGGGCGGCAAGAGTGGAACAAAACACCAGGCATAAGGCTGAGTCTTCCACCCTTTACCAAGTATATAGATGCATTAATAATATAAGAGATATTGTGATATCCCAACCAAAATCCTGTCCACCATGGAGCAATCTTCAACTTCACCCGCAACTAACAATGCTATAAGAGGGCTGAGCAAAGCGGTAACATAGCCAAGCAACGGTTTGCATAGGAAAGGTGTCAAAGGTTAGAGGTTCATGGCAATATGGGAGGCTTGATAAACAGGTGATAGGTAGCGCAGCAAAGCGATAGAACGAAGCAACTAGCATAGCAATGATAGTAGTGAGATCCAGGGTAGCGGTCATCTTGCCTGAAATCTCGCAAGGAAGAAGAACGAGTCCATGAAGAGGATGAAGCCACGAAGACGAACCAAGCGTAGACGAACGAATCATCACGATCGCAACGAAACAGGAACTATCGAGAAGAAGCAAACAACATAGTAAACACACCACACATAAACATGACATGATGCACGAACAAGCATGATGCAAGACAAGACTACATGAAGCTACTCATGGCAAGAGATGATGCAAATAAGAGAAACACATCAAGGCAAGTTTAAATGAGGCCGGGAACAACATATAACAATTCCGGTAAGTCCTCATACGCAAATTTCGAAGTTGTTCCATATCTTAATAAACCTTATGTTCAAGTTGTTAAACAGCAAGTTAAAATGCACAAAGATGATCTACACGAGATTCTAGTCAAGTTACATATAAAGTTCATTTAATTCGAAGCTACGGCCTAGAAGATATGAGCAAAACAAGTTAAACATGGCATTGATGCAAAATGCATACAAACATCAAACAAACACACCAAAACAAGGATGCAACATGATAATATGAAGCTACATGCAATTCTAAGCAAGTTTCACATAGAGCACACTCAAAATGGAGCAACGGTTCAACACACACACTCTATACAAGCTGTCCAAAACAGCAACTAGGCATATTGCAAGCATCAAAACAACATGCTACAGCACCTCAACATATTAACAAAAGGCATGGGCATGATGTACAGGTAAAGCATTACAAAACATGAACACTGAGCTATCTCCAGAAATCACTAGAACATGCTCAAACACACATGGCAAGATTGCAAATAATAACAGTTCAGACTTCGCAGAAAATAACATCAGGTTGCAATGTTTAGAGCTATCAAACAACATGTTACAGTAACTTAACATGGCAAACAAAGGCATGCATGAACCTACTAAATGCATATATCAAAAGTCCTTTAGTGACCATGAGCCAAAAAGGATCAGAAAATATGATGGCACCCATGTAAACATAGCAAGTTATATTACAGATTCAAACATGGCAGAAACAGAATTATGAAGGCATGTAGATGAGCTTGTACCACTCACCACAGAGCAATATATGGCATTGCAAGGCAACAAACAGTAATAATACATGTTTGTGAAGCTAAGCATGGCAAGAGCAAGTTCATAGGGTGCATGGATCACTAGCAAAACACCTGGCAACAACTGTACTTAATGTTAATAGGCTGACAGCAACATTATCAAGCAACTTTGAAGCAAGATATGAACAAGCTAAAGCAAGCTATAATTGCAACCAGGGGCATGGATGGATAGAGCATGACATGTAGAACAAAACATATTTAGTGGACATCTCCAGATTATGTATAGAATGACTTTTAGAAGCAGGTTTACATAGCATCACAAAATAACAGATTCAGCGTAGCAAAACAGCAACAGCAAGTACCCTACTTAACAAGCTCGATTCACTCACCACAAGTCATTGCATGACAAGATAAGCATAGCAAACCAACGACATGCGACTCCCTCCTCCACCCACCTCAGGCGACTCCCATGGCGATTCTAGGGTCTAACCCTACGATCGCCTCTCGACGACCCCAATGGACAGCCTTCTCCACTGGGATTTCTCCCCCGGCCTCAAGGTTGAAGCACAGGTGCGTGCTAGGTTTGGATCTACGGTCCACTTCGTCCCCAACCCCGGCTCCAAGGAATTCTTCCTTGAAGTTTCCTTCTCTTCGGCCTCTTTTCCCCTCTCGGTGGATTCGGTGGGTATGGCCCTTCAGTCATGTATTGGAGGTCTTGCTGCCAGTTTTAATGTCTTGCATTTGGGTGATCGGCATTTTCGATTCTCTGTGGCCTCAAATCGTGTGGGACATTTCATTTTTGGATTGAGAGACCGAATTTGGCCGGACTTTATCTGCCATTTTCACCTTCATCGATCTGGGGTTTCTCGTCCACTACTTCATTCTTGGCACGCTGATTCTGAGCTAACTGGTCTGGCTTCATCACCTGGCCCAGCGATCAGATCTAAATGGCTCTCTAATCAGAGTAAATTACCACTGGATCCCGCCTCATTACCAGTTCTACAGAATTTGGGTTTCGTTCCGCCGCCGACGGACTTGCATTCCGGCGAGCCTTCAGATCGGATCTTCTTTGGTAGTTTTTCATCTCCGGATTCTAAGGATTCTTTTCGTATTGGTTCCATATCTATACCTATTTCTCACGATATTCCTGGAAGGTTGCCATCTTTTCATGGGGAAGGATATATTATGGGATTATGGGATTCAATTCCGGATGAGAAATTATTTGCTATTCTCGATGGCTGGCAGGCCGGTTATGATAATGATAGTGTTAAGCTTCTGGTGCAAATCACTTCAGTCCCCACCAAGGAATACATTTACAAAAGACTTTTGCATTGTTCTCTCTGTGATTGTCTCGGCCATGTTGATGATTCGTGCACTGGAATATTTTGTCAAGGTTGTGGGGATATTTCTGGGACATGTGCCTGCACGACTACCCGTACTGATGCTCACAAGCATGTGCCATGCAGAGTAGGCCCGGACCCTTTGGGCCTTCAGTGTAATGCATGTTCTGCAGTTAACCACATAACCAGGCTTTGTCCTGGGCTTCGTCGCTGCCCTCTATGTCATCGTTTGGGCCACAAGTCACGTAAGCTTCCGGCTTGTGCCTCTCTACCCCGATGGGCTTGGAAAAAGAAAAATCTACCACAATCAGAGAGGATCTTGCCTCGGGCTGCCGCGGGTGAATCTGAGGTAGGTATCTCTGTGGATGTTGGTATGGCCCGTGCTATTGGGGATCCGCATGGTGGTTGCCTTTCGAAACGGCAACAGATAATCCCGTTCCACGCGGACGTGGCTAACCCCCATTGCTTGACGATACGCCTACCCGGTCAGGGTGTAGTCAATTCTGCCTGCCAAAAACCCCAATCGAGTGTTACGACGCTCTCCTCGAGTTCTACACCCACGCCTCCGCCATCTCGACTCTTCTCCACATCGGCTCTCAGCAAGAAATCTCCATCCCCTGCTCCGGCGAGATCTCTCAAGCAGTCCCCGGCTTCGTCATCCATGGCGAACTTCCCCGTGAGCCCCTTCGCCTTCGCTCCAGACGGATCCACCTTTGATCGCGGGCCGGCTCACCGGGTCCAGAGGCATGTCATGGTGGTGGATGATCCGCCTCTGAATCACGATAGGTACGTCATTATCTCCGTCAACCCTCCGGTCCCTGATCATCAGAAGGAGTTATGGCTAGCTGAGGTCTGCCGCATTATTGTTGGACATTTAGAGTATGAACTGCTAGATGACTTTGTTTACCCGCTGGGGATCGGATGTGTTGTGTTTGCGGATATGGAGAGTAGAGATGCTGCTATTAGAGAAGGTCCGCATGCTTTGACTGAGGATTCCACTTTTTCACTAGTTCCGCATGATGAGAGCATCAATATGCGTATGTCTGCTTTTGAATATGAAGCTTGGGTCATGTTTCTTGCTTTTCCAATGGACTACCAAACAAAGCATTATGTTCATAAGGCAGTCTCACACTTTGGGAAAATGCTTGCCTGGCCCCGCCCGGGTCAGAACAAGGCCAGAGTCCTTGTTAAATGCCATATCAAAGATGTCGCGGAGGTTCCGCATAGTCTGGTCATTACTAGGGTTGGTTTACTACCGGGTCTTGCTCGTTCGTGGTCTGTACCAGTTTATGTTCTGAATGGCAGGAATACTATACCAAACTTGGTTGGTAATGAGGACACTCCACCACTTTTGAATGCATCTCCACACCCATACCAGCTTCCCTACTATACCCTCATGCAACAAGCAAGAATTGATGAGATGGCTGCTCAGGATGCTTTGAATGCGGCGGCCTGGAATGCTCCTGAACCAGTTAATGATGTTCAGAACAATGGGTGGGGTGTGTGGCCTGTGGTACCTCCACCCTACACTGGATTCAGCTTTAGGACTTTCTTTCAGTATGATGGTCCATCCCTCATGGATGGTGTGGACCCGGAGCATAATGTGCAGGATAATTTATCTGACATTTGGTCATCTGACTCGGAGTTTCAAGCAGTAGATGCTTTGGCTGATGGATTTGTGAATGGCAGTCCTGCAGCCAGGAGGGAGTTCATCAGGGCTGGAGGAAACTCTATTTTTCTTCAGGTTGCAGTTGATTATGAGTTCTTGCTCTGGATTGGGGGCATGCTCAAACGCATTTATACACCCACTATCACCCTGCAACACAATTCTCCTGTGATGATGCCCCTCAACCCCTTTCAGATTATTTAGAATCATCTTAATGCAGCGGCGGCAGTTTGGATTGAGTGTATGGTGCCTGAACCTGAGATATTCTCAAGGATCTTTGCTTATGCACTTCAGTGGGGGAGAGTCACTGTCCCATCTGGTATGCTTTCGCCTAAACCCAGGGCTCGATTCAATGTTGTGAATTGGGAGCTGCCGGAACAATCTCCTGGCCTCAAGGCGCTTCCACAGCTCGTCTCAGCGGATGAGGAGACTCAGATGGTGCTTTCATCAGACCAGACTACTGCACTCCAGGTGCTTGCGTCTTCCTCTGTGTTCAATGCTAATCAACACCGTAACATGCCAGTGCCCTTGGACACAACCACTGTCAGACGAAGCAATAGATCCAACAAGTACGATGGCTTCAAAATCAACCATGCTCCGGATGCAAGGCATTCAAAATCAAGGGTGAAACCTCGAGACATTCCTTTTGTCAATGGTGTTTCTTTGGTTGTTGCTCCTGTGCAGGTGCCCATTGCCGATTGCCCCCCACCAACGCCGATCGAGGATCTTCAACAGATGGGGCGCAACTGTGGAATTCCTCCGGAAGCCATCTCCCGTGACAAGCTGCTGGATGATCAGAGCTCGTCCGGGGAAGCTGAGCACTGAAGTCTTCCCGACTGATGAATAAATCGTGGAATGTGCTCTCGTGGAACATCAGAGGCATAAACTCTGATGAAAAACTTTTGGCTATTAAGAATGCGATTGATACTAGCGGTTGTTCTGTGCTATGTATCCAGGAAACTAAACGTGAATCCTTCGATCCTGCTTTTATTAAGACTTTCTGCCCTAAGCGCTTCGATAAATTTGTTTTTGCACCGTCAGTGGGGGCTTCTGGGGGCCTCATCGTTATCTGGAATAGTGCTGTTTTTACTGGTACATCTTGGTTTGTGGATTCTTTTGCCATTGGGATTTCTTTCGTGGCCACGCAGTCACATGATTCGTGGAATCTAGTCAATGTTTATGGCCCCTGCTCTGGTCAGCATAGACTGGACTTTACAAACTGGCTTTTTGAGCTTAATATCCCTGATGACGACAATTGGTTAATTCTGGGTGACTTTAACTTTATTCGTTCCACGAATAACAGAAACAAGTCAGGTGGCAACGCTGCGGACATGCTACTATTTAATGAGATCATCCGCGCACAATCACTAATGGAACTACCAGTTAAAGGCCGTGCATACACATGGAGTAACACGCAAGATGATCCTCTGCTCGAACAGTTAGATTGGTTCTTCACGTCGTCTGATTGGACCACCAAATACCCTAACACAATGGTCTTGCCCCTGGGGAAGCCAGTGTCTGATCACATTTCGTGCGTGGTCACGATTGAATCAACCATCCCACGGTCCAGGCTTTTTAGGTTTGAGAATTTTTGGACAGATCATGAGGGGTTCATGGAGGTTGTTGCTGGATCATGGTCTAAATCATGTCACGCACCCAATGCGGCGGCGCGAATTTGCAAAAAGCTTAAAATTCTGAGATATGATCTCAAGCGTTGGAGTAAGGGTGTCTCCAAACTTAAAGTTCTGATTCAAATCAGTAATGAGGTTCTGGGAAACATGGATGCACTTGAGGACAGACGACCCCTATATGTTCAGGAGTCAAACTTCAGGAAGATACTGAAAAACCATCTACAGGCCTTGCTCAAAAACCAGAATGAGTACTGGCGAAAGAGGTGTACGATCAGGTACTTTCGTTTTGCCGATGAAAACACAAAGCTCTTTCAGTCTTTGGCCACAGAGAGGTACAGACACAACACTATTGCCATGCTCAGAGTTGGGGAGGTCGAAATACATGACCATGTTGGCAAGGAGGGGGTACTGTTCAATACATACAGGGACCGTTTGGGTTCTTCTAAACCTACCAACATGAAATTTGATCTTTCTAGGATCATCCGCAGGATTGATGGGTTGGATCAGCTGAGCACGCCCTTCTCTAATGATGAAATAGATGCTGTTGTTAAGGAAATGCCGAATGACAGAGCACCTGGCCCGGATGGGTTTAATGGCTGTTTCCTTAAGAAGTGCTGGCAAATTATCAAGACAGATTTCTATGATCTCTGTCACGCATTTCATGCAGGTGGTCTGGATATCACTAGCATAAGTGAGGGTTATATCACCTTGATTCCAAAAAAATTCTCTCCGGAGACGGCTAATGACTTCAGACCAATCACCTTACTGAACTGTTGTCTGAAAGTCATTACAAAGATCCTGGCGAACCGACTGCAGAAAGTGATTCTAAAAATTATTCACAGGAATCAGTATGGGTTTATCAAAGGTAGGACCATCCAGGATTGTCTCGCGTGGTCGTACGAGTACATTCATCAGTGCCACTCGTCTGGGAGAGAGATCATATTGCTCAAACTAGACTTTGCTAAGGCCTTTGACACGATCGAGCATGCCCCCATGTTGGAAATCATGAAACATATGGGTTTTGATGATAGGTGGCTGGGCTGGATGGAACTGATTTTTGGCTCGGGAGTTTCGTCAGTCCTCTTGAATGGCGTTCCTGGCCGGAAATTCAAATGCAAATGTGGAGTACGCCAGGGTGACCCTCTCTCGCCACTAATCTTTGTTCTTGCAGCTGATCTGCTACAAGCTGCGATCAATGATGCTTATGCTCAGGGATTGCTAGAGCTTCCCATTCCACGTGAAAATGCAGGTGACTTCCCGGTGGTGCAGTATGCTGACGACACGATCTTGATTATGCAAGCTTGTCCTACACAGGCAATCCGCATGAAACTTATCTTGGAGGATTATGCGGCTTCGGTAGGGCTCAAAATTAACTTCCATAAATCGACCCACATACCCATCAACGTTGACCACCAGCGTGCCGGGGGGTTGGCGGAAGTGTTTGGTTGCTCGGTTGGTTCCCTGTCGTTTACATACCTTGGTCTTCCCATGGGGACGACGAGGCCGACTGTTCTTGATCTCATGCCATTAGTTCATTCGGTTGAGAGGAAAACTTCCACTGCCCTATCACTGATGTCGTCGGGGGCCAAACTAACGTTGGTCAATTCGGTGGTCACCTCCATGTTGATATATGCAATGTGTACGATCAAGCTACACCCAAAAATAGTTGAACACCTGGACAAACTCCGCCGCTATTGTCTATGGGCAAAAAATTCTGATGATGGGATCAAATCCAACTCCCTTGCTGCATGGGAGCTTGTCTGTCGACCGAAACGGTGTGGTGGCCTTGGTGTTATTGATGTCAGAATACAAAATACCGCGCTTCTCCTAAAATACTTGTTCAAATTCTACAATCGTGAGGATGTACCCTGGGTTCAGCTGATCTGGGAGACGTACTACCCGAACAAGGTGCCGCACACCACCGAGCCAGTGGGTTCCTTCTGGTGGAAAGATGTAATGCAGCTCAGTGGAATCTTCCGTGGGATCACCAGGGTCGTTCCCGGAGATGGTCGCACCTCACTATTCTGGAAGGATGTCTGGTTTGGGGACCCAGCCTCCGCATTGATGGATACGCATCCGCGGGCATTCTCATATGCTCTGAATGAGGATGATTCTGTTGCCAAGATCCTCAGATCCACTGATCCTGCCGCGATCTTCAGTCTGCCTCTTTCGATCCAGGCCAGGGAAGAGATCAGAGAGATACAGCAAGGGTCCGCACACGTCGGTCTGGACAGTGGATCGGTTGATACTTGGGTCTGTGACCTGGGACGATACTCGTCTAAGAAATACTATATCCACTGCTTCAGGCAGGTAATGGCTGATGAGGCCTTTGGATGGCTATGGAAATCCAAATGCCCGATCAAGTTCAAGATGTTTGGGTGGCTGCTTATGGTAGATCAGTTGAACACCAGGAATATGCTGAAGCGGCGACACTATAATGTGGATGGGGGCAACTATACTTGCATGCTCTGCCAAAACCCACCCGAGGAGACTGTGGAACATCTCTTCTTCACGTGCCCTTTTGCCCAACAATGCTGGAGTAGGATTGGTCTGACGTGGCCAGGGGGGACCAACAGGCTTGCCATCTTGCATGGTGGTAGAGATGACTGGCGTCGGCCGCTATTCATGGACATCTTCTTGCTTGCTGCTTGGAGCCTGTGGATGGAAAGGAACAACCAACATTTCAGGGGGATCCCGCATTCGTTCGGGGCATGGTTAGCTAGATTCAAACATCTGCTGGGTTTGGTGACTCACAACTGTCCTGAGAAGGTCCATCCTTTCCTCTCTGATTTCATTGTTAGTTTGGGCAGCTAGCTTTTGTATCAATCATGGCCGGGGGGCCTAAGAACCCTATGTAACACAAATGTAACTGTTCTGTTGTGAGTAATACAAAGTCAGTGGGAGCCTCTCCCACTGTCACTAATTCCTCAAAAAAAAGATAAGCATAGCATCATCAATAAAACATGTTTACGAAACAAACCAAGGCAAGAACAAGTTCATAGCATGCAAGGATCAACTACAACAACCTTGGCAAAATTGAATAACATGTAAACAATCTGCCAGGAAACATTTTGAAGCAAAAGTAGAGCACAAAAATGACATGCTAGACTACTCCATAATTTCAACCCAGGGCATGAATGGATATAAAATAATCATATGTTCAAAACATCCTTACTGAAGTATCTCAAAATAAGAATGTATCTCTCTGTAGCATCATGTTTACATGGCATCAAAATAACAGCAGAACAGGGACTAAAATCAGCAATATCACGATGCCTAGTTTGCATGTTTGTGCTAGTCACCACATTGATCACAAAAATAAATGGTAAGCACCTCTGTAAAGATGGCATGACATAGTTCAAAACACATGTAGACATCAACCTCATAGGATGCACACATCAATCATGGCAAAAATAACAAAAGAGCTAGTTCTGTTAACACACAGCAGAAAACATCATGAAGCACTCTTGCAACGAAGATTCAGGCATCAAGATGAGCTCAAATGAAAATGATGCAATGGAATGAAATGAAGTACTCGTTGAGGCGAACAATTTGACATATTACACGCACGAAATGGAGCTACGGATGCAGAGATACGGCATGATGAATAAGGCATGATAATGACAAAATATTCGGGACTTAGGCGTTTTCGGGGTCAACCTTAGGTCTTCTAGATCCAGATCAGGGCGCGAAAAACGAGGATGGTCGGAGCATCATCGGAGATAGCCGCGGGAGGTCGAGGGCGGCACGGGGAGATGACCCCGGACCGGATCCGGCTGGAGGCGGGCACAGTCGGCGGCGCGCGGGGCCGGAGGGCTCCGGGCGGCGCTCGGGGAGGCACGGCGGCACCTGGGCAGCCGGCGGCGGCGAGTGCCGGCGAA
>NC_041393.1:540893866-540957924 GCF_002162155.2 Triticum dicoccoides | reverse complement strand
AGGGCGGCCGGGCGGCGCGGGCCGGCTTGCGGGCGCGCGGCGGCGGCGGCCGGGCCTGGCAGGCCGGATCTGGGCCCGCAGGGCCTGGCGTGGCGCGGGGAGAGAGAGGAGGCGCGGTGGGGAGGAGCGGGGCGACGTGGCGCAACGCCACTGGCCGGGAGCTGCGGCGGGGAGACGTGGTAGCGCTGGATTGGGCGGAGCGAGGTGGCCGGCGGACCTGTCCGGGTTGGGCGGACGTGTCCGGCGGCGCGAGGATGAAGATGGCTAGGGTTTGGACGAAAATTTCTGGTACTATTTTATAGGTAGAGGGAGCTAGGAGAGTCCAAATGAGGAGCAGTTTTTGGCCACGCGATCGTGATCGAACGGCTGAGAGCATGGAGGGGAGTTAGATGGGTTTTGGGCCACTTTGGAAAGGTGTTGGGCTGCAAAGAGAGAGGGGGCTTCGGGCTACGCGGTTAACCGTTGGAGCATCAAACGACCTCCAAATGGCACGAAACTTGACAGGCGGTCTACCGGTGCTATACCAAGTCCACTTGGCAAGACTCGGTCCATTCCGAGAACATTTAACACCCACTCATGAAAATAAAGAAGAGGGGAACGCCGGAGGACATAGGAGTGCCGGATTGCAAAACGGACAACAGGGAAAATGCTCGGATGCATGAGACGAACACGTATGCAATGCAATGCACATGATGACATGGCAAAATGCAACACGCAAGCAAATGACATGGCAACGACGGCAAATAACTGGCAGACACCTGGCGCATCGAAACCGGGGCGTTACAAAGTCTCACCTCTGCGTCACTGGAGCCCGACCGCCAGCCGCCCTGCGAGCCAGTCCCGCTCATTGTCTGCGCCAGTGCCTCGTGAGCCAGCCCTTGCCGCGGCCTCGCTCGCCGGATGCCCGCTTCTGCCTTCTGCTGCCGGAGCTACACCGGCCTTTGCTGAGCTGCCGCTCGTTTCCAAGGTGCCTCGCCTCCACCTCGACGTCGAATCGCACAGGTGACTCACGGGCTCGTTTTCCGCCACGGCTTCGACCTGTCTCGTCAAATAGCCACGTGTGGTGCGCCTGCTCACAGTTCCTCCCGCGTTGGGCTCCCTGCGCGCACATCGTGCTGCCAATCCGCACGCACCCTTCCTTTGTGCACTCCCTCCTCCGACCCGACCGTGAGTCACTCCGCTTCCCAAACCGCCGTACCTCGAGTTGAGTCGTCGCAAGAGCCGCCTCACAGAGCCGCAAAGTGCTTTCTACACATCGCTGAGTGCCCGCGGCTGTCTCTGAGTGTGCCTACGAACCGGCGTTCGCGCCTGAGCCGCCCATTGGCCGCTTGAGCAGCAGCGCCCTAGCGCCCCCCGTCCGCAACCCGCCTCGCCTCTGCTATGGCCGGTGCGCCGTTTCTGCCGTCGGGGCCTCAAGCCGGCGCCCCCAATTCGCCTCTGACCCCAAGACGTTCCCTATCACCACCTCCGCTCCGGCCGCATGCTCCCCTGAACCGCCACTGGGTCAAGCCGCTTTACTGCTAAGAGCTACGCCTCCGCCTTGAACCGTCGTCGCCCCGCTCTACATCGCCTACGCTGAACCGTCTTGCTCTCTGTTCTCGCGCGCCTGACGTTGCTTGCGGAAAAAGAGAAGTGGGCAATGTGGAGCAGATAAAGAAGCTGCCAGGCCAGTTTGAAAAAAAGGGGGGCAAAGCGTCTGAATCGACCGGTGCAGTGTTTTAAGCCGCCACCGCGGTTGCGATGAACGGATCATTCATCATCCAAAGCCGTTTGCCATCTGCAAACTTCAGGTGCTATCCATCTCAAATTTGTTTTATTAAACACATATTATTTTTATCAAAGAACACATTACTTTGATTTGTATATTTTTACACAGGAACATTATTCACTACAAATGTGGTTGATATGGAGCATAGATTGATAATATTCCGCCTGTGGATAATCCGGGATGTATCATATGATGAATGGGCACGCGCAAACTGTTGCCCTTGTGGTCCGGTCCACATCAGCTTGCTGGGATCGTGTCTATTCATTGTCAATGGGCGTATGCAAATCGCCGCCCCCGAGGCCTGGTCTACATCAACACATCAGGGCTGCATCTATTTGCATGAGCTATTTTATTAAATAAAAAGCCGGTCACTGCTTGGGTAGCCCGGTTTTCTTCCAACAAATTGGAGGCAAATTATCATCAGCCACTGTCTGCACTAGGTGGTTCAATGGGTAGGCGCACAAGTCACCGCCACTACAGTTTGATTAACTTCAAATCACCAGTTGGAAGGATCCATTGGCCGAGTTGCTGACACGGCTCATACGGGATCATTTATAACCTGCCGCACTCACCTCAACCTTCTGTGGATTTACATCGCCGTTATCAAACCAATGATATATACCTTCTGCTTTGGTCAAGTACGGAGAATCTCAAGACAACTTCTTGAGTCATCTTAAGACTCGAGGGCTACGATGATATGGCTCAGCAAGTCTTGCTAGTTTCAGCAAATTCAAGTGCCCCAGGATGTTGAAGGGAAAGATAACCCGGTCCCAGAGGCTACTGTTATATGGATGAAAATTTTAAAGACCGTCAGAGAATCTCCGTCTCAAAAAGTATATAACAAAATCCTGACTCAATGAAGAAGTTCCGGGTCATCAGAAAGGATTCCGGTTCAAAATCCGGCTCAAGGGAGGTCAGTCTCATTGAAGCTCTCCAAATATCCGGTTTACAATCCGGTTCAAAGGAAATTTATCTATCATGAAGCTTTCAAGCTCTCAAATCCGGTTCAAAATCCCGGTTCAAGAAGCATTTATCTCTTGCAAAAAACTAAAAGTTGCCGAAGAGGACCTGTTGCCATGATGCACGGTTCAAACATGGGTATCCCGCCTTATTGGCTTATCATATTATTGGTTACATAGGGGCTTCAGCTGACAAAGCGGAGTTCTATCCATTAATCCGGCTATCACGCCATAACATAGCTGGGGAGCTTCACACCCAAGGGGCCAAAGAGAGTCTGGATGCTATGCACAGCTCAAACATAGGCACTCAATGAGCACAGCTCATCATGTTACTTGGGGGCTCCTTGTGTCAAATACACAGGAGTTTGAATGGACCCTTGTAGCTGGGTATCGACCCACGGCTTGGAAACTTGGTATATTTACCTAAAACCCCGGGTTAACCTGCCTTCATCAAGTAGACACTCCTATCCAGGTCATCCTGGCACGGCCCTCCGAACGTTTGACAGTTACTCTCATGGAGACCCTGCACTTGTCAAAGTTAAAATGGTGATTGGTTAGTTGGAGGTCCATCTTGAAAGGCTTTGTTAAATGGTTCAACTCAGTGGCCTGGCAGCCCACAAAAAGCCTCGAATTTGGGCCTGGCAGCCCCCAAAAAGCCTCGACTACACGGTTTTATTTGCCTTTGTCAAGATTTTTCTCTTTTGATAAATTTTATGTTGAACCGGTGTCTATTGACCCGGCATGACTATCAGTCATCAAATTAACCCGGTGTTCATTAACCTGGATCGACTTTCAACTACAAGTTGTCAATACATAATCGCTTATAATCCGGTGTTTATTGACCCGGCCTGGCTTTGGACTATAAGTCGCCAGCATATATTTGGATTGCGCCATTGGAATTATGCACTTATAAATCATTGGGTATGTTATTCAAATAGCCAACATGGCTGGATTTCTATTATGGTTATCAATAACCAGTATTATGATTAAGGTTTTCAAAGTCGCTTTAGCGCAATGGATATCATATTATCAATGGATATGATTGTTATTCTACAATTGAAGGAATAGTCCCGAGTTGCTGCAGGCTTACAACCCGGCACTTGGGGGCTACATTATTTAAGTTGAGATTACATTAAATATGCAAGTCTCATGTCGCTGCAAGCATGCACCATGACACTTGGGGGCTAATGCAAAGTCATTCTTTGTTCATCTTATTGAAGACCCGACTCATCACATTATAATGAGCCGGCCCTTGGGGGCTACCAGTTGCTCCTGTCAACAATTCAAGGTACAAACTTTTTATTCATTATATTGAAGGGTCCACTGCTCCGTTGGTAAAGCACAAGGCTCTTAACCTTGTGGACGTGGATTCAAGTCCCATGATGGGTGCTATCATATGATGTAATTTTCATTGAAGTATATATCAAAGTCCCGACTCAATATTATCTTACTGAGCCGCCCTTGGGGGCTACACATTGCTGTTCAAAGTTTACATGATTATATTTACAAAGTCCCTGCTCATTATTGCATAATGACCCGGCACTTGGGGGCTACATATGTGGAATACTCAATTCTGACTAGTGATTGAGATGAACAACCTGGATTTCTTCAAGATTGTGATATTTATATTGAAGCAAGTCTTAAGTTGTTGTTATGCTACCTTCTTAAGACTTGGGGGCTACAAGTGATAAGGCATATAAGAGGTATATTTTCAAAGCTCATGTCAACAAACAAGTATGACCCGGTGCCATCAATATTTGTAAACTGGCCAAGTTCTACATTCTTAAACCGGCAAGTTTTACATTCTTAAACCGGCCAAGTTTTACATTCTTAAACCGGCTGAAGATCATATGAGTATTTCAAGGACCAATATTGTTTTTAAGCATTGGGAGCTGAATCAAAGGAGTTATTCTTCACAATACATTTTCTATGAGAAACCAATGTCAGAAGTTGATTATGAAGCTGTCCTATTAAACCGGATTTTCTAGAAGAAGGAAGTGACAAGGACTTAAGGATGATCAGGATCAGTTTAACATGGATAAATCCAAATTAAACTGGGGGCTAATGTCAGGGATATACCCCGCGGTATGACCCGGCCGGAGTCGTAACCGGCCGGGACTTGGTAAACCGGCGGATGGTAAACCGGCAGACAGTTAAGACAAATGGCTAAGTCAGACGGTAAACCGGCGGGTGTTAAACCGGCAGATGGCTAAGACAGATGGTAAACCGACAAGTGTTAAACCGGCAGAGTTAAGACAGATGGTAGCACCGGCAGGTGTTAAGTCAATCATAACCCGGCAGACATTGTTAAACCGGCAGACATTGTTAAACCGGCAGACGTTGTTAAACCGGCAGACAATGTTAAACCGACAGACAATGTTAAACCAGCAGACGTTAAGAAGCCCAGGAAAGGAAGTCAAAATAGTTTAAGTTAAAGTACGAGTTGGACTCCACATGTAACCCGCCCCTTCAACTTATATAAGGAATATAAGGAGGGGCAGGGCTCCCCAAAGAGGGACAAGCAAGAAACAATCTCTAGGGCTAGACACAACTAGAGGAGAGCCGGTTCACGGCGACTCCCTCGTGATGATAATGAGATCTAGCCTCAAACAGCATGTAGGGTTTTTACCGGATGATGTTTCCCGGGGCCCGAAGCTGTCTAAACCCTTGTCTGGTGTTGCGTCTCTCGATTCCGCCCAACCCCTCTCAATCTACCACATAGATGCGTTGGCCTCGCGACTAAGTCCTCCCACTAAGGACATCTGACGTGTTAATTCTACGACACTCTCCTCCACTGCCTCCACCGCACCATATCGCTCTCCCCCACCACATCCACTTCCTCACCTTCATCACCTCCATCTGTCAGATGGCCGACGCTCGTGGCGACACCGGTGCAGCGGCTGGAGATGTGGTGGACCTGCAAGGTTAGGGCGCAGTGATCGCGGATGTCGGCGGCGTCCACGGCGGTGCGGGGAAACTCGCAACCGCTATGGATGTGGCAGGCTCTGCCTCATCGCTGCAGAAGGTGACAGTGTCGAGCGGCGCAGTCCATCCCGATACCTCCGATGCGCCGCCTACCGTGGAGCAGGCTGTATTTGCACTTGCTTAGCTTCTAGAGTTAGTTGCTCCCTAGTCGCATTGGTTAGATTGTGATTCATACGGTAGTTCAGATGGTTAGAGTAGTTGGTTTGACGGATGGGCCGGGGTTTTTTGTATTGGGGGAGTGGGGGTTTTTGGACTAGGGTTTGTTGGATAAATTCGTTGCAAAAATGCTAGATGTTGTGAACTATGATTTTAGGTGCTGCAATGATTGGGGTTTTTAGCTTTGGAAAAATTCGTTGCAAAAATGCTAGATGTTGTGAACAGACGCATGCTTATTAGATTTGTTTTTAGTGCTCACAGATTGGGGTTTTTAATGCTACTTAGATTCGTTGCCTTAGATTGGGTCCCTATTAGATTTGTTTTTGAATGCTAATCAGATTTGGGTTTTGAATGTCATATGCCCAAATGGAATCCATTGATTAAGAAGTTAGTTATGTTTAGAATCACAATCCTACCGTATGAATCACAATATAAATTTGAATGTCGTAACCAAAAGTAACCCTTGATTCATTAGTATATAAATTTGTCCACAATATATAGTTATATTAGCTCTGTTGTTCAATTTGTGTGCATGACAATGGAAAATGCAAAACAACGATCATAGTATATCGAGAGTATATTAGCCCTATGATCAATGTGTCATGTGTGCATATCTAAATTTTCAATTGGCTTCCGTATTTATTAGTGATGGATGGAATTGTATGTTCAGCAGGATGATGGTTGGGGGGATAGAGAGACGAACCTGGCCCAGTACGACCCGTATGATCCAGAGGAAAGTGATGATGAAGAATATGAGGTAAGCCTACTTAAAATTTAGATTGTTCATTTAGTTCCTTTGACATAGTGTATCCATGAATCTATAATGTATTAATGTAACTCATTCATGTGTGCAGTATGATTCTGGAGAAGAAGTGTACAAGGGCAACGTCGCATCCTTCACAGCCAAGGAGGTGGCGAAGATCAAGGCCTAGGGAGTTGCTTCCTTCTACAACCGCAAGACCAAGAAGTGGCACTGCCCCTACTGCACCACCAAGCCAAAGCCAAGGGATGGCCGCTTCGATCACCTTCTGTCTCATGCAGAGGATGTAGTGTTTCACGGGGAGGACTACATGATCAGGGGGCAGCATGCTGCCCTCGCGAAGGCCCGGACTCCGGCGTGATGTGATCCATGATGTGATGTTGTGAACTGAATCTTTATGTTTATCTGTTGGGTTACTTTTGGTTTGTTGAACTGAATCTCGTTGGTTATGGTTTGTTGAACTGAATTTAGTTTTCATGAATTTGGTTATGGTTGGCTATGTTGATGCTAGTAATCTGGTTGCTATCTATATATGTCTGTCCTTAAATTTTCCTGTGGTATATTTGTGTGTCCTGAATCTTTGGTTAGTTATGTTTAGATGTTGTGAACTATGATTTTAGGTGCTGCAATGATCACACATGTTGTGTAGGAAATCAAATGCATGCTCCAAATGAGATCATGTAAACCTTGGCAAACCTGGAAAGTATAAATTCAAGAAAATGCATAAACAAGTAAAACCTTGGCAAACTATCTATGTTTGTGTAGGAGATCATGTGTGCAAAATTTGAAGTGATTTAGATGCTCCTTCGCAAACAGGTAAAACCTTGGCAAACAAGTAATAAATTTGAATTTGAGAAATGTGCTCCAAATGAGCTCCTAGGCTAGGGTAAACAACCCATTTGTAATCAAGTTTTTTTGGACCTACTCTAAATGAGCCAAATGTTTTTTATTAACACATATTCACTTTCCATAGTGTAGATTCGAAGTCTCACTATTTTTTGAATTAATCTTCATATTTTTACATTTTCTTTTGAAAACATATGCTTTCATATAAAAACTATTAAAACATGTTTGAAATATGAAAATGGAAAACTAACATGTTTGAAATAAAGGTTTGGTGATTTTTTTTTATTTTTCAAAAATAGAAGGTAACCCTACCTCCTCCCCTTGAACTCTATGAAATCAGGTACATGATAGCTCATATGTGTGAAGGTTTTCTCATGAAAATGACCATAGACCAAGTTTATGATTTTTGGTTGGTAACATGTCACATAAGACAACATTGTGCGCAAGTTTTATATTGTTTTGATTTTTTTAAATTAATGGTGCTCATTTGACCCCGATCGTGCCAGCTAGGGTTTTTTCGTGAAAATGACCATAGACCAAGTTTAGTATTTTTTCCTCATTAGTTTGTCTTATAAAACGACGAACTGTGAAGGTTTCATATTTTTTTGATTTTTTTAAATAAGTTATGCTCAGTCAAAGCCTTCGAATCTCCGTTGACCAGCTCAAAACCCCTCTAAACCCCGCGGGGTTTTGCCTAACCCTAGCTCCCAACGTCAGCCGTCCGATCATACCCTCGCGCCATGTGACAGCCCACGGATCTGGTCTTCTAGAAGGAATTAGGTGGGCTGGTTGCGTGCAGGCTCCGCGCCATTGGATCACAAGGACAGATCCGCATCATTGTGGGAGTAAAGAGGACTTGATACTTAATGCTATGGTTGGGTTTTATATTAATGATCTTTGGTAGTTGTGGATGCTTGCTAGAGTTCCAATCATAAGTGCATATGATCCAAGTACGAAAAGTATGTTAGCTCATGCCTCTCCCTCATATAAAATTCTAATAATGATTACCGGTTTAGTTATCGATTGCCTAGGGACAAATAACTTTCTTGTGTGACAAAACCTTTTTACTAAACAACTAACTTTTATTATATTGCCAATGACTCATAGTTTTATTCTTGCTAAGTACTTCTAGTTTTATTCTTGCAAAACTATCCTCTCACCTACAAAATGGTTTCATACTTGTTCTAGGTAAAGCAAATGTTAAAGTGTGCGTAGAGTTGTATCGGTGGTCGATAGAACTTGAGGGAATATTTGTTCTCCCTTTATCTCCTCATTGGGTTCGACACTCTTATTTATTGAAAAAGGCTACAAACGATACCCTATACTTGTGGGTTATCGAGACCTTTTTGTGGCGCCGTTGCCGGGGAGCAATAGCGTGGGGTGAATATTCTCGTGTGTGCATGTTTGCTTTATCACTAAGCAGTTTTTAGTTTCTGTTCTAATCTGTTTTATATCTTTAGTTATGGATATGAAACACGGAATACCAAAAAAAATAGTTGTACTTGCTACTCATGGAGATGGGGAACCTCCTAAAACCCTTGATGCTCGTTATGTGAAAAAGATTAAACACTACTTTGATAATCCCGAGAAAACCCCATTCAACTTGATAATGGGAGATATGTTGGATCAACGTGAATACTTTAGAGATTATCGCTTGACTCAAAAGGAAAACTCTTATGGGATCAAATTGATTATTTGCAATGGTATGCTTGGAATTTATGCTCGAGATATGATTATACTTTTTGCTCTAGAATGAAGGCTCCACACCTTCCCTTTTCATGTGAATTTAATGATAATAAAACATTGGCTTCTTATGCTAATGGTAGATATGATTACTATGATGTGGAACGAATAGAAGAATGTGTTGCTTTTAAGGGTGCTTATCAAATTGAATCTTTGTTTGAAAAGTATGAAGATTATCATGATGTTGTTTATAGACCTAAATTTTTTGCTATACTTAAATATTGCTCTGATAATTATGAATACAATGCCAATATTGATGAGTTTATTAAGAAAGTCTCAGCTATCCAAGAAGAGACTAATATTTTCCAGGAGTCTATGGAAGAAGAAATTGTTGAAATTGTGAGCTCATTAGATAAAAAGATGAGGAGGAGAGCGAAGAAAAAAAGGAGGAAGAGCGTTGATCACCCGTGCCCACCTTCTAATGAGAGTAACACTTTATCCCATACATTGTTTAATTTCCGTTCATGCTTACCGAAGGATGAATGCTATGATGTTTGCTTTGATCCCTTGGATTCTTTGGAAATATCCCATTTTTATGAACTTGGTGCTTGCTATGCTTGTGGACAAGATGCCAATATGAATGATGCTTATGGAGCTGAACTTGTTATAGTTCCTTATGTTAAGAATGAAATCATTGCTATTGCACCCACACATGATAGTCCTATTATCTTTTTAATTCTCCAAACTATACTATATCGGAGAAGTTTGCTCTTATCAAGGATTATATTGATGTGTTGCGTTTTACTATTGCACATGATAATTTTGATGAATATAATACACATGTGCTTGCTGCTCCTACTTGCAATTATTATGAGAGAGGAACTACATCTCCACCTCGCTTTGTTTCCAACACGATAAAATTGCAAGAAACTATTTATGCTATGTATTTGCCTTTACTTAATGTGCATGAATTGTTCTTTTATGACATGCCGATGCATAGGAAGAGAGTTAGACTTTGTAATTGCATGATACATGTTACTTTGTGCTCACTACTAAATTGCAAATCATTGCTAACTAAAATTGTCTTTGATATACCTTGGGATCCGGGTGGATCCATTACTTGAGCACTTTATGCCTAGCTTAATGGCTTTAAAGAAAGCGTTGCCAGGGAGACAACCTGGAAGTTTTAGAGGGTCATTTTATTCTGTTGAGTCCTTTCACAAAGTTTAAAAACAAATAAATATAGAGGGGAACCTAAAAGTTTTTCAAAAAGAAAAGTGAAAGTGAGAGAGACGAGCATGGTTAAAATGGGAGCTAGCCTTGAACTTTGTTCATGTCCATGGAAACTTTGTGAATCTTAATTATAGAAAAATTTCAACAAAAGTAATTATCCCCTTGTACAAATCCATTGTGCTATAAAAATAATGTGCCAAGATTTTCCTTTAGGATGATTAGATTGCTTGTTGGTATGTGTGGTGCAAAAACAGAAACTTTGGCTATAGTGTGTAAATTTACAATTTTTACTTGAACATCAAAAGTTTCTGAAATTTTTAAACAATACAGCTATGCAAAAAAAATTATATTGTCCTAGTTTTTCAGAATATTTAGGGTCACGGAAGTATGGTCAAAGTTTAGATTGCTACAGACTTTCATGTTTCTGATAGATTCTGTTTTTGATGCATTGTTTTGCTTGTTTTGATGGAACTATGGATTTATCGGTGGTATAAGCCATGGAGAAGTTAAGGTATAGTAGTGATAATGCAAAAATAAAATATGATAGGGTTTGCAACAGTACCTAAAGTAGTAATTTTCTTTATTATGCTAACGGATCTCACGAGTTTTCTGTTAAGTTTTGTGTGGATGAAGTGTTCAAAGATCGAGGAGGTCTCGATATGAGGAGAAGGAGAGGCAACAGTTCAAGCTTGGGGAAGCCCAAGGCATCCCAAATAAATATTCAAGGATACTCAAGCATCTAAGCTTTGGGATGCCCCGGAAGGCATCCCATCTTTCTTCAACAAGTATCGGTATGTTTCTTGTTTCGTTCACGTGATATGCATAAATCTTGGAGCGTCCTTTGTGTTTAGTTTTCACTTTTGTTTTATGCACCATGATGGTATGAGATAGTCCTTGGTTGATTTATAGAATTCTCATTGCACTTCACTTATATCTTTTGAGTATGGCTTTATAGAATGCTTCATGTGCTTCACCTATATCATTTGAAGTTTGGATTGCATGTTTCTCTTCACATAGAATGCTCTTTTGCTTCACTTATATTTATTAGAGCTTGGTCTTTTTTAGAATGAATTAAACTCGCATACTTCACTTATATCTAATTAGAGAGTTAACAGGAATTGGTCATTCACATGGTTAGTCATAAAATCCTACATAAAACTTCCAGATCACTGAATATGATATGTTTGATTCCTTGCAATAGTTTTGCGATATAGAAATGATAATATGTGGGAGGTAAAAGTAAATGGTTGTCAGTAGGAATATTGGTGTTAAAGTTTGTGATTCCCGAAGCATGCATGTATAGTCTCTTGGTATGCTATGAAGTTGGAGCATGATTTATTATTGATTGTATTCCTTATGAGTGGCGGTCGGGGACGAGCGATGGTATTCTCCTACAAATCTATCCCCCTAGGGGCATGCGTAGTAGTACTTTGCTTCGAGGGCGAATAAACTTTTGCAATAAGTATGTGAGTTCTTTATGACTAATGTGAGTCCATGGATTATACGCACTCTTACCTTTTCGCAATTTGCTAGCCTTTTCGGTACCGTGCATTGCTCTTTCTCACCTCGAGTTGTGTGATACGTCTCCAACGTATCTATAATTTTTTGATTTCTCCATGCTATTATATTATCTGTTTTGGATGTTTTATATGCATTAATATGTTGTTTTATATTATTTTTGGGACTAACCTATTAACCTAGAGCCCAGTGCCAGTTTATGTTTTTCCTTGTTTTTGAGTTTTATAGAAAAGGAATATCAAACAGAGTCCAAATGAGCTGAAAATTTATGGTAATTTTTTATGGACCAAAAGAGACCTCCGAAGCACCAGAGCTGGACCAAAAGATTCCCAAGGAGTCCACAAGCCAGGGTTGCGCCCTACCCCCTGGGCGTGACCTGAGGGCTTGTGGGCCCCTCGGGCACCTCCTTGACCTGTTTCCGACACCAAAATTCTTATAGAAACCTCCAAAAAGAACCCTAGATCGGAAGTTCCTCCGCCGCAAGCCTCTATAGCCATGAAAAACCAATCGGGAGTCCATTCTGGCACCCTGCCGAAGGGGAAAACCATCATCGGAGGCCATATTCATCAACCCAGTGGTCTCCATGATGAGGAGGGAGTAGTTCGCCCTCGGGGCTGAGGATATGTACCAGTAGCTATGTGTTTAATCTCTCTCTCTCGTGTTCTTGATTTGGCACGATCTTGATGTATCGCGAGCTTTGTTGCTATAGTTGGATCATATGGTGTTTCTCCCCCTCTATCTTCTTATGATGAATTAAGTCTGGCTCTTTGAGGTTCCGTTATGTTGGATTGAGTATTGGATTTGAGAACACTTGACGCATGTCTTGCGATGGGATATCTATGGTGACAATGGGATGTTCTATTGATTCACTTGATGTATGTTTTGGCACTCAACTCACGGATTCCCGAGGTGACATTGGGGTAGTCTATGCATAGGGGTTGATGCACGTTTTCATCCTACGTTCTCCGATAGAAACTTTAGAGTGATTCTTTGTTGCACATTGAGGGATTGCCATATGATTTAATTATGTTATCATTGTTGAGAGAATTTGCACTAGTGAAAGTATGAACCCTAGGCCTTCTTTTCAAGCATTGCAATGCCATTTGTGCTCACTTTTACTACTAGTTACCTTGCTGTTTTTATATTCTCATATTACAAAAACCCATATCTACTATCCATATTACACTTGCATCACCATCTCTTCGCCGAACTAGTGCACCTATACAATTTACCATTGTATTGGGTGTGTTGGGCACACAAGAGACTCTTGTTATTTTGTTGCAGGGTTGTTTGAGAGAGACCATCTTCATCCTATGCCTCCCATGGATTGATAAACCTTAGGTCATCCACTTGAGGGAAATTTGCTACTGTCCTACAAAACTCTGCGCTTGGAGGCCCAACTAGAGTCTACAAGAAGAAGGTTTTGTAGTAGACATCAAGCTCTTTTCTGGCACCGTTGCTGGGGAGGTGAGTGCTTGAAGGTGTATCTTTAGATCTTGCAATTGAATCTTTTATTTTCTTGATTTATCACTAGTTTGGTTTATAAAAGAAAATCACAAAAAAAATGGAATTGAGGTTGCCTCATATGCTTCATCTTTTTAATGTCTTTCGCGAAAATGATGGAAAGGAAAATTGTTCTCAAGTGTTAGAAGAAGTTAATAAAATCTTTGGCATAAAATCTTTCAATGATGAGCATGATTGCAATGTTTTTAGTATGAATTCTTTGAATATCCATGATGCTAATGATATGCAAAGCCACAAGCTTGGGGATGCTATGTTTGATGAAGATGATATTTTTAGTCCCCCAAGTTTTGATGTGCAAATTTATTGTGATTATAGCATACCTCCTATTTATGATGATTATATTGATGAAAGTGGGTTTGGAAGAGTGTAAACTCTAGTTAATGATCCCACTATTTTGGAGGGTGTTAAATCTTTTCACAATATTGATAAAAGTGGATTTGGATAGGTCATGACTTTATTTAGTGATGAATCCACTATTTTTGAAGAGGTTCCAATTGATTATGAGAACAAAGTTGCTATCTATGATGATTATTGTGATGACATGTATGCTATAAATAATAATGATAACCATGAAACTTTTCATCATGATTTTAATTTTCAATTGGATTATGCCTCACATGATAATTATTTTGATGAGTTTGCTCCCACTACTGTTCATGGGAATACTTTTGCTTATGTGGAGAGTAATAAAATTTCTATGCTAATCATGAAAAGAATGATTTATGTGATAGCTATATTGTTGAATACATTCATGATGTCACTGAAAACTATTATGAGAGACGACCATATGCTTTTACATATTGTAATAATATCAAATTTCCTCTCTATGTGTTCAAAATCTTGAAGTTGTGCTTGTTTTGCCTTCTTACGATAGTTGATTCTTGCTACCATAAATTGTTTGCTCAAAAAATCCCTATACATATGAAGTGGGTTAGACTTAATTGTTCTAGTTATATGTTTCATGATGCTCCCGTTATGTTTCAATTCTTATCTTTTATGTGAGCATCATTCAAATCATCATGCCTGGCTAAAAAGGCATTAAAGAAAAGCGCTTGTTGGGAGACAACCCAATATTTAACCCCACTGTTTTTGTGTGTTCACATGATAAGTATACTGTAGTAATCATGTTTTATAGCTTTTGTTTCAATAAAGTGCCAAGTAAAGCTTTTGGGATAATGTGGATGATAGTTGACTTGATTCTGTGCAAAAACAGAAACTTTTGCACTCAGTCCAGGAATTTTCAAAATTCACTGGAATGTGATTTTTGATCTTAATTTTTGACACATGATTGATATACAAATTTTATACATTGTCCTAATTTTCTAGAATTTTTGGAGTTGCAGAAGTATGCTGGTTGTTCAGATCATTACAGATTGTTCTATTTTTGACAGATTCTGTTTCCAACACATAGTTTGCTTCTTTTAGTGTTTCCATAGCTTATATTAAGTAATTTAAATTGTGGAAATTATAGAGTACAGTAATAATTATTTGGAAACAGTTATGAATCTTGTCTTGACAGTACCAAAGTGAATGATTTGTCTTTATTAGACTAACCAATCTCATGAAGTTCCATTAAGTTTTATGTGATTGAAGTTTTCAAGTTTTGGGTGAGATATAGATATGAAGAGAATAAGGAGTGACAGACCCTAAGATTGGGGATTCCCAAGGCACCCCAAGTTAATATTCAAGGAAGGTCCAAGAAACTAAGCTTGGGAATGCCCTGGAAGGCATCCCCTCTTTCACCTTCAGCATTATCAGTAACCTCACTTGGAGCTATATTTTTATTCGTCACATGATATGTGTTTTGCTTGGAGCGTCATTTTCATTTATCTAGATATTCTTACTTTTATTTATAATAAGGTTTGGTATCTTTTATTTCAATAAAAAGTGTCAAGGATAGCCTTCACCATGCTCAATTTGTAAGTATATGAGTTGTTGTTTCAAAATAGAAAGTTTGTCACTATTGCAAAAATTTCCAAGAAAAGTCAGAATGTGATAAAAGCTTGAAATTTTAACACAATATGCAATAATAGATTCTCTAAAGTGTGGTAAATTTTCAGATTTTTTGAGTTAAATAAGTATGGATCTTCCTCAGTCCTTTACAGACTATTTTGTTTAGACAGATTGCTATTATGATTGCATATGTTTGCTTGTTTAATGACTGTATTTGAGGATGGGAGTATTAAATATGCAGATGCATTTAGTATGCAATGTCAAATTATAATTTTACTAATTTTCTACAGTAGATAATGATAAGGTTTTGCATGGATTTAGACTAACTTACCTCACGATTTTTTGTTGAGTTTTGTGTGGATGAAGTTTTTAAGAATAAGGGAAACCGTGTTATGAGAGGAATTAAGTAGACACAAGAGCTCAAGCTCGGGTATGCCCAAGGCATACGTAATTAACATTTCAAGAAGTCTCAAGCATATAAGCTTGGGGATGCCCCGGTAGGCATCCCACCTTTCTTCATCAACAATCATCAGTTAACCTCGGTTGAGCCTAAGTTTTTGCTTCTTCACATGATATGTGATATCCTTGGAATGTCATTTTATTTTGTTTTGCTTGCTATTTGAATAAAATACTTAATATCTGAAATTTTCTTGATGTTATTTATAATAAGGTTTGGTATCTTTTATTTCAATAAAAGTGTCAAGGATAGCCCTCACCATGCTCAATTTATAAGTATATGAGTTGTTGTTTCAAAATAGAAAATTTGTCGCTATTGCAAAAATTCCCTAGAAAAGTCAGAATGTGATAAAATATTGAAATTTTGCACACTCTGCAATGATAAATTCTCTATGGTATGGTAAATTTTCAGAATTTCTTGAGTTAAATAAGTATGGATCTTCCTTAGTCCTTTACATGCTATTTTGTTAGACAGATTGTTGTTATGATTGCATTGTTTGCATATGTTAGCTTATTTAATGATTCTGTTTGAGGATGGGAGTATTAAATATGCATAGGCATCTAATATGCAATGCCAAATTATAATTTTAGTGATTTTCTATAGTATAGAATGATAAGGTTTTGCATGAATTTATACTAACTTATCTCATGAGTTCTTGTTGAATTTTGTGTGGATGAAGTTTTTAAGAAATAGGGAAACCATGATATGAGAGGAATTAAGGGGACACAAGAGCTCAAGATTGGGGATTCCAAGGCATCCCTAATTAATATTTCAAGAAGTCTCAAGCATCTAAGCTTGGGGACGCCCTAGTTGGCATCCCACCTTTCTTCTTCAACAATGATCGGTCAATTTTGGTTGAGCCTAAGTTTGTGCTTCTTCACTTGATATGTGCTATCCTTGGAATATCATTTTATTTTGTTTTGCTTTTTTTGAATAAAATATTAAGATATTAAATTCTTGAATGAGAGGGAGTCCTCACATAGCTACATAATTATTCAACTACTCATTGATCTTCACTTATATCTTTTTGGAGTAGTTTGCCAGTTGCTCTAGTGCTTCACTTATATATTTTTAGAGCATGGCGGTGGTTTTATTTTGAAGAAATTGATGAACTCTCATTCTTCATTTATATTATTTTGATAGTCTTATAAACAGCATGGTAATTTTCTTAGGTTATGAATTTAGTCCTTTTATGATGGGCATCCAAGAGGGATATAATAAAAACTTTCGTATAAGATCATTGAATAGATGAGAACTTTGAGTCCTTGCATTTGTTATGAGATATAAAGATGGTGATATTAGAGTCATGCAAGTGAGTAATTTTGGATTGGTAGAAATACTTGTGTTAAAGTTTCTGATTCCCGTAGCATGCACGTATGGTGAACAGTTATGTGATGAAGTCGGAGCATGATTTATTTTTTGATTGTCTTATGAGTCGCGTTCGGGGATGAGAGATGGTCTTTTCCTTACCAATCTATCCCCTAGGAGCATGCCTGTAGTACTTTGTTTCGATTGCTAATAAATTTTTATAATAAGTATGTGAGTTCTTTATGACTAATGTTGAGTCCATGGATTATACACACTCTCACCCTTCCACCATTGGTCCATTTCTAGCCTCTCTAGTACCACGCAACTTTCCTCGATGCATTAAACCCACCATATATCTTTCCTCAAAACTGCCACCATACCAACTATTATGGCATTTCCATAGCCATTCTGAGAATTTTCCATGCAACTTCCATCGTTCCGTTTATTATGACATTTACCATCATTTTCATATTGCTTTGCATGATCATGTAGTTGGCATAGTATTTGTGCCAAAGCCACCGTTCATATTTTTTATACATGTCACTCTTGATCATTGCACATCCCGATACACCGCCGGAGGCATTCACATAGAGTCATATCTTTTGTTCTAGTATCGAGTTGTAATTCTTGAGTTGTAAGTAAATAAAAGTGAGATGATCATCATTATTAGAGCATTGTCCCATGTGAGAAAAGGATGATGAAGATATGATTCCCTCGCAAGTTGGGATGAGACTTCGGATTTAAAAAAAAGTGGCCAAAGAGTCCAAAATAAAAAAAGGCCAAAGAGCCAAAAAAGATAGAAAATAAAAAATGAGAGAAAAAGAGAGAAGGGACAATGTTACTATCCTTTTTCCACACTTGTGCTTCAAAGTAGCACTATGTTCTTCATGATAGAGAGTCTCCTATTTCATAACTTTCATATACTAGTGGGAATTTTTTATTATAGAACTTGGCTTGTATATTCCAATGATGGGCTTCCTTAAATTACCCTAGGTCTTCGTGAGCAAGCAAGATGGATGCACACTCACTTAGTTTCTTTTTGAGTTTTCATACACTTATAGCTCTAGTGCATCCATTGCATGGAAATCCCTACTCACTTGCATTGATATCAATTGACGGCCATCTCCATAACCTATTAATTTTCCTAGTTGATGTGAGATTTTCTCCTTTTCATCTTCTCCTCACAACCTCCACCATACTCTATTCCACCTATAGTGCTATATCCATGGCTCACGCTCATGTATTGCGTGAAAGTTGAAAAGGTTTGAGAACATTAAAAGTATGAAACAATTGCTTGGCTTGTCATCGAGGTTGTGCAAGATGAAATATTTTGTGTGATGAAGATAGAGCATAGCCAGACTGTATGATTTTGTAGGGATAACTTTCTTTGGCCACGATATTTTGAGAAGACATGATTGCTTTATTAGTATGCTTGAAGTATTATTGTTTTTATGTCAATATAAAACTTTTGTTTTGAATCTTATGGATCTGAATATTCATGCCATAATAAAGAAGATTGCTTTGATAAATATGTTATGTAGCATTCCACATCAAAATTATCTTTTATCATTTACCTACTCGAGGACAAGCAGGAATTAAGCTTGGGGATGCTTGATACGTCTTCAACGTATCTATAATTTTTTATTCTTCCATGCTATTTTATTATCTGTTTTGGATGTTTTATATGCATTAATACGATATTTTATATTATTTTGGGACTAAACTATTAACCTAGAGCCCAGTGTCAGTTTGGGTTTTCCCCTATTTTTGAGTTTTACAGAAAAGGAATATCAAACGGAGTCCAAACGAGCTGAAAATTTACAGTGATTTTTTAGGGACCAAAAGAGACCCCCAAAGCACCGAAGCTAGAACATAAGAGCCTCGAGGAGTCCACAAGCCAGGGAATGCACCCTACTCCCTGGGCGTGCCCTGAGGGCTTGTGGGGCCCTCGGGCACCTCCTTGACTTGTTTCTGATGCCAAAAATTCTTATAAATATAGAAACCTCCGAAAAGAACTCTAGATCATAAGTTCCACCGCCGCAAGCCTCTGTAGCCATGAAAAAACAATAGTGAGCCTGTTCCGACACCCTGTCGGAGGGGGAAACCATCACCGGAAGCCACCTTCATCATCCCGGCGGTCTCCATGATGAGGAGGGAGTAGTTCACCCTCGTGGATGAGGGTGTGTACCAGTATCTATGTGTTTGATCTCTCTCTCTCTCTCTCTCTCGTGTTCTTGATTTGGCACGATCTTGATGTACCGCGAACTTTGTTACTATAGTTGGATCATATGGTGTTTTCCCCCTCTATCTTCTTGTGATGAATAGAGTCTTGCTCTTTGAGGTTTTGTTATGTTGGATTGAGTATTGGATTTGAGAACACTTGATGTATGTCTTGCGATGGGATATCTATGGTGATAATGGGATGTTCTATTGACTCACTTGATGTATTTTTTGGCACTCAACTCGCGGATTCCCGGGGTGAGATTGACATGATCTATGCATAGGGGTTGGTGCACGTTTTTGTCCTACGTTCTCTAATAGAAACTTTAGAGTGTTCTTTGTTGCACGTTGAGGGATTGCCATATGATTTAATTATATTATCATTGTTCAAAGAATTTGCACTAGTGAAAGTATGAACCCTAGGCCTTGTTTTCAAGCATTGCAATACCGTTTGTGCTCACTTTTACTACTAGTTACCTTGTTGTTTATATATTTTCAGATTACAAAAGCCCATATCTACTATCCATATTACACTTGTATCACCATCTCTTCGCCGAACTAGTGCACCTATACAATTTACCAATTTATTGGGTATGTTGGGGACATAAGAGACTCTTTGTTATTTGGTTGCAGGGTTATTTGAGAGATACCATTTTCATCCTATGCCTCCCACAGATTGATAAACCTTAGGTCATCCACCTGAGGGAAATTTGCTACTGTCCTACAAAACTCTACGCTTGGAGGCCCAACTAGAGTCTAAGAGAAGAAGGTTGCGTAGTAGACATTAATGTGGTGCAATCTTTGCAGGTGCATCCAAACCCCATGATATGATACACTCTATCACACATAAGCCTCATTATATCTTCCTAAAAATAGCCACCATACCTACCTATTATGGCATTTCCATAGCCATTCCGAGATATATTGACACGCAACTTCCACCGCTCCGTTTGATGGCTTGAGCATTCATTGTCATATTGCTTTGCATGTTTGTAAGATAGCTAGCATGATATTTTCATGGCTTGTCTGTTTTTGACATCTTTGCTCCGTTAGATCATTGCACATCCCATTACACTACCATAGGCATTCACATAGATTCATACTTTGTTCTAGGTACCGAGTTGTAATATTGAGATTGAGTTGCAAGTAAATAGAAGTGTGATGATCATCACTATTCATAATTAGAGCATGTCCCAATGAGTAAAGGATGATGGAGACTATGATCCCCCCATAAGTCGGGATGAGACTCTAACAAAGAGAAAAAAATAAAAAAAAACTGAGGCCAGAAAGAGCCCAAAAAAATAAAAAATAAAAGAATGAGAGAGAAAGAGAGAAGGGGCATGCTAATTCTACACCTGTGCTTCAAAGTAGCACCATGTTTTCATATGGATAGTCTCCTATGTTGTTAATTTCATATACTAGTGGGAATTTTTCATTATAAAGTTAGATGCACAACCACTTAGTTTTCAGTTTGAGCTTTCATACACTTATAGCTCTTGGTGCATCCGTTGCATGGCAATCTCTACTCCTCGCATTGATATCAATTGACGGGCATCTCCATAGCCTCTCGATTAGCCACGTCGATGTGAGACTTTCTTACTTTTTTGTCTTCTCAATATTTACCCCTATCATCATACTGCTTTGTCCATGGCTTGCACTCATGTATTGCATAGGGGTTGAAAAAGTTGTAGCACGTTAAAAAGTATGAACCAATTGCTTGGCTTGTCATCGGGGTTGTGCATGATAAATCCTTTGTGTTAAGAAGATGGAACATGACAAGAGTATATGATTTTGTTGGGATAACCTTCCTTAGCATTGATATTTTGAAAGACATGATTGTTTGTTGGGATGCATGATTATTAATGTCTTTATGTCAAATTATAGACTATTGCTTTGAATCACTCATGTCTTAATATTCATGCCATGATTAGACATATGATCAAGATTATGCTAGGTAGCATTCCACATAAAAAATATCTTTTTTATCATTTACCTACTCGAGGACGAGCAAGAATTAAGCTTGTGGGTGTTGATACGTCTCCATCGTATCTATAATTTTTTATTGTTCCATGTCTATATTATACAACTTTTATATACTTTTGGCAACATTTTATATTATTTTTGGGACTAACATATTGATCCAGTGCCTAGTGCCAGTTCCTGTTTGTTGCATGTTTTTTGTTTCGCAGAATAGCCATATCAAACAAGATCTAAATGCAATTAAATTTTACAAAGAATTATTTTGGAATATATGTGATTTTTGGGAGGTGGAATCAACGCAAACGGAGGCCCACGGCCTCCACAAGACACCAGGGCGCGGTCTCCCCCCTGGCGCGTGGTGGAGCTTTGTGGGCACCCCGTAAGTTGGTTCGGGTTCTACGTCGGGCGCAAGGAAGCTTATATCCGGAAAAAAACGTGTTAAAATTTTAGTGCAATCGGAGTTACAGATCTCCGAATATTTAAGAAATGGTGAAAGGCCAGATCTGAGAAACATGAAACAAAAGAGAACAAAGAGATAGATCCAATCTAGGAGGGGCTCCTGCCCCTTCGCCGCCATGGAGGCCCTGGACCAGAGGGGGGACTCTCCTCCCATCTAGGGGGAGGTCAAGGAAGAAGAAGAAGGAGACAGACTCTCTCCCTCTCTCTCCCGGTGGCGCTGGAGCCCGCCGGGGCAAGGATCATGACGGCGATCTACACTAACAACCATGCTACAGTCAACATGAACTTCCTCCCCCTCTATGCAGTGGTGTAACCTCTCTTTTCCTTGTTGTAATCTCTACTTAAACATGGTGTTCAACGCTATGTATTATTTCCCAATGATATGTGGCTATCGTATGATGTTTGAGTAGATCCATTTTGTCCTATGGGTTAATTGATGATCATGATTGCTTTGAGTTGTATGATTTATTTTGGTGTTGTCCTATGGTGCCCTCCGTGTCGCGCAAATGCGAGGGATCGCCGCTGTAGGGTGTTGCAATACATTCATGATTCACTTATGATGAGTGGCTAGAGTGATAGAAGCTTACGCCCAAGGGGGTTGTTGCGTATGGGAGTAAAGAGGACTTGATACTTAATGCTATGGTTGGGTTTTACCTTAATGATCTCTGGTAGTTGCGGATGCTTGATAGATTTCCAATCATAAGTGCATATGATCCAAGTATGGAAAGTATGTTAGCTCATGCCTCTCCCTCATATAAAATTGCAATAATGATTATTGGTTTAGTTACCGATTGCCTAGAGACAAATAACTTTCTTGTGTGACAAAACATTTTTACTAAACAACTAACGTTTATTATCTTGCAAATTACTTGCAGTTTTATTCTTGCTAAGTACTTCTAGTTTTATTCTTGCTAAGAACTTCTAGTTTTATTCTTGCAAACCTATCCTACCACCTACAAAATAGTTTCATACTTGTTCTAGCTAAAGCAAATGTTAAAGTGTGCGTAGAGTTGTATCGGCGGTGATAGAACTTAAGGGAATATTTGTTCTACCTTTAGCTCCTCGTTGGGTTCGACACTCTTATTTATCGAAAAAGGCTACAAACAATCCCCTATACTTGTGGGTTATCAAGCCATAGTGTGTGATTGTTGATAGGAGTGATTGTGTGTGTTGTGGGAACCTGCGTATCTTTAATTTTTTGGGGGGAAACATCAACTTTGCACCATTTATTCATAAGAGAAAAGTATATTGTTCGTCCCTCAACTTCTGGCGAAGTCTAGATTTGATCCCTCAACTACGAAACCGGACAACTTGTACCTCTAAATCTTGAAACCGGACAAGTTTTGCCCCTTGACCGGTATCGGTGCTAACTTGGTGTGGTTTTGCTATTTCTCTCTCCTATGTTGCTCTTCTTCCTCCTTGCTACTCGGGCATTCTATCGAACAGTTGGCGCGAGCGCCTGCTCCCATGCTCAAGGCCGTCGATGGTCTCCTATGGTTCCCGACACTTGTATCACTAGCCCGAACCATTCCACAATGCCTCGGAATCCACGTCGCCAGCACAACCATTGCCGCTCTCGGTGCTCCATCTGGACACGATTTCGCCGCTGCTAGTCGCCCTCTTGCCGCTGGTCTACACAAAACCGCGGGGCCTTCACTAACACCAGAAAATGCGCCCGCAGACTCATGGTCATGCATTATGTACTCAAGTACATCGCACGGCACGTCGGCGACAATGACTGTGACCATGCCGCTTTCGTCACTGTCTGTAGGCTACGACGGCGCGCATCGAGCGCTACTGGTGCGCAGCTCAACCGCACTTACTTCAACATAAACATGGATGACGCGTTTTTGTGGGCATGCATAAACTGGTGCAACTGGTGACATGCGTATGTGTGCTACTCGTGTGTTCTGGCTAGAACGGATCGAAGCGATAAAGGTCTTGTACGTACGTGCGTGTCTATGATGGGTGGGTGAATCAATCCATCCAGAGCAACGTGCGATCGGGCCTGGTCGGCGAGCACCAGCACTAGCGTGCGTCGTCGGCCATGCTCCCTCACGCCATGCTCACCATACTTCGCACGCCTCCCTTTTATGTCTGGCGGGATCAAGACTGGCCCCACAGACCAACACTAGCCTTTTCTGTGCACTTTGTCCTCACTCGTGTGCACCCAAGACCAGCTTCCCGGTCGGTCACCCATCCTAAAATTACCCCAAACCAAGCACACTTTAACTTTGGAGTTATTTTCGAATGGGCTCCTAGAAAAGAAGGAATTCCTTGTTGATATGAGTAGTCTATCATTCATATTGCACTTTGTTCTCACTCGTGCGCACACGGGACCAGCTTCTCGGTCAGTCACCCATCCTAGAATTCCTTGTTGATATGAGTAGTCTATCATTCCTATTAAGTCAGGCTCTCACATACACCCCCACTCAAAGGAACCGACGTCCTCGTCAGCCCATCAGGAACTTTCCCTCTTGGCAAGGCCGGACACTGTGCCATGTCGTGTGTCACCTGGACACACGCGCCATGCGCCACCTGTCCACACACCTGACCCGCAAATGTCCGTGTACCCACGAGGGTCAGCTCTGATACCAATTGTAACACCCTGTTATGCCTGGCGGGATCAAGACTGGACCCACAGACCAACACTAGTCTTTTCTGCACACTTTGTCCTCACTCATGCGCACCCAGGACCAGCTTCTCGGTCGGTCACCCATCCTAAAATTACCCCAAGCCAAGCACACTTAACTTTGGAGTTCTTTTCGAATGGGCTCCCAAAAAAGAAGGAATTCCTTGTTGATATGAGTAGTCTATCATTCTATTAAGTCAGGCTCTCGCATACACATTGCACCTTATGTCGGCTCTAACCAAATCTCTAAATATGGTGGTACATTAACTTTATTAACAGTTAGTAATGAGTGAAATAAATAAGTTTGATTCTTTTCAAAAAGTAAAGTTAAACCTAACCATTCGAGGAAAAAGAATAACCTGCATTCCTACCACAGGTTAAATATGTGGGTTCATCTGGCTCTTTAGAAAATATAGAAGTTAATTAAACATGATTTATAACATTCTCGCATCACTGTACCACGGAATGGAATGTCACCCTAAAAGGAAGAGAACAAATAATGATTCCACTTTGCACTATGTATCTGTAAAGGGTGTGACATGTTACACTACACTTTAATTTTCTTACTGGGTTGCAGCAGATTTTAGAAAGCTAATCCACTTCGCTTGGCTTTGTAATTCAAGGATCTTTAACATATGTGGGGACAACATTTGCGTTACGCGTCCAGTGTGTGCTGCGCAGTTTGTTGGAAACGGTCCATGTACCTGTCGTATTGTAACATAACTCTGTATTGTTGGTCCTATATATACGAGATATGCGGAGGTTGTGTCTCACGCAACCCTAATCTAAACTTGGCAACAGAGCCTCGTTCAATCTCGCCACCGCCTCTCCCTCGATCTCGCGCCGCCACCGCTTGATGCCGATCTCCGACCGATGGCCTCCGAATCATCCTCCACGGCGATGCAGCTCTCCATCATCGGCCCCATGGTCACGCCTCCGGCCACCACGGCGCCTCTTTCCAGTGCCTCTCTCCATGCCAACCTCGACGGCTCCATTGCTTCCCCGCCCAAGACCGTCTCCCAGGGGGCAGGTGACGCCACCACCACCATGGCGAATCCTGTGTACGCGACATGGTGGACGCAAGACCAGAAGGTCCTCGGTGTGCTCCTCTCCTCCATGATGGAGGACATTGCATCTCAGCTGATTAGCTGCAAGTCCGCCGCTACCACGTGGACCTCCATCCACGCCATATTCAGCGCGCAGAACCGTGTCGGGGTTCGGCACATCAGGCGACAGATTCAGTCGTTGAAGAAGCACGACATGACCGACAGCGAGTACATGCACAAGGTGAAGGCCCTTGCCGACGCCATGGCCTCCATTGGATCTCCCTTCGATGATGACGAGATCATCGACTACATGCTCACCGGATTGGGCAAGGCTTTCAACCCGATCACGGCTTCACTCAGCGTCGTGGTCACCCCGGTCATGTTGGCTAAGTTCTACTCTATGGTCCTCAATTATGAGGCGCTGCAGTTGTCGCAGCAGGCCGACGATGAGGAGTGGACCTCATCGGCCAACGTCATGGCACGGTCCAGTGCTCCTGCTGCCGTCAAGCGTTCACGTGCGCCTGACACCGGTCGCCCAACCGACATCCGCCCCGCTGGAGGATATCCGCAGCAACATGGGCAGGGCTACCCGCAAGGGGGCTACCAGCAGCAAGGCGGCCAGGACACCCGTGATGACCCACAAGTGTAGGGGATCTATCATAGTCCTTTCGATAAGTAAGAGTGTCGCCCAATGAGGAGCAGAAGGAAATGATAAGCGGTTTTCAGTAAGGTTTTCTTTGCAAGCACTGAAATAATAGGTGATAGATAGTTTTGTGATAAGATAAATAGTAATGAGGAAAAGTAAATAAAGTAAATAAAGTGCAGCAAGGTGACCCAATCCTTTATGTAGCAAAGGATAAGCCTGGACAAATTCTAATAATGAGGAAGCAGCTCCCGAGGACACATTGGGAATTATCGTCAAGCTAGTTTTCATCACGCTCATATGATTCGCGTTCGGTACTTTGATAATTTGATATGTGGGTGGACCGGCACTTGGGTACTTCCCTAACTTGGACAAGCATCCCACTTATGATTAACCCATATTGCAAGTGTCCGCAACTATAAAAAGGAGTATTAAGGTAAACCTAACCACAGCATTAAACATATGGGTCCATATCAACCCCTAACGAAGCAACGCATAAACTAGGGTTTAAGCTTCTGTCACTCTAGCAACCCATCATCTACTTATTACTTCCCTATGCCTTCCTCTAGGCCCAAATAATGGTGAAGTGTCATGTAGTCGACGTTCACATAACACCACTAGAGGAGAGATAACATACATCTCATCAAAATATCGAACGAATACCAAATTCACATGACTACTAATAGCAAGACTTCACCCATGTCCTCAGGAACTAAAGTAACTACTCACAAAGCATAATCATATTCATAATCAGAGGTGTAATAATATGCATTAAGGATCTAAACATATGATCTTCCACCAAGTAAACCAATAAGTATCAACTACAAGGAGTAATCAACACTACTAGCAACCCACAGGTACCAATTTGTGGTTTTGGATACAAGATTGGATACAAGAGATGAACTAGGGTTTGAGAGGAGATGGTGCTGGTGAAGATGTTGATGGAGATTGACCCCCTCCCAATGAGAGGATCGTTGGTGATGATTTCCCTGTCCCGGAGGGAAGTGTCCCTAGCAGAACAGCTCTGCGAGAGCCCTAGATTGATTCCGCCAAGGTTTTGCCTCGTGGCGGTGGAGTTTCGTCTCGTAAGCTTGCCCACGAATTTTTTCAGGACAAAACTCTTCATATAGCAGAAGATGGATGCCGGAGGCCCACTAGGGGGCCTAGGAGATAGGGGACGCGCCCTCCTGTCTCCTGGATAGGGTGTGGGCCCCCTGGCCTATTTGTTTTGCTCATAATTCCTTAATAATTTCAAAAAGTTGTTTCGTGGAGTCTCAGGTCTTTTGGAGTTGTGCAGAATAGGTTTCCAATGTTTGCTCCTTTTCCAGCCAGAATTCCAGCTGCCGGCATTCCCCCTCTTCATGGTAAACCTTGTAAAATAAGAGAGAATAGCCATAAGTATTGAGATATAATGTGTAATAACAGCCCATAATGCAATAAATATTGATATAAAAGCATGATGCAAAATGGACGTATCAACTCCCCCAAGCTTAGACCTCGCTTGTCCTCAAGCGGAAACGGAAATCAAAAAATATGTCCACATGTTTAGAGATAGAGGTGTCGATAAAAATAAAAATACAGACATGAGGGCATCATGACCATTCTAATAATAGCAACATATATGGATTTTGTCATATGATTTCCTATGTTCAAGTAATAAGCAATTCACAAAGTCAAGTATGGTTCAAAAACTTCATTCGGAGCTAACAAACTATAATCTCAGTCATTGAAGCAATTGCAATTTATTGTAACATCAGAAAGAGTCAATAATAGAGCTCCTCAACAAGCTCACATACTCAACTATCTCGTAGTCTCCCATAATTGTTAACACTCATGCAATACTTTTGGTTATAGAGTTTCAACCGGACACTGAGAAAGATAGGGGCTTATTGTGTTGCCTCCCAACGTATTCACCTTTAGGTGATGTCAACAATAATAGCCTATGCCAACTTACATCCAATCGGATATATATATCATGATCTTTAAAACACAAAGAGCTTACCAAAGGATAAAATGAAAAAGGGAAAGGTGAGGATCACCTTGACTCAAGTATTAAAGTAAAGCATAAAGTAAAAGATAGGCCCTTCGCAGAGGGAAGCAGAGGTTGTCATGCGCTTTTAGGGTTGGATACACAAAATCTTAATGCAAAGGAACGTCACTTTATATTGCCCCTTGTATGTGGACCTTTATTATGCACTTCGTCGCTTTTATTACTTCCACAACAAGTTCGTACAAAGCTTATTTTCTCTGCACTAATAAGTCATGCATATTTAGAGAGCAATTTTTATTACTTGCACCGATGACAACTTACTTGAAGAATCTTACTCAATCCATAGGTAGGTATGGTGGACTCTCATGGCAAAACTGGGTTTAAGGATATTTGGAAGCACAAGTAGTATCTCTACTTGGTGCAAGGAGTTTTGGCTAGCATGAGGGGGAAAGGCAAGCTCAACATGTTTTAGAAGGTCACTGACAATATACTTCAACTGAGATGTCGGAAAACATAAACCATTACGTTGTCTTCCTTGTCCAACGTCAACTCTTTTAGCATGTCATACTTAATGTGTGCTTCACAATCATAAAAGATGTCCAAGATAATATATCTATATGTGAACCCCTCTTTCCTTATCACTTCCTATTAATTGCAACGATGACCAAGGCTACGTTCATCAACTCTCAACAATTTTTATGCCTCATACTTTCTATATGTGAAGTTATCACTATCCATAAGATCAATATGAACTCTTTTGTTCTTTCTACTTTCTCAATATGATAGAAACATAGCAAATCCCTTGACTCAACACTAATCTTTATTATAGATAGCACACGGACTTGCTTACAAAAAGAGATCACAACGAAAAACTCGAAACTACTTGATATCAAAACTTCGAACTAATAGACCAAGATACTACTAAAAGGATCAAACTAAATAAAGCGGTAAAGAAGTGTGATGGTGATACGATATCGGGGCACCTCCCCCAAGCTTGGCAGTTGCCAAGGGGAGTGCCCATACCCATGTGATTATTTCTTCGGAGGTGGTGAAGTAGGAGTTGTTGATGGAGTAGGCTTGTCATCCGTCTTCCAAGGCATAGGCTCTCCATCATAAAAGGACGATCGAGTCTCCAGGATCCTTAAATCTGCAGCCAAACTCATTCGCTTGAATCTATATTCATAATTCATACTCACAGTTCTGGTTTTGCAGGTCATAAATCTGGGCTTGGAGGTGCTCGATTTTATCTTAAAGCTTGAAGATGGTCTCCCCAATGTCTTTGGCATCCAGCTTGTGGTTGTTGGTGAACTCCATGATCATCATCTGGTTGGTGTTGAGTCCACGTTCCACCATCCCTTGGCACTTGAAAACTTCTTGTTCCATGGCTTCGAGCTTTGTCTCCAGGCTCCCGGTACGCCTTGGTCCTTCCACATCGCGGATGTGCAACACCCCCTCACGCACCTCAATGGTTTGAGGGTGATGCAGCACCTCCGCAAGATAGGGGTTGATAACCCTCTCGAAAAACTTGTCCTTGGGAGCGCTTGAAGACGACATGATGCGCTAGATCTGAAACAGAAACAGCTCGAAACGAAAACAGAGAATATTTGCGTGATATGGTGGTCAAAACCTTTGGGAGTATATATAATGAATTTTTACCGACCAAAATATGTAACCTACAAGAAAACGGAGTCCGGGAGGCACACAAGGTGCCCACGAGACAGGGGGGCACGCCCTCCTCTCTCGTGGGAGCCTCGTGTCCCCTTCGGACTACTTCTTTCTTCCTAAAATCCTTAAATAATCCAAAACTGATAAAAATTGCCATTAGAGTTGTTTTGGAGTCAGTTTACTTACCGTACCACGTACATATGCCTTTTTGGAGTCTGGAACATTCTGGAAAGTGTCTCTTATGTATTCCTCAAAGGTTATGGTTTCAATAATATTAGTTTCAACATTGATAGGATTACCTGAAATATAATGTTTAATTGTTTGACCGTTTACCACCCTTGGATTTGTGCCTTCAAAGTTTTAGGTTTTTATAGCACCAGAACGATAGACCTCCTCGATAACGTAGGGACCTTCCCATTTTGAGAGAAGTTTTCCTACAAAAAATCTTAGACGAGAGTTGAATAATAACACATAATCTCCTATGTTAAACTCACGCTTTTGTATCCTCTTATCACGCCAGCATTTGACTTTTTCTTTGAAGAGCTTGGCATTCTCATATGCTTGGGTTCTCCATTCGTCAAGTGAGCTAATATCGAATAACCTCTTCTCACCGGCAAGTTTGAAGTCATAATTGAGCTCTTTAATAGCCCAATATGCTTTATGTTCAAGTTCAAGAGGTAAATGACATGCTTTTCCATAAACCATTTTATAAGGAGACATGCTCATAGGATTTTTGTATGCAGTTCTATAGGCCCATAATGCATCATCAAGTTTTTTGGACCAATTCTTTCTAGATCTATTCACAGTCTTTTGCAAAATTAATTTGAGCTCTCTCTTGCTCAACTCTACTTGACCACTAGACTGCGGGTGATAAGGAGATGCAATTCTATGATTGACATCATACTTAGCAAGCATCTTACGGAAAGCACCATGAATAAAGTGTGAACCACCATCAGTCATAAGATATCTAGGGACTCCAAACCTCAGAAAAGTAACTTCTTTAAGCATTTTAATAGAAGTGTTCTGATCAGCACTACTAGTTGGAATAGCTTCTACCCACTTAGTAACGTAATCAACAGCAACTAAAATATGTGTATAACCGTTGGAGGCAGGAAAAGGTCCCATATAATCAAAGCCCCAAACATCAAACGGTTCAATAACAAGAGAATAATTCATAGGCATTTCTTGACGTCTACTGATGTTACCTATTCTTTGACATTCATCACAAGATACGACAAACTTACGAGCATCTTTGAAAAGAGTAGGCCAATAAAAACCAGATTGTAGTACCTTGTGTGCAGTTCTATCTCCAGCGTGGTGTCCTCCATAGGATTCAGAGTGACACTTGCGTAGGATTTGTTCCTGTTCATGCTCAGGCACACAACGTCTAATAATACCATCTACTCCTTCTTTGTAAAGGTGTGGATCATCCCAGAAGTAATGTCTTTGTCAGGACCCCGACTCGATGTCACATCGATCTAGCCTGTAGCACCTCATATCACTTTGCGGCCTCACGCACGGTATCCCCACGGGTGTCGCCTTACCTTTGCCCGGGACCGTTTGCGCCTTTTGGCTCACGTATATGATAGTGTCGCTAGCATCCATATGATAAGGAGCCCGGGCTGACATGACTAGTCGTAAACCCAAAGTGGCACAGACTTACAGGGACAGGCATCCATGACCCAGCATCGAACGTGTCGGTCATCAGCGAGTGAATCCAGGCTGTAGCACTGGGCTAGCAGGACTCCGGTGAACCGGGCTGTAGCGGGCTAACAGGACTCTGGTATTCATCGCGTGACATTTCCCCGAAGGGACAGACACAGGAACGAAGAAGGACACATGCCGGCCAGCCTAAGTGTTTCGGAGCAGTAGCAAGCTACCATGGCTCAGTGGAAACACTAGGAGACATTTCCCGGTAAGAGAGGCTACTAAAGATAAACAACTAGATGGTCAGATCCCACACATACCAAGCATTTCAATAACATACACACAATATGCTCGATATGTGCAAATACAACATGGCATCACAACATGACTCTACAAATCAAGTATTTTAATCAATAGGCTCCGAGGAGGGAGATATTACAAACATGGGTCTCACGACCCAACAATCAGAGCATACAAGTCAAAGCACAAGCGGAAGCTATCATGTCTGAGTACAGACACCTATAAATGAAAAAGGCTGAGAAGCCTGACTATCTATCAGATCCTGCCGAGGGCACAAGATCGTAGCTGAGGTATCAAGCTAAACATCGAAGTCCACGTGGAACTACTAGTGAGACTGAAGTCTCTCTGCAAAAACATAAAATAGGCAAACATGAGTACAAATGTACCCAGCAAGACTTACATCAGAGCTAACTACATATGCATCATTTTCAACAAGGGGATGGTGGGGTTTAACTGCAGCAAGCCAGCTTTGACTCGGTGGCTATCCTAAACTACGACTGCAAGCGACTCTTTTGAGGTGGCGCACACGAGTCCACATATTCACCATATCAATACACCACTATGGATCCGCTCCCGTCTCCCTACGAGAACGCCATCCATAGCACTCACGCTTATCTTGCGCATTTTAAAGTATCCACTTTCACTTGTCTATGAACTGATATAAGCAACCCAGAAGTCCTTTTCCGCGGACACGGCTATTCGAATAGATGATGTTAACCCTGCAGGGGTGTACTTCTTCATACATGTTTCCACCACTTAGCGTCTGCACACGACATGTGCTCGGCAGACTTCAAGCGAAAGCCGACGTGGGTGTAGACCACGACCTACCTAAACACTCAAGTCTCTAGTCCAGGTTTATCGCCTATTCTGGTTCCATCCATGAGGAGATCCGGTCGGAGTTTCGCTCACAGCCCCAAACGATGTGAACAGGGTTCCGTGACACCAAACGGGCGCCCGGTTTACCCGGCCACGTGCCTACCGCATCACAGCCCACCCCTACGGTCAGCGCTGTCCACGGCCTCCAGCATACTACAAACACCAGAAACTACTTGCAACTCCTGGACAGAGGACGAGGGTGAATAAGAAGTCGAGCGGGGTCATATTTCAGGGCCCAATGTATGGTAGTAGCTGAATCATGGATCACAAACACAGAACTCAGTTCCTGAGGACGGCTGCAATGAGACAACCCACCATGTACTCCTACATGGCCTCTCACCGCTACCTTTACCAAATCGTGTTCACACACTTAGCTCACACACAGTAGGACATGTTCACACGCCTCTGATTCATCCCCGATGAATCAGACCTGACTCAACTCTAAGCAGTAGCAGGCGTGACAAACAAGCATGAATGAGTAGGCACAACAGGGCTCAAACAACTCCTACTCATGCTAGTGGGTTTCATCTATTTACTGTGGCAATGACAGGTCATGCAGAGGATAAAAGGGGTTCAACTACCGCAGCATGTAACAGTTGAATCGGTGTTGTCCTAATGCAGTAAAAGAGAGCAGGAGCGAGAGAGTGGGATTGTATCGGAATGAACAAGGGGTTTTTTTCTTGCCTGGCACTTCTGAAGATAACATTGAGTCTTCATCAGTGTCAACGATCACATCATCGGTATCACGTCTATCGAGAGGGAACAAATACCGGCAACACAGAAGGGAACACAATCAATGCAATGCACAATATGATGCATGATCATGACATGGCAAAATGAATGTGTTTTGGGCTAATGCATCTAGCAACAAGTTAAATGGGGTTGGTTTGAATACAAGATTCAAATTTAAACTCCATATGTGATTATTCAAATGCCATTTAATTGATTTGTGCTAAACAGCAGCTATAAGTTGTTCTAACATGCATGAAAATGGTACAGATGGATTCCTTGAATTTTTCTGATAATTTTTCATATATAAATTATTTAATTTGGAGTTACGGTTAATTTTCTATGATTTTTAGAAGTTTATATAATTTTCTGGATTTTCTGAATTATTTTAGAAAATGATTATCTGCGTCATCATTGCGTCATGCTGACCTCGGCAGGTCAACAGACCGGGTCCAGGTCAAACCTGACACTGGGACCCACATGTCAGTGTGATTAGCTTAACTAAAATTAATTAAACTAATCCTAATAGTTAACAGGGCTGGGCCCCACCTGTCATTGACTCAGGAGAGTCAACCGGGGCCCACCCGTGGTCAAAGTCTAAGTCGGCTGCCGGCGTTTAGCCGCCGGCGAGCCCGACGCGGCGGCGAGAGTGGTTTTGGCCACTCCGGCGACCAAATGGGCCGCGGAGGGCATCTAGGAGGAGCTGGGGACGAGCCGAAGCTCTTGGTGGAGTCAGTTGCGCTCGGGGCGGCCGGAATCGGTGCCGGCGGCGAGCGAGGCGGCGGCCGGAGCTTCGGGTTCGAGCGGGGCGAGGCCACAGAGGACGGGAGGGATGGTTAAGGGGCTCGCCGAGCTCCTGAGGATGCTAGGAGCACGGTGCCGTGCTCGGTTTCGAGCCTTGCTGTCTGCAGTGACGGCGGCGACATCGCCGGCGGAGCCGAGCTCGCGGCTCCGGTGGGATCGGGGCTACAGGGCACAATCGAAGGGGGAAGAGGGAGGGGAGGCGTAGGAGCTCACAGCGGTGCCGTAGAGGAGGTCAGCGAGCTCGGGGAGGTCCTAGCAGCGCTGAATCGACCGGAGGCGAGCTCGGGCGCTGGAGGTGGAAGACGACGGCGGTGGCGACGTTGCAGGGGCTCCCGCGGTGCGCTTCTCGGCGAGGAGGAAGAGGTGGTCGAGGCGGATCTCCTGGGCACTTCGGGTGGCAGTGAGGAGCACGGTGGCTACGGTGAACGGCGTCGGCGACGACGAGCTCCGCTCGGGTGCGTGCAGGGAGAGAGCAGAGGAGGGGGAGAGTGAGCGAGGGGGCCAGCGGGATCGAGGCGGCGCCGAAGAGAAGGCCTGAGGTGCCGCGGTGGCGAGGGACGCAGGCAGGCAGGGAGGTGGCGTGGCGCCACGGCGCGCGCGTGCGCTGTCTCCCTCCTCTGCCTACTGGCAGAGGTAGAGGACGACTGGCACCAGGCCAGTGGGCTGGGCCGGCCCGATGAGCTGGCCAGCTGGGCCAGGTAAGTGGCCAGGTAAAACTCTCTCTCTCTTTCTATTTCTGTTTTTATTTATTGTTTTCTATTTTGTTCTGTTTTGTTTTAGTTTAGTAAAATACTAAACCATTTTAATAAATTCTGTAGTTTATTATGTGGCTTACTAAAATATATACAAAGCCACTCACAAACTTCCAGAATTATTTGGAGTCATATTTAATATATATTAAATATAAATCCAAAGCAAATAGTTATTGGATTAATTCAAATGGCCAAAATAAATATCTCTGTGACTCCAAAAATATTGGTTTAAATTTTACCTCTCACCAATATTTCCATGGAATAACAGGAACATTTTCTTGGACTCATTTGATGAAATTTAAATGTTGGTTATTTTTAGAGGTCTTCTGAGGCTTTGAAAATTCCTCAATTCAATTTCATTTGAATTTAAACATGATGCTCACATGAGGTCTAGCCTAGTGCATTACCAGAAGCTAGGGATGTGACAACTCACCCCCACTAAACAAGAATCTCGTCTCGAGATTCAAGCGTAGGGTAAGATGAAGGGGAAACGCAAACTAGTATAATCTTCACGATCCAGGTTGCACTTCAAATGAACGTTGATTTGAACACCATCATTGTCTTGAAGTCTTGCTCTGAGAAATCCTGCCAACATGACCTGAAGAGAAGGAGACTCTAGAAGGGTCGATCTCCTCGAAGATCGAACAACTCACGGAATGAGACATAGGACCATCTCTCGGGTTGAGACACGAGATACACATCAAGAGGGGTGAAAAGAAACGGATGACGAAGGTTCACTAGGTAGACAACAATTCCACACTTAAGAAGGTGGTAAAATATTGTCCACGTAGCGAGGAGTTTAGTTGCCATGAAACCACGACGAAACATCCTGGAGGAGGGTGATTCGAAGATTATTTCCTTAAGTGGCAAAAAGAATTACTTTTGATTCAGAGATCATTGAAAACTCTTCATACCAGCCTAAGGCAATTCACAACGATCGTTTGGAGGGGGTCGGTAGAATGGCATACTCGGACTTGGATGATGTGGATTACCTTGTTGAAGACAACGTAATGGATGAATTTGCTTACCACCGGAAATGGAAGAGACCCATGGTAGAATGGCACATTGGCGGTGCAAGCTAGGAACAAAATGCAAATGCTGGGAATGATTCTGGTAACTGGGGAAGAACCCAACAACAGAGAGTGAATTCACTGTTTGAAAAGGTCATAGCATTGCCGAGGAAACTGAGAGCAAACCCGGTTAGTGCCGAGGATAACACGTAGCGCTTGTGCGCGCTCTCAAGAACTTGAGCATTTCCACAATCATCAAGATTCTACCAACATCCGTGTCAAGGATTCTGGCAACACAACTTGCTACCATGATGAATGATGATGGAGGATGCAGATGCAAAGGAAGATAACTCTTTCTCAGATTTCACCTTAGCGAGGCCAAGGAGATAAAATCTGGATGATCGACCGAGAGACATTTAGCACTCCGCTTCTAATGTTCTCCTTGATGTGCTAGTGTAATCCAATCATAGAAATGATCTGGTATCTAGAACATCAAGTAAAGGTCGGACTTCGGGAACACAACAATCCATAGGGGCAACTAGGGGGTAAACCCTACGAAATCCCTATGGGGAGGTGGCCAACTTCATCAATCAAGATATTATAATAACAGGTCTTCCGGCTAGGTGTGTTGGCCACGACATCCACTTTACCGGTTTCCAAGGGATCGATATTATAGTTCTTGGAAAATGTTCCAAACCATCATATCTGCCTGAGATTCAGATCTGGTTAGTGTCAGGATATTCCAGACCCATCGAGTCCAGGAAGAAAAACGAAAGTTTGTAACACAAATCAACGAGATGACGTTGCGAGATTCTCGGAAGATGAACTACGATAGTAAGCTCCAAAACATGAGCTGGTTCTGCTACAAACATGTGAACACGTTGTCCCAGACAAGCATGACCATGTGGTAGTCTTATAATAAAACACTACCGAGTTCAGGTGGGGAACCATCAACGAGGATATCAAAATCCTTGCATAAGGTATACTCTTAAGAAGGAACTTCTTCTCCTTGAACAAATCAATCAGTGGCTTGGTGTGCTAGGGATACATATAGATTGAAGGTTGCAAGTCTTCAAACCACAAAATTCTTCGCACGTGTGCATGACTGATTTGGAATGATTCCAAGAAAACAACATTGACTTTCTCGAATCCACGGCGGCAACTTGCAACGGATGCACATGAATTAAAGGAAGTCACTACCTACATCCAACATATGCTTCATGAGCTAGCATGAACAAATGCTTTCAAAAGTTTCCAACACTAGCTTAATGTTCAACAACATCATGGAGGAGATAAGGATGTTGTCAATGGGCACAACAACAATTCATCTGGGTTTCCTTTTAAAAGGAATTCCATAGTTAAGTGAACACGGTGATAGCATTGGTCAGACCAAAGATGTAATGGTGTATGCTCGAGGGATCAACCACGAATAAGACAACATTACGAGCATCGTTGGTACTGATTTGATTTGACGATGGCCCACACTCAAATCAAAGGATTGATAAGACAATAGGTCCAACAACTGATCACAGGGACCAATCGATGAAGATATCATCTTTCTTCAACACACACTACACAAGAATATCCCTTTGGAACGAACTAAGTCAGACAAGCTTTTATCTTCCAACTCTCCAAGTTGTTGTCCAGCTTAACCAACTAGCTCAGGGATATCTAACACCGATTCTTGGAAAGAAGGTGGTTCATAAGAAACCAACTTGATCACAGGCTCAACATAACGGTCAGGTGACGACCTGGTGATACTTCCGAGAAGACATTCAGAAAATCACGAACCACCGGTATGTTACTAAGCTCGAGAACAATCTCGCTTTTGAGGGCAAGACGATATAATCAAATGAGTGAGGACTTGACAAGATCCTAACTCATCAATCGAAGGGTGCACCGAAATAAGAACTAGGTAGCACGATAAGTCGTAGAAGGATGATTCAAAAACCAACATGCTAAGAATGAAATTATTATCCTTTAACTACCAAGCAACGAGGTTGCTGGGAGTATTGATTTCACACATCACAATTCATTTGTCGGTATTCCGGTTGCATCAACACGAGGGCCGAGGAATGAACAGTGATGGCAAGAAGTATCACTGTACCAAGAGTTCATGGGATGGTGTGCAATTCCTATAACAATCCCGATATAAAGATGGTAATACTCCAAGGTAGAACAGAACAAAAGCTGGATTAGCAATTTGATCTGCGGAGCACAACTTCTTTGACCCAATCCTGGATATGGAAGAGGTACTGGAGTTTGTTTCTCCTAGTCATTCTGCGATAGAATGGCTTGACGGACCACCAGAGTAATAGGTATCGATAAACGAACGCACGCATACTCTTGACTATCAATTGATAGACGAAGGTCAGTAGACAACTAAAGAGGGACAACTCAAAGGAACACACGATTTTCTAAGTTGTGGATGCATGGTTTGGCATGTCGAACGAATTCAACATTTCTTCCAGATAACCCATGCAGAGAGGTAGGACTGGCAGAGTCACGATTTATGAATGGAGATCTCCTCAAGAGTACTCTAATTGTGATCTTTCGATCAGCGAGGAACATTTGCCATAAGTAGTTCATGGTATTTGGAAGAAGAAGATACCACGGACTTCAAGGACTATCGCAAAGGTTACTAATATCCTGAAGGCACTAACAGTTACTATCAACACGAAGTAGGTGGAGTGAATCTCGGGTTCAGAACCCAGGAGTAGAATACCTACTACTAAGTAGCATCACGGGATGCTTCCGAGAATAAAGGCCAGAATCTTCACACTAGGACACAAATCATGGCTAGACCACTAGATGATCCCCTAAGCACTTAGGGTCATAATAATAATTCCAACATATATGTCGAGGCAATAATTACCTCAACACACCGATTAGTGTGGTTAATCTGGCCCATGGGAACATCGGAAACAGAAGGAAGGGATTTGCAAATGCATCGGACTATTTAGAAACCTGGGATGACTCGGACAGCATAACGGCTATAATTGCTCAAAAAGATTTGAGACAATCACAAAAATGGTGGCATAACCACTCAGAAGCACAATATCAAGGTTCCGAGATCAACAATTAACATACGGAAGTAGTAGGAACTGAACTGAGACTTAAATCCAACAATCTTATAAGTCTACTGATTAGTAACACGTGATCCTAATAGAAAGAAGAGATAGCCTAGTTCTTAATCCCCGTAGAAGAGAAGATGATGACTCAGATCAGAGGGCCATGAGGTATAAGGAGTAAAAAGAGCCTTACGTTCCATCCCACAATCAATTCCCTTATATAACTAAAGAATTTCTAGACTCAACTTCGACCAGTTTGGCTTGGTAATCCTACAGGCAGTCAAGCTCTGATACCAACGCTGTCAGGACCCCGACTCGATGTCACATCGATCTAGCCTGTAGCACCTCATATCACTTTGCGGCCTCACGCACGGTATCCCCACGGGTGTCGCCTTACCTTTGCCCGGGACCGTTTGCGCCTTTTGGCTCACGTATATGATAGTGTCGCTAGCATCCATATGATAAGGAGCCCGGGCTGACATGACTAGTCGTAAACCCAAAGTGGCACAGACTTACAGGGACAGGCATCCATGACCCAGCATCGAACGTGTCGGTCATCAGCGAGTGAATCCAGGCTGTAGCACTGGGCTAGCAGGACTCCGGTGAACCGGGCTGTAGCGGGCTAACAGGACTCCGGTAATCACCGCGTGACATTTCCCCGAAGGGACAGACACAGGAACGAAGAAGGACACATGCCGGCCAGCCTAAGTGTTCCGGAGCAGTAGCAAGCTACCATGGCTCGGTGGAAACACTAGGAGACATTTCCCGGTAAGAGGGGCTACCAAGGATAAACAACTAGGTTGTCAGATCCCACACATACCAAGCATTTCAATAACATACACACAATATGCTCGATATGTGCAAATACAACATGGCATCACAACATGACTCTACAATTCAAGTATTTTAATCAATAGGCTCCGAGGAGCGAGATATTACAAACATGGGTCTCATGACCCAACATTCAGAGCATACAAATCAAGCACAAGCGGAAACTATCATGTCTGAGTACAGACCACTATAAATGAAAAAGGCTGAGAAGCCTGACTATCTGCCAGATACTGCCGAGGGCACAAGATCGTAGCTGAGGTAACAAGCTAAACGTCGAAGTCCACGCGAAACTACTAGCGAGACTGAAATCTCTCTGCAAAAACATAGAATAGGCAAACGTGAGTACAAATGTACCCAGCAAGACTTACATCAGAACTATCTACATATGCATCATTATCAACAAAGGGATGGTGGGGTTTAACTGCAGCAAGCCAGCTTTGACTCGGTGGCTATCCTAAACTACGACTGCAAGCGACTCTTTTGAGGTGGCGCACACGAGTCCACATATTCACCATATCAATACACCACTATGGATCCGCTCCCGTCTCCCTACGAGAACGCCATCCATAGCACTCACGCTTATCTTGCGCATTTTAAAGTATCCACTTTCACTTGTCTATGAACTGATATAAGCAACCCAGAAGTCCTTTTCCGCGGACACGGCTATTCGAATAGATGATGTTAACCCTGCAGGGGTGTACTTCTTCATACATGTTTCCACCACTTAGCGTCTGCACACGACATGTGCTCGGCAGACTTCAAGCGAAAGCCGACGTGGGTGTAGACCATGACCTACCTAAACACTCAAGTCTCTAGTCCAGGTTTATCGCCTATTCGGGTTCCATCCATGAGGAGATCCGGCCGGAGTTTCGCTCACAGCCCCAAACGATGTGAACAGGGTTCCGTGACACCAAACGGGCGCCCGGTTTACCCGGCCACGTGCCTACCGCATCACAGCCCACCCCTACGGTCAGCGCTGTCCACGGCCTCCAGCATACTACAAACACCAGAAACTACTTGCAACTCCTGGACAGAGGACGAGGGTGAATAAGAAGTCGAGCGGGGTCATATTTCAGGGCCCAATGTATGGTAGTAGCTGAATCATGGATCACAAACACAGAACTCAGTTCCTGAGGACGGCTGCAATGAGACAACCCACCATGTACTCCTACATGGCCTCTCACCACTACCTTTACCAAATCGTGTTCACACACTTAGCTCACACACAGTAGGACATGTTCACACGCCTCTGATTCATCCCCGATGAATCAGACCTGACTCAACTCTAAGCAGTAGCAGGCGTGACAAACAAGCATGAATGAGTAGGCACAACAGGGCTCAAACAACTCCTACTCATGCTAGTGGGTTTCATCTATTTACTGTGGCAATGACAGGTCATGCAGAGGATAAAAGGGGTTCAACTACCGCAGCATGTAACAGTTGAATCGGTGTTGTCCTAATGAAGTAAAAGAGAGCAGGAGCGAGAGAGTGGGATTGTATCGGAATGAACAAGGGGGTTTTTGCTTGCCTGGCACTTCTGAAGATAACATTGAGTCTTCATCAGTGTCAACGATCACATCATCGGTATCACGTCTATCGAGAGGGAACAAATACCGGCAACACAGAAGGGAACACAATCAATGCAATGCACAATATGATGCATGATCATGACATGGCAAAATGAATGTGTTTTGGGCTAATGCATCTAGCAACAAGTTAAATGGGGTTGGTTTGAATACAAGATTCAAATTTAAACTCCATATGTGATTATTCAAATGCCATTTAATTGATTTGTGCTAAACATCAGCTATAAGTTGTTCTAACATGCATGAAAATGGTACAGATGGATTCCTTGAATTTTTCTGATAATTTTTCATATATAAATTATTTAATTTGGAGTTACGGTTAATTTTCTATGATTTTTAGAAGTTTATATAATTTTCTGGATTTTCTGAATTATTTTAGAAAATGATTATCTGCGTCATCATTGCGTCATGCTGACCTCAGCAGGTCAACAGACCGGGTCCAGGTCAAACCTGACACTGGGACCCACATGTCAGTGTGATTAGCTTAACTAAAATTAATTAAACTAATCCTAATAGTTAACAGGGCTGGGCCCCACCTGTCATTGACTCAGGAGAGTCAACCGGGGCCCACCCGTGGTCAAAGTCTAAGTCGGCTGCCGGCGTTTAGCCGCCGGCGAGCCCGACGCGGCGGCGAGAGTGGTTTTGGCCACTCCGGCGACCAAATGGGCCGCGGAGGGCATCTAGGAGGAGCTGGGGACGAGCCGAAGCTCTTGGTGGAGTCAGTTGCGCTCGGGGCGGCCGGAATCGGTGCCGGCGGCGAGCGAGGCGGCGGCCGGAGCTTCGGGTTCGAGCGGGGCGAGGCCACAGAGGACGGGAGGGATGGTTAAGGGGCTCGCCGAGCTCCTGAGGATGCTAGGAGCACGGTGCCGTGCTCGGTTTCGAGCCTTGCTGTCTGCAGTGACGGCGGCGACATCGCCGGCGGAGCCGAGCTCGCGGCTCCGGTGGGATCGGGGCTACAGGGCACAATCGAAGGGGGAAGAGGGAGGGGAGGCGTAGGAGCTCACAGCGGTGCCGTAGAGGAGGTCAGCGAGCTCGGGGAGGTCCTAGCAGCGCTGAATCGACCGGAGGCGAGCTCGGGCGCTGGAGGTGGAAGACGACGGCGGTGGCGACGTTGCAGGGGCTCCCGCGGTGCGCTTCTCGGCGAGGAGGAAGAGGTGGTCGAGGCGGATCTCCTGGGCACTTCGGGTGGCAGTGAGGAGCACGGTGGCTACGGTGAACGGCGTCGGCGACGACGAGCTCCGCTCGGGTGCGTGCAGGGAGAGAGCAGAGGAGGGGGAGAGTGAGCGAGGGGGCCAGCGGGATCGAGGCGGCGCCGAAGAGAAGGCCTGAGGTGCCGCGGTGGCGAGGGACGCAGGCAGGCAGGGAGGTGGCGTGGCGCCACGGCGCGCGCGTGCGCTGTCTCCCTCCTCTGCCTACTGGCAGAGGTAGAGGACGACTGGCACCAGGCCAGTGGGCTGGGCCGGCCCGATGAGCTGGCCAGCTGGGCCAGGTAAGTGGCCAGGTAAAACTCTCTCTCTCTTTCTATTTCTGTTTTTATTTATTGTTTTCTATTTTGTTCTGTTTTGTTTTAGTTTAGTAAAATACTAAACCATTTTAATAAATTCTGTAGTTTATTATGTGGCTTACTAAAATATATACAAAGCCACTCACAAACTTCCAGAATTATTTGGAGTCATATTTAATATATATTAAATATAAATCCAAAGCAAATAGTTATTGGATTAATTCAAATGGCCAAAATAAATATCTCTGTGACTCCAAAAATATTGGTTTAAATTTTACCTCTCACCAATATTTCCATGGAATAACAGGAACATTTTCTTGGACTCATTTGATGAAATTTAAATGTTGGTTATTTTTAGAGGTCTTCTGAGGCTTTGAAAATTCCTCAATTCAATTTCATTTGAATTTAAACATGATGCTCACATGAGGTCTAGCCTAGTGCATTACCAGAAGCTAGGGATGTGACAGTCTTAAATCATAAAAGAACTTTTTCTTTTGCTGGTATGTGAAACTAGGTGGTATTATTTAGCAACAATGTAATTATCATAGTCAGCATACCAAGGAGCAGTACGAGAAGCATTGACAACCGCTAATTGTTCATTAGGAAAACTATCATTAATAGGCAGTGAGTCATCAAGAACATTCTCCAGCCTAGACAAGTTGTCTGCAACGGGGTTCTCAGCTCCCTTTCTATCAATATTATGCAAGTCAAATTCTTGGAGCAAGAGAACCCTCTAATGAGTCTAGGCTTAGCATCTTTCTTTTCCATAAGATATTTAATAGCAGCATGATCAGTGTGAATAGTAACTTTGGAATCAACAATATAAGGTCTAAACTTATCACATGCAAACACAACTGCTAAGAATTCTGTCGGGGGTTGGGTACGACATATGCCAAAGGATGGCTTATCATGGTGGGAGCGAGTAGAACATCGCCGGTGCCCGGAAGCGGGATGAGGCAAAGACATGCACGCCGGCGGAACTTACCCAGCTTCAGGGCTCTCCGAGGAGATAACACCCCTACTGCTGCTCTGCGGGGTCTCCGCATGGTCACTATGGCAAAGTGGTTACAATGGTGCTCCTCGAGCTGTTTCTGGAGGTAGGAGAGGGCAAGGCTATCTCTCTCCTTCCTATGATCTAAGGTCTATCTCTATCTGGGTCTGAACCCTTTGCATGGGCTTCTTGGGGGGTTTATATAGGCCTAACCCCCAGGGGTACAAGGGTAATCTGGCTGGGCGCGGGTCCCACCTTCTGTCTCTCAGGCCGTCGTCCTCTTTGCCGACTACTGGGGCCCGCCGACTGGCGGGCCCCGTGGACAGGCCTGATACTGTAGCGGTACTCCTGATGACGCTGGCTTGGTCATGTGGTTATGGCAACAGCGCCGCCGTCTGGCATGCGCTCACTGTCGCCATTCCCCATCTTATCTGGTTAATGGCATGCGGGGCCCGTGGGAGGGGTTGGCCGACTCTAGGGGGCCGACTCCCATGGGTCCGTCTTCAGGGTGCTCGTGCCGTCTTCTGTCTACCCACTGACAGGTGGCCCCGCCATCCTTGGGTCGTACTGGCAGGCGTCGTGGGCATAGTGCGCCACCCACTGTGGCTGAGGTCAGGGCAGGCATGGCAACAGTGTCGTGCCTCGCTGGAGATCTTCAGCGATACGACTTACTGTAGCCATGCCGGCCCCTTGTAAGCAGGGGGGGCGGCCATGCCGTGGCCGTACCCCGCCTCGCCCTTCGAGACGAGGGTGGAGTTGCGGGCCGACTCTCCATAGCCGGCCTCTCTGGAACTCGCCGGCCATGAGTCGGCTTATCTTGGAGTCACCGTTTGGGACTCGGCATATCTTGGAGTCGTCCCTGGGACTCGGCATATCTTGGAGTCATCCCTGGGACTCGGCATATCTTGGAGTCTTCCCTGGGACTCGGCATATCTTGGAGTCGTCCCTGGGACTCGGCATAAGCGGCGCTACTGATCTCAATGTCTTGAAAGGTTCTGGGGCTCGGGTTAGCCTACCCGTGGCCCATTACTCCGATAGTAGTCCACGAAGCTGGTGAGGCTCCATGGATACTGTGCCGTGGGGCCTCAACAGTTTCATTCTTCTAGGACTTCGCTTGCCGTCTTCCTTCAGGCCGACTGTCCGAAACTCGGATTCGCAGAGGGCCATCTTGCTTCGTAGAGAGTTTGAAAGTCGTGGCGGGAGACCAGGCGGCGTGCCTGATACGCTTCCCCGCGGCCACCCGCCGCGGTCCCATCGCGCAGTGCCACGTGGCAACGATAGTCTGCCTACCCACGCGCGCGACGAGACGGGCCGTCAGGCGGGGCCCGCCACTACCGCGTCTCGGCACGCGAACGGATCCGTTGCGGCCGTGTGGACGGTTGGGTTTCCCACGTCGTTACTGCACGCAGTAACTTCGTGGGGTAAATCGTGCGGGGCGTGGGGTCCTACGAGCAGTTAATCCCACACCCGCCCCATCGGCTTCTAAGCCCTCAAGGCTATAAGTAGGCGGGGGGGAGTGGAGCGGCAAGCATGCGCGCCCATCTTCCCTGCTCCCCCGCCTCCTCTTGCCTCCTTTCCTTCCTCTTGCCGCCATCGAGCAGAAACACACCGCACCAACAGCGATGAGCTCTTCCTCCGCCGCCGCGGCTCCCGTCGTGCGCTCCGGCGTGTGGGACGGCTTGGAGGTGGATGATGACCACATCGAGTTCCTCCGCAGGACGCGCCGCCTCCCCGGCGCAGACCTCGTGCGTGCCCGTGCCGCGCCAGAGGGGAAGATATTGCCGGCGCCGGAGGAGGGCGAGCGGGTCATCTTCCGCTCGCACCTCATGCGCGGCCTGGGGCTGCCGGCGAGCGGCTTCTTCCGTTCCTTCCTGGAGTTCCACGTTCTCCAGCCGCACCACCTCACCCTGAACACGGTGGTGCTGCTGTCTGCCTTCGCCACTCTGTGCGAAGGCTTCCTCGGCGTCCTCCCCACCATCGAGCTGTGGGGAGAATTCTTCCCCTCCAAGCTCGGCATGCACGTCGCTGGTGTGCCGGCTCAATGCGGTGCCTTCATCGTGATGCGGCGGTCGACGGCCGACAATCCGTTTCCCTCCATCGCGTTAATCAAATCGGTGAAGATGTGGCAACGGTCATACTTCTATGTGAAGAGCGTTGCCCCCGAGGGGGACTGGGTCAATCTGCCGCCTTATGAAGCCGGCGCACCGGCTGGGAGGCTCCCCAGCTGGTCTCATCGAGCCAAGACGCTGACTCCCGCCGGAGCCGCCGTCGTGGCACAGCTCCGAGTTCTGAGGCAGTCGGAGGGCCTCGTTGGGGCCGACTTGCTGGCCGCCTTTGTGGTGCGCCGAGTCCTCCCTCTTCAAGGCCGGCCTGATCTGATCAGTCAGATGAGCGACCACCGAGACCCGAGTCGGATGTGCACCAGGGAAATGCCCCGCGCAGAGGTGGCCAACATGGTGAACCACATCGCGAACTGCGAGCTCGGGGAGGACTAGCAGTTCGGCAAGGAGTCATACTCGCGCGCCAACCCCCCTCCAGTGGTAAGTCGCATCTCTTTATTGCTTTGTCTTCTTCATAGCCGACTCCGACTTATGTTTTTCATTGGTTTCTCTGAATTAGAACCCCCTCATGCAGCCCGCAGCCGGCGTCACGAGACCGCCCCGCGAGTTCGTCCCCGACCGAGCGGAGAGCAACGTTGACGACCCCGACTTGGGGGCGGCGGCGATGGAAGCCGACGTCGAAGGCGGGGGAGGAGGAGCGGGAGGCGGCCTCAGGCCTTCGGCCACCTTCGCCGACTGGCCTGATGACGACGCCGAAGGGGAAGTCATCCCGCGCCACCAGCCAAGGGTCAGCCCATCGGGCGCGGGTTCCTCCGCCGGCCTGGCCGGCCAAGGCGGTTTGAAGAGGCGCCAGACTGGGCCGAGTTCACTCGGCGGCAAGCCGAAGAAGCTCAAGGGGGCGACCGCCGCGACCACCCGGGAGGAGGCGGCCGCGAGGGCAAACCGCTTCCGCAAGGAAGTGAAGAGGCCGCCGCTAGTCTCTGCGTAAGTGTTTCCTCCTTCGTCTTTATTTTTCTTTGGTGAATCCCGTCCGAGTTTCCTTTTTTCATTCCCTTTCTTTGCTTCAGGGCTCCACTCACCCTTGAGAGGGTCGCCGTCCCCTCCGTCATGGGGTCGGCGGAGATGTCAGCCAACACTCGGCGGGTTACTGCCGCCGACCTCCGGGAGGCGACGGAGTGAAACACGCGGGAGAAGCGCTACAAGGAGGAGGCCGCCCGCTTGGAGAGAGCAGAGGCCGAGAAGGCGGCGGCCTCCGCCCAGAAAAAACTGGAAGAGGCCGAAGCCGCCGCAGCAGCAAGGCGGCAAGCCGAGGAAGCCGCTCACCGCCAATCGGCGTTGCTCGTCATCCCGCTGTCCTCGGCGCCGCCACCCCCGAAGTTCACGGGGCAAACTGGAGAAGCCGGCACCGAGAACCCCGTCGTGGAGAAGGAAAGCGGCAAGGCCTCCATGTCGGACACGCTCGTGCCGCCACCGCCGCCTCCGCCGCCGTCTGGGAGAGCGCACGGCAAACAGCCGGCGGGCCCGCCGGTGCCGCCGACTGCGGACGAGTCCGAGGCGAGGCTGCTTCTCCAAGTCGCCTCGCCAGTGCGCCGCCGTCTTGAGAGGGCGACCTCGGCGCTGCGACCCCGAGAGACCGGCACCGCTAGCTCGGCAATCCCAGACGCCGAGGCGACGAGCACCGCGCCCGTTGGCTGGTTGCGCGGAGGCGGCACAGGGCCGCTGAACCAAGCGCTTCTGGACGTCCAAGCGAAGCTGCGAGCTGAAGGCGACGCCCTTCAAAACTGCACCAAGGCGCATCTGGCAGCGCGAACGGCCGTCCGAGTATGTCTCTATCTTTTGATTCTTGTTTTTCCCTGTGGGGGCGCGCCAGCGCACCCACTGGGTGTAGTTCCCGAGATTCAGGCCGGCTGCTGAGCAGGCGGTTCGGAACTCCCTCTGGCAAGTTCCAAATATTAACTTTGTCTGAAATGCTTATTGCAGGAGTATCACAACCTCCGTGCTACCGCCTTCAACCGCAATGTTGAGGAGCTAGGCAGGCGGACTGCCGACTTGTCGGAGAGCCGGGGTGAGTCCTTCTTCTTTTTCGCGGGGGCGCGCTGGCGCACCCGCGGGCTGTAGTCCCCGAGATTCGGGCCGACTGCTGAGCAGTCGGGCCGGATCTTCTCAGCGACTTTGTTTGTTGATGACTTATCGTCTTTCATCTTTTTTCTTCTTCAGAGGCCAACGCCACTCTTCAGCAGCAGCTGGGCGAGGCCAACACCGCCTTGCGCGCCAAGGAGGAGGAGTGCAGCAAACTCGCCACAGAGCGCGACCTGCTGGCTGCGCAGCTGGCCGAGCAGAAGGAGCTGCTCAAGAAGGCACAGGACGAGGCCGAGAAGAAGGAGGCCGCTCTCCTGGCCGAGTTCGAGAGCGAGCGCTCCTCCTGGACTGACAAGGAGGCGATGCTGACCTCCGGCTTCCATGAGATCGAAGACATCGTCGATGGTGAGTTTCTTTCTTCGAGCTTCCGACTATAGGTCAGGCCGATTTTCGGTTCTTTCGACTCACTTCTTTTTTGTCTTGGCAGACTTCTTCCCTGGCCACTCACGGGCGGTCACTTAGGCCATTGAGGCTGATCGCGAGATGCGGAGGGCAAGTGGCATGGAGATCGCCGCCAACGCCCCACGAACCATCGATGAGCAGCTTCTGAGCATCGAGGCCCGTCTTCGTCCTGCCCATCGGCTGATGCACCGGCTTCAGCGTGCCGGCGCCCAGGCGGTTGCCGCTCTATGGCCAGACATGCCGGCCCTGCGCACCGCCAGTCGGACCGCCGACTGGCTGGAGGTCGCAGCTGGCCATCTTGAAGCTTGGAAGGGTTCCTCGGCCCGGGCCGGAGCGCGCCGGGCCTTGGAATTCGTTAAGGCGTGGTATCCAGGGCTGGACCTAGACCGGCTGGCCGCATTCCGGTCAGAGGCCCAGGCAGAACTGGTGGCAGTGGAGGGTGCCCTTGTCGAGCGTGCGGCGGCGATTGCCGACTACACAGACACCAGTGTCTTCGTCCCCGAGCGGGATGCAGGCGGCGAGGAGGTGCCGCCAGAGTGGTTCAGGATGAACCCGGACTTCGGCGAGGACTCGGCGGAGGTGATTGACTCCAGCACCGAGGAGGAAGGCGAGGCGGAGGGCCAAGGCGAGACGGAGATGCCAGAAGTCGGAGCGGGCGACCAGCCTTAGCTCGACCGTGCCTCTAGCAACGAGCCGCGTCCGACCGGGCCGACTGCCGCCGGTGGCGATCAAGCCGAGACTGCCCAGCCGGCCGCCCCGGCGCCTGACACTGCCGGCTCCTCCGACCATCCGAACCCGTCTGTTGCTCCCTAGGCTGCCTTATGGCTTTATTTTGTCTGCTCTAGAAAGTCTTTAAAGAACTTGTTAATATGCACAATTCCACCCGCGGGGTGTATTTTTAACTCTTGTTCGAAGATTCGGCCAAGGGCCTATGCTATGTAAATATTAATCCGCGTTCTATCTTTCCTTGCTCATTGCTCTTTAGGCTTTTCCCTTTGCCGCCTTCCTTTAGTCGCTGCCTTGCCAGTTGGACAACCGCTCTGCGGACTGTCGCTGGATCAAATGCTTGGCTACTTTGGGAAGAAAAGTACTCAGTCGTTTTAGAGTCTCTTTAACAAGTTGGATAGAAGGCGGCAAGCCGACTACCAAAGAGTCGGCTGTCCTTAATAGATGCTACTACTTATAAGTCGGCTTTTGCTTCAGAGAAGCTGGAGGCTGTCTTACGCTATGTTCGTGCTTTGGGTCCTTAGCCATTTTTCGTGTGGGCGCCTGTTCTTCCTCACTCCTGCCCACCAAACAGTCGCTCTGCAAGCTGCGGCTTTGTTAGGAGACGGATTGGGCACCGCACACTACTTGTCTGACTGCGGGAAGCTCCTCATAGCGCGAGGCGGCGAGTCCCCGGGCTGACTAGTCGGACCCGGTGCCAAGCGGCATTAACGAAGAGTAATATACTCGAAGGCATAATTCTTATCATACAGATAACAAAAGAAGGCAGTCCCCGAGCTCGTCTCGGGGGGGCCAAAGTCTTGGTACTTTAATACAAAAGGGGAGCGTGATACATACTCTATCAACTGTAAAATCTTCGGAGAAGATTTGCATTCCACGGGCGTTCTGTCTCTTTGCCGGAGTCATCCCTCTTGCACGCTCGGGGCTTCTGGGCGTCGATCAGGTAGTAGGAGTCGTTTCCCAGCACCTTGCTGATGATGAAGGGGCCTTCCCAAGGTGCCGACAGCTTGTGTTGGCCGGCTGTTCGCTGGATCAGTCAGAGCACAAGGTCGCCCTCTTGGAAAGATCTTGGCCTGACCTTCCTGTTGTAGTATCGACGCAGACCCTGCTGGTAGATGCTGGACCGGCTGAGTGCCAACAGCCGGCCCTCTTCCAGCAGGTCGACGCCGTCTTGACGTGCTTCTTCTGCTTCTTCCTCGGTGTACATAGTGACTCGCGGGGAGTCGAACTCTATGTCCATCGGGATGACGGCTTCGGCACCGTAGACGAGGAAGAAGGGTGTGAAGCCGGTTGACTTGTTTGGAGTCGTGCGCAGACTCCAGAGGACGGCCGGTAGTTCCTCGAGCCAGCAGCCGGTCGATCGCTCCAGCGGCACGACCAGTCGAGGCTTGATGCCGGATAAGATGAGGCCGTTTGCTCGCTCCACCTGGCCGTTTGACTGCGGATGGGCAACGGACGCTAAGTCCAGTCGTATGCCCTGCGTCGCGCAGAAACGAGCCAAGGCGCCTTTGGCAAAATTTGTGCCATTGTCGGTGATGATGCTGTGTGGGATGCCGTACCGAGTCGTGATGTCGGCAATGAAAGTCACTACAGTCGGACCATTCAACTTCTTGATGGGTTTCACTTCCACCCACTTGGTGAACTTGTCCACTGCAACAAGTAGATGAGTCAAGCCACCTCGTGCCGTCTTGAATGGCCCCACCATGTCCAGGCCCCAGACTGCAAAGGGCCAGGCGATGGGGATAGTCTTGAGTGCGGAAGCTGGCTGAAGTGGCTTGGAACGGAACATCTGGCACCCTTTGCACTTTTGGACTAACTCTTTGGCCTCTTCCAGGGCAGTTGGCCAGAAGAAACCGTGCCGGAAGGCTTTGGCGACGAGTGCCCTTGAGGCGGCATAGTGGCCGCACTCGCCTTCATGGACGTCTCTGAGAATTGCTTGGCCTTGTTCAGCCTCAAACGCAGCATTGGTAGACGACAGTGATGCTGCGCCTAACCAGCTCTCTATTGACTATGGTATAAGCTGCTGCTCGGTGTTGCACTTGCCGAGCCAAGATTTCATCAGTTGGCAGCTCTCTGTTTACTAGGAACTTGAGGATGGGCTGGGCCCATGAGGGTGCTGCTATTTCTTCAACTGCCACTAGTGCGACTTGGACAAGGGCGGCTGGGCTGGGAGGCGGTGGGTTGGAGTATGCAGCCGCTTGCTGACTTGACGAAGTCCCCGGGCCGACTGGAGTAGTCCCCGGGCCGAGTTCTGGAGTCTTTGGTCTTGTCACCGCAGTCCCCGGGCCGGGTTCTGAAGTCCCCGGGCCGGCTTTGACTGTGGCTTTCTTGGAGTTGGATTCGACTTCTTCGGGTGGAGCCGGCACAAAGATTGAGTCTGATTCTGGTGACGGCTTGATAGACGGCTTGAGGAGGCGCCGAAGGGCGATGCCGGATGGTATTGCTTGGCGGGTGGAGCCGATTCATGCCAAGGCGTCTGCTTGGTCATTGTCGTTCCTTGGCACGTGGAGGAACTCGCACCCCTCGAACTATCCGCTGAGTTGCTGCACAAGGAAGCGGTAGCTCGCCATGTTTGCGTCCTTGGCATCCCAATCGCCAGATGATTGCTAGACCACCAAGTCAGAGTCGCCATAACACAGGATCCGGCGAATGCCGAGTTCTTTGGCAAGCCGGAGCCCATGGATGAGCGCCTCGTACTCGGCCACGTTGTTGGAGGCGACGAAATGGATCTGCAGCGCATATCTGAGCTTCTCACCCTTGGGAGAAGTGAGGACGACGTCGGCTCCTAGGCCGGTGCACATCTTGGAACCATCGAAGTGCATCCGCCAATGGGTGGAGTCGGGCGCTGGCGGCAGATACTGGGTCTCGGCCCAATCAACGAGGAAGTCGGCCAGTGCTTGTGACTTGATGGCGGTGCGGGGCTCGTAGTAGATGGTGTAGGGAGCCAGGTCGATGGCCCATTTGTCCACTCGGCCAGAAGCATCTCGGCTTCCGATGATCTCGGCTAGTGGGGCTGTGCAGACCACAGTGATTGGATGCTCCTGGAAGTAAGGCTTCAATTTCTTGGCGGCAAAATGCACGCCGTAGCACATCTTCTGGTAGTGGGGGTAGTTCTGCTTGGAGGCCGACAGTACCTCGCTCAGGTAATATACCGGTCTCTGGACAGGTAGCGCCTTGCCTTCCTCCTTGCGCTCGACTACAATGGCTGTGCTGACTACCCGGCTGGTGGCGGCAATGTATAGAAGCATGGGCTCTTTGGGAGTCGGAGCCGCCAGCACAGGGGGGGTAGTCAACATCTTCTTCAGTTGGAGAAAGGCCTTGTCCGCCTTGGGAGTCCATTCAAAAAAGGTTGTCTTCTTCATGAGCTGATACAAGGGGAGAGCCTTCTCGCCCAGCCGACTGATGAATCGGCTGATGGACGCCAAACAGCCGGTGAACTTCTGCACATCTAACAGTCGTCTGGGTGCTTCCATCCTCTCGATGGCCTTGATCTTCACAGGGTTGCACTCTATGCCGCGTTCGGAGACCAGGAAACCAAGGAGCTGGCTGGCTGGTACTCCGAAGACGCATTTCTCGGGGTTGAGCTTGATCTGGAATCGGCGCAGGTTCTCAAAGGTTTCCTTGAGGTCTTCCAACAGAGTTCCACGTTTTTCCGTCTTCACCACCACATCATCCACATAGACGTGGGCATTTCTGCCGAGTTGCTTGAGGAGGCACTTCTGCGTGCAACGCTGAAAGGTGGCGCCGGCATTCCTCAAGCCGAACGTCATGGTCAGGTAGCAGAAGGCACCAAATGGCGTGATGAAGGCGGTCTTCAGTCGGTCGGCCGGGTTCAGCTTGATCTGGTGATATCCAGAATATGCATCCAAAAAACTCAACAGCTCGCATCTGGCAGTGGAGTCTATCACCTGATCAATTCTTGGCAAAGCGAATGGGTCCTTGGGACAGGCTTTATTGAGACTTGTGTAGTCAATACACATCCGCCACTGCTTGTTCTTCTTCAGCACCAGCACTGGGTTTGCTAACCACTCTGGAAAAAACACTTCCATAATGAAGCCGGCTGCCAGGAGTCGGGCTATTTCTTCTCCAACAACTCTTCTCTTTTCTTCTGACAGGCGGCGCAGGGGCTGCCTGACGGGCTTCACATCAGACCGGACGTGTAATTTGTGCTCGGCGAATTCCGTCGGTACACCAGGCATGTCTTTGGGGGACCATGCGAAGATGTCTCGATTCTCACAGAGGAAATCGACGAGCTCGCCTTCCTATTTGCTGTCAAGGTTTGTGCCCATGACAGCGTACCTCTCTGGGTGCTCCGGGTCCAAAGGTATCTTCTTCGTTTCTCTGGCCGGCTTGAATGATCCTTCTGCTTCCGACTCCTTGGGGTCGGGCGACAACTCGGGCTGCTTGCCGGCCATCGCCACGACCCGATCAAGAAGCCGTTTCTCAGCTGCGATCACCAAGGACTCGGCCAGCCGACTGCTCTCGGCCGCGCAAGCAGACGACTTACTGTAGTCGCCGGCCACGGTTAGAATCCCCTTGGAACTCGGCATCTTCATCTTGAGGTAGGCGTAGTGGGGGACCGCCATGAACTTGGCCAAAGCTGGTCGGCCAAGCAGCGCATGGTATGGGCTTTCAAGGTCCACCACCTCAAACAAAATTGGCTCTCGGCGGAAATGATCTTTGTCCCCAAAGAGGACGTCTATCAGGATCTTGCCGATTGGTGAGCAGGAAAGGCCAGGAACAATGCCGTGGAACACAGTTCGGCTGCTCTGAAGCTGTCTTCGCTTGATTCCTAACTTCTCCATCGTATCCTTGTACAGGATGTTGATACTACTGCCTCCGTCTATCAGCACTCGCGAGAAGCGAGCGGCCCGCCTATCTGTGGCGAGTGTGGCGCCTAAGACCAAGGCGTAGGAGCCTGGACTCGGCATCACCTCTGGGTGATCGACTCTGCTCCAACTGATGGGCCTTTCAGACCAGTGCATGAATTCTGGAGTGCTTGATGCGACTGCATTCACCTCTTGCCGCTATTGGCGCCTGCTACGCCGATCGCCTGCCACACTGGTGAACACCACATAGGCTCTGTGCTCATCTGGGAACTCGTCTTGTATCGTGCCGACTGGCCTGACAGCCGGCTACTGGGGCGGCTGTGGTGAAGGCGGCCCAGCAGGCGGGGGAGGGAGTAGGCCGTCTCCCTTGGCGATTCTGGTCAGCCAGTGGCATTTCCGGGTGGTGTGGTTTGACGGCTTCGCACCGTTGTGGAACTTGCAGGGGCCATCCAGGGTCTGCTCGTAGGAGAAGGCCGGCAACCAGTTGCACTTGCCGCCCTTCTGCCGCTTTGCCGGAGGCGGCCCTTCCGGCCGTTGGTCTTCGACTGTTGCCACCTGCCGGCTGTTGGAAGCCGGCTGCAGGGCCTTGCGCTTGTGGTCGTTATGCTGTTGCCGCCGACTGGTGTCCCCAGCCGGAGTTCTCGGAGCCTGAGGGGTGACTTTGCCGGTCGCGCTGACTTGAATCTCCACCTTCATGGAGGAGTCGGCCGTGGCGTACTTGTCTGCTGTGATCAGCAGTTCATCGAGGGTCTCCGGCTCATCGCAGAGAAGCTTGTGCTTAAGGAGGGTGCCTTCTCTGCACCCGGCAGTAAAGTACTAGATAGCCTGCACCTCGTGCATGCCCTCGCAGGAGTTCCGGAGCTCGCCCCAGCGCGTGAGGTAGTTGCGAGTGGATTCGTTGGGGCCTTGCACGCACAAGGAGAGTTGGCGAGGCTTGGGAGGTCGCTTGTACGTGCTTGTGAAGTTGCGAACGAAGGCCTCGGTGAAGTCGACCCAGCTGTTGATGCTGCGAGGCTTTAGACTGTTCAACCATGTCCGGGCCGAGCCCTGGAGCATGAGCGGGACATATCTTACGGCAACACGCTTGTTGCCGTTCGCTATATTGACGGATGTGGAGTAATCGATCAGCTAGTCCTCCGGCTTCACGGTGCCGGTATATTTGGGCGTGTCTCGGGGGAGCGTGAACCCTTTGGGGAAGAGCTCATCTCGGATGCGGGGTCCAAAATAGGGAGGACCCAACTCGTCTTCTTCTTCTAGCGCCAAGGATCGGTGGAGTCGGTCGATCCGGTGGCGGGCATCGTTCTCTCCGACTCCCTCTCGGCGGCCAAGACGGTCGCCGAGAGTCGGATGTTCCACGGGCGGCGGGGAGACTCGCCTTTCTCTGCGAGGAGGGGGAGGCAGATAGTCGTTCCGCCGTTCCACCGCTTTGGGACGGCCTTCTTGGTCGCGCTCGATGGTAATGCGAGTCCGACTGTGGCTAACAGCCGGCTCCTTGTCCTTCTCCCTGCGGGCCCCGCCAGTCGGTGTCTGGGACGTCGCGCCTTGGTCTCGGCGGGCCGGCGGGTCGTCGTTTTGTCGCTGCGGTGCCTCTGTGCGGCAGCCGGCTTCGTTTTGCGCGGCAGCCGCGTCGAGGAGCTGCTGAACTCGCTCCGTCATCATGCGGCGCACTTCGCCCTCGAAGTTGTTGAGCTCGTCTGCCGCCGCCTGGGCGGCGTGGATGTTCTCCGCGGGTGTGGCATACACAGGGCGATCAGCCCTGAATAGATTGGCGATTGCCACGCCGCGTTGTCGGACCGCGCCTAGGCGGCTAGGCCCAATCGGAGCCGGCAAGCCGCCCACGGCGCGATCCATCTCGCGCTGGTAGGCTTCTGACAAGCGCCTCATGCTTGCCAACTTCTTCGCGCCCTCGATAAGCTGAAGGCGGCGTGCCTACAGCGTCTCGGCGTCAGCGTCTCCCGGAATCGGCGCGGTGAGGTCTCGCAGAGCCGCGTCGAGCGGGTCGTGCGCTCCCTCATCGAAACGCTCGCCGTGATCGAGGACGAGAACCTCCGTGACGGTGCTTCCGCCGCTCCCCGCGCAAGGGAGCGGCTCGTCGTAGACCACCACGTTGGTGGGAAACGCGTCGAGCGACGCGGTGTCGGAGTCGACCAGCATCAGGTCGGTGGATCCTATGGACTCCAGGTCCACGGCAGGCTCGCCGGCGATGTGGAGTTGGTCGAGGAGACCCGCGAGGAGGCTCTCGGGGCCGCTCGTGCCTGCGTCGGATGCAGGCTCGTCGGAGAGGCGAACCTCACCGATAAGCTCGGCGAGGAAGCTGGCCCCGCAGGCAATCTCAGCGCCGTGCAGCGCGTCGGCGCAAACTCCATCTGGTGTGCCGGGCTGGCTGCGCTCGCCAGGGAGGAAAAGGGTTCCCGTCCAGAGCAGGTCTCCGGACGACGGTGCACCTCGCCCCATGGTGGGCGCCAAATGTCGGGGGTTGGGTACGACATATGCCAAAGGATGACTTATCATGGTGGGAGCAAGTAGAACGTCGTCGGTGCCCGGAAGCGGGATGAGGCGAAGACATGCACGCCGGCGGAACTTACCCAGCTCCAGGGCTCTCCGAGGAGATAACACCCCTACTGCTACTCTGCGGGGTCTCCGCATGGTCACTATGGCAAAGTGGTTACAATGGTGCTCCTCGAGCTGTTTCTGGAGGTAGGAGAGGGCAAGGCTAGCTCTCTCCTTCCTATGATCTAAGGTCTATCTCTATCTGGGTCCGAACCCTTTGCATGGGCTTCCCGTGGGGTTTATATAGGCCTACCCCCCAGGGGTACAAGGGTAATCTGGCTGGGCGCGGGTCCCAGCCGTCTGTCTCTCAGGTCGCCGTCCTCTCTGCCGACTACTGGGGCCCACCGACTGGCGGGCCCCACGGACAGGCCTGATACTGTAGCGGTACTCCTGATGACGCTGGCTTGGTCATGTGGTTATGGCAACAGCGCCGCCGTCCGGCGTGCGCTCACTGTTGCCATTCCCCATCTTATCTGGTTAATGGCATGCGGGGCCCGTGGGAGGGGTTGGCCGACTCCAGGGGGCCGACTCCCACGGGTCCATCTTCAGGGCGCTCGTGCCGTCTTCTGTCTACCCACTGACAGGCGGCCCCGCCGTCCTTGGGTCGTACTGGCAGGCGTTGTGGGCACAGTGCGCCGCCCACTGTGGCTGAGATCAGGGCAGGCATGGCAACAGTGTCGCGCCTTGCTGGAGATCTTCAGCGATACGGCTTACTATAGCCATGCCGGCCCCTTGTAAGCAGGGGGGACGGCCATGCCGTGGCTGTACCCCGCCTCGCCCTTCGAGACGAGGGTGGAGTCGCGGGCCGACTCTCCATAGCCGGCCTCTCTGGAAGTCGCCGGCCATGAGTCGGCTTATCTTGGAGTAGCCATCTAGGACTCGGCATATCTTGGAGTCGTCCCTGGGACTCGGCATATCTTGGAGTCGTCCCTGGGACTCGGCATATCTTGGAGTCGTCCCTGGGACTTGGCATATCTTGGAGTCGTCCCTGGGACTCGGCATAAGCGGCGCTACTGATCTTAATGTCTTGAAAGGTTCTGGGGCTCGGGTTAGCCTACCCGTGGCCCATTACTCCGACAAATTCTTTTTCAGTGGTAGCATAATTTCTCTGGGCAGTATCAAGAGTCTTACTAGCATAATGGATAACATTCAATTTCTTATCGACTCTTTGCCCTAGAACAGCACCTACAGCATAATCACTAGCATCGCACATAATTTCAAAAGGTAAATTCCAATCAGGTGGCTGAACAATAGGTGCTGTGATCAAAGCTTTCTTAAGTGTTTCAAATGCTTCTACACAATCATCATCAAAGACAAAAGGAATATCTTTTTGCAATAAATTAGTCAGAGGCCTAGAGATTTTTGAAAAGTCCTTAATGAACCTCCTATAAAAACCGGCATGACCAAGGAAACTTCTTATACCTTTTATGTCCTTGGGACATGGCATCTTTTCAATAGCATCAACTTTGGCTTTATCAACTTTAATACCCCTCTCGGAGATCTTATGCCCCAAGACAATGCCTTCATTAACCATAAAGTGACACTTTTTCCCAATTCAGGACGAGACTAGTGTCTTCGCATCTCTGCAAAACTCGATCAAGGTTGCTCAAACAATCATCAAAAGAGGATCCATAGACGGAGAAGTCATCCATGAATACCTCACAAATCTTTTCACAAAAAATAGAAAATATAGCCATCATGCATCTTTGAAAGGTAGCAGGTGCATTACATAAACGAAAAGACATACATCTATAAGCAAAAGTACCAAAAGGGCAAGTAAAAGTAGTTTTAGATTGATCCCCCGCTGATACAGGTATCTGAGAGAAGCCAGAATAACCATCTAGAAAGCAAAAATGTGTGTGTTTGGATAACCTTTCTAGCATTTGATCAATAAAAGGTAAAGGGTAATGATCTTTCTTAGTAGCTTTATTTAACTTGTGGAAATCAATCACCATCCTATAGCCTGTAATAATTCTTTGCGGGATCAATTCATCTTTATCATTAGGGACAACGGTAATACCTCCCTTTTTAGGGACACAATGGACAGGGCTTACCCATTCACTATCAGCAATGGGATAAATAATACCTGCCTCAAGGAGTTTTAGTATCTCCTTTCTCACCACTTCCTTCATTTTGGGATTCAATCGTCTTTGAGGATCTCTAACAGGTTTAGCATCTTTCTCCACTGAAATTTTGTGTTGACATAATGTGGGACTAATGTCCTTGAGATCATCCAGGGTATATCCTATAGCAGCTCGGTGCTTCTTCAGAGTTTACAATAATCTTTCTTCTTCTTTCTCTGAAAGGTTAGCACTAATAATAACAGGATATATTTCTTTTTCATCAAGATAAGCATACTTAAGATTATCAGGTAATGGTTTGAGTTCAAACATGGGATCACCCTTGGGTGGGGGGGATCCCCAAGAATTTCAATGGGAAGATTATGTTTTAGCATAGGTTCTTGTTTAAGGAACACTTCATCTATTTCTTCCCTTTCCTTCATAAACATATCGTTTTCATGGTCTAGCAAATATTGTTCTAACGGATCAGTTGGAGGAACGGCAATGGAAGCAAGACCAATAATCTCATCCTTACTAGATGGTTCCTTTTCACGATGTTGTCTACTAAACTTAGCGAAATTAAACTCATGAGACATACCATCTAAGCCAACAGTGACAATATTCTTTTCACAATCAATTTTAGCACTAGCAGTGTTCAAGAAGGGTCTACCAAAAATAATGGGACAAAAATCATCTTGTGGGGAACCGAAAATAAGAAAATCAGCAAGGTATTTAATCTTCCCACACAAGACTTCAACATCTCTAACAATCCCAATAGGTTTAATGGTGTCCCTATTAGCAAGCTTAATAGTAACATCAATATCTTCTAATTCAACTGGTGCAATATCGTGCATAATTTCTTTATAAAGATCATAAGGTATCGCATTAGCACTAGCACCCATATCACATAAGTCATGATAACAATGATCTCCAATTTTAACAGACATAACAGGCGTGCCTACAACAGGTCTACGTGTCTTAGTATCGGGTCTAGCAACATTAGCAGTTTCACCCAAGAAAGAGATAACATGCCCATCTAAGTCCTCATCCAAGAGATCTTTAATCATAGCAATACCAGGTTTAACATTAATTTGCTCAGGAGGTGTATAGGTCCTAGTATTACTCTTACAAACAACAGTCGAAGTTTTAACATGATCTTTTATCCTAACAGGAAAAGGAGGTTTTTCAACATAAGCAATAGGAATAATAGGATCACTATATGTAATAGTCTTCTCTTCGACTGTAATAGGTGCAACTACTTTCACTTCAATAGGAGGATTATATTTAAACCACTTCTCTTTAGGGAGATCAACGTGAGTAGCAAAAGTTTCACAAAATGTAGCTACTATTTCAGAGTCAAGTCCATACTTAGAGCTAAATCCACGGAAAGCATTGGTATCCATAAAAAATTTAACACAATCAAACTCAAGTGTCATACCTGACTCCTTACCATCGTCGGAACCCCAATCTTCAGCATTGCGTTTAACTCTTTCCAATAAGTCCCATTTGAAATCAATAATCTTCAGCATATAGGAACCAGCACAGGAGGTATCGAGCAAGTTGCGATTATCAAGAGAAAGCCGAGCATAAAAATTCTGAATAATCATTTCCCGAGAGAGCTCATGATTGGGGCATGGATATAACATTGAATTAAGCCTCCCCCAAGCTTGAGCAATGCTTTCTCCTTCACGAGGCCAGAAATTATATATGTAATTACGATCACGATGAACAAGAGGCATAGCATAGAACTTCTGGTGAAATTCCAATTTCAATCGCTTATAATTCCAAGAACTTGTATCATCACATAGCCTATACCATGTCATTGCATCTCCCTTCAAAGATAAAGGGAAGACCTTCCTTTTGACAACATCATCAGGAATACCTGCAAGCTTAAATAATCCACAAACTTCATCCACAAAGATAAGGTGTAAGTCGGGATGCAGTGTTCCGTCTCCTACAAAAGAATTAGCTAGCAGTTTTTCTATCATACCCGAAGGAATCTCAAAGTGAACATTTTCATAAGGTTCAATAGGTTGAGGAGCATTTCTTTGGTCTTCTGGTTGGGGTGAAGATACCCCAAACAAGCCACTCAAAGGATTAGTTTCCATAGTGACAAGTAACAGAAAATTTCAGCACACAATATAAATGTTTCCTTACCAAGTTCCACTCACCAAGAGCGCTACACTCCCCGGCAACGGCGCTAGAAAAGAGTCTTCATGACCCACAAGTGTAGGGGATATATCGTAGGCCTTTCTATAAGTAAGAGTGTCGAACCCAACGAGGAGCAGAAGGAAATGATAAGCGGTTTTCAGTAAGGTTTTCTCTGCAAGCACTAAAATAATAGGTGATAGATAGTTTTGTGATAAGATAAATAGTAACAAGCAAAAGTAAATAAAGTAAATAAAGTGCAGCAAGGTGGCCCAATCCTTTATGTAGCAAAGGATAAGCCTGGAGAAATTCTAATAATGAGGAAGGAGCTCCCGAGGACACATTGGGAATTATCGTCAAGCTAGTTTTCATCACGCTCATATGATTCGTGTTTGGTACTTTGATAATTTGATATGTGGGTGGACCGGCACTTGGGTACTGCCCTAAATTGGACAAGCATCCCACTTATGATTAACCCCTATTGCAAGCATCCGCAACTACAAAAAGGATTATTAAGGTAAACCTAACCACAGCATTAAACATATGGGTCCATATCAACCCCTAACGAAGCAACGCATAAACTAGGGTTTAAGCTTCTGTCACTCTAGCAACCCATCATCTACTTATTACTTCCCTATGCCTTCCTCTAGGCCCAAATAATGGTGAAGTGTCATGTAGTCTACGTTCACATAACACCACTAGAGGAGAGACAACATACATCTCATCAAAATATCGAACGAATACCAAATTCACATGACTATTAATAGCAATACTTCACCCATGTCCTCGGGAACTAAAGTAACTACTCACAAAGCATAATCATATTCATAATCAGAGGTGTAATAATATGCATTAAGGATCTGAACATATGATCTTCCACCAAGTAAACCAATAAGTATCAACTACAAGGAGTAATCAACACTACTAGCAACCCACAGGTACCAATTTGTTGTTTTGGATACAAGATTGGATACAAGAGATGAACTAGGGTTTGAGAGGAGATGGTGCTGGTGAAGATGTTGATGGAGATTGACCCCCTCCCGATGAGAGGATCGTTGGTGATGATTTTTCCATCCCAGAGGGAAGTGTCCCCGGCAGAACAGCTCTACAAGAGCCCTAGATTGATTCCGTCAAGGTTCCGCCTCGTGGCAGCGGAGTTTCGTCTCGTAAGCTTGCCCACGAATTTTTTCAGGACAAAACCCTTCATATAGCAAAAGATGGACATCGGAGGCCCACTAGGGGGCCCAGGAGGTAGGGGCGCGCCCCTAGGGGGGCGCCCTCCTGTCTCCTGGACAGGGTGTGGGCCCCCTAGCCTATTTCTTTTGCTCATAATTCCTTAATAATTCCAAAAGGTTGTTTTCGTGGAGTCTCAGGTCTTTTGGAGTTGTGCAGAATAGGTTTCCAACGTTTGCTCCTTTTCCAGTCAGAATTCCAGCTGCCGGCATTCCCCCTCTTCATGGTAAACCTTGTAAAATAAGAGAGAATAGCCATAAGTATTGAGATATAATGTGTAATAACAGCCCATAATGCAATAAATATTGATATAAAAGCATGATGCAAAATGGACGTATCAACCCGTCGTAACAACGGCGGTGGAGGAGGCGGCAACGGCCGCAACGGCAATCACCAGTGGCGCCCGAGGTGCCAGATCTGCAAGAATTGGGGCCACGAAGCGGACACCTGCAAGAAGCGCTTCGATTCAAAATACTCCAGCGGCAATGGCCGCTCGGCATATAATGCATTGACCTCCTCCAACAACTCCATGCACTGGGTCATGGACTCCGGCACCACGGACCACCTCACTAGTGACTCGGAACGTCTTCATGTCCGCGAACGCTACGGCGGCCATGATCAGGTTCAGGTGGCCAACGGCTCAAGTTTGTCTATTTCGCATATTGGGCACTCGACCTTAGCCGGTTCTTCCCTTCACCTGAAAAATATTTTACACGTTCCAAATATTAGCCAACATCTTCTATCAGTCTATCGTCTGTGTCGGATAATCATATCTTCATTGAATTTCATAAATATTTTTTCCTTGTTAAGGACAAAGCCACCAGGAGAATTCTTCTTCGAGGTAGAAGCAAAGGAGGGCTCTACCCTCTTCCACTCGGACGAGCCCCACATCTGTCCGTGCGTAAAGCATTGTCCAGCGTCCGTGTCTCATCGTCCAAGTGGCATCAGCGTCTTGGTCATCTGTCCAATAATGTCGTCAGTTCCATCATTAGGAATAATGATCTAGAGTGTTCATCTTCAGATACTTCTGCTTTCGTTTGTGATGCCTGTCAATGTGGTAAAAGTTGTCAACTATCATATACTGCTTCTGCTCGTGTGTCTACTATGCCTCTTGAATTAGTTCATTCTGATGTTTGGGGCCCTGCTCATGCTTCCTCTGGGGGTACAAGTATTATGTGAGTTTTATTGACGACTACTCTCGTTTTTGTTGGATCTATCCCTGAAACATAAGTCTGATGTTGAACAGGTGGTTTATGCTTTTCAAGCACATGTTGAGCGTCTTTTGGATGTTAAGCTTAAAGTTGTCCAATCTGATTGGGGCGGTGAATATCATAAGTTTCACCACTATTTTCTTTGTACGGGCATCTCTCACCGAGTCTCTTGCCCTCACACCTCCCAATAGAACGGCATTGCCGAGCACAAACACCGACACTTGGTTGAAATTGGTCTCGCTCTGTTGGCTCATTCGTCTCTCCCTTTACGTTATTGGGACAAAGATTTTCTGACTGCGTGTTACCTCATTAACCGCATGCCCACCCCTGTGCTTGGTCAAGACACTCCTATTCATTGTCTCCTGAAAATTCCACCCAATTATTCCTTTCTCCGTACTTTCGGGTGTGCTTGTTGGCCTAGTTTGCGGAAGTATAACTCACACAAACTAGAATTTCGGTCCAAGATGTGTGTTTTCCTTGGATATAGTCCTATGCATAAGGGGTACAAGTGTCTTGATCGATCTACGGGTCACATATACATCTCGCGTGACGTTATCTTTGACGAGTCGGTCTTTCCGTTCGCTACTCCCGGTGTCACGGTCGATGTGTCTACACTTAAAGAGGTTATTTCTTTTCCTTCAACCGAACCGGCTACGAGTGTTCCTGTGCGTAACTATGACCTAACCTACTTGGCTACTAACCACTATGGACAAGATAGTGCTTCTTCTATGTAGGACTCCTCGCCATCTAGTACCGCTCCGCATCAGGACACGCTCGACGTGCGCACGGTGATGATCGACGTGCATGGCGACAC
>NC_041393.1:540888733-540893655 GCF_002162155.2 Triticum dicoccoides | reverse complement strand
CCCCCCGGGGCAGGTGCCCCGCGTGTGCATGATGGGCCTGCGTCGCTTGGTGCAGCGGCTGGCTCGCGCGACACCTTCGCCTCAACAGCCCATGGGTCGCCTCCTCTGGCCCATGAACCGGCCTCGCTGGCTCCTGTGACACCATTGCCAAGTCCAGCTTCGTCGCTGCCTTCGCCCAGTCCCGTGCCGTCGTCGCCCTTGCATGCGCCTACTGTTGATCCGACCAGCGAGCGTCCTCATCCTATGGTGACTCGTACACGGGATGCTACTCGTCGCGACAAGGAGTATACTGATGGGACGGTGCGGTATAATCCTCTTTGTCGTGCCTTCTTTGCGACGTCGGTGTCACATCGTGATGCTCTTCGTGAGCCGGCTTGGCGTGATGCTATGGCTGCTGAGTTTGCAGCGCTTCGTCAAAATGACACATGGGTATTGGTTCCTCAGCCTCCTGGAGTTAACATTGTTGGCAGTAAATGGGTCTTCAAGACAAAGCAACACGCTGATGGGTGTGTTGACAAGCACAAGGCTCGCCTCGTTGCTCGAGGTTTTACTCAACAGCAAGGTCTTGACTATGGCGATACGTTCAGTCCCTTGGTGAAGCCGGCTACTATTCGTTTGGTTCTCTCGCGTGTTGTTTCACGAGGATGGAGTTTGCGGCAAATTGATGTCAACAATGCATTCCATCATGGCTTTCTTTCCGAGAACATTTATATGCAGCAACCGCCTGGTTTTGAAGATGCTCGGTTTCCTTCGCATGTGTGCAAGTTGCAACGAGCCCTCTATGGTCTCAAACAGTCGCCACGTGCTTGGTATGCTCAGCTAAGTGCTCGACTTCTTCAGCTTGGTTTTGTTTCTTCCAAGGCGGATACATCCCTATTCATCTTTGTTGCGCATGGTGTTCAGATATACATGCTTCTGTATGTTGATGATATTGTGATTGCTGGCTCCACTCCTGTTGCAGTTGATCCTCTGGTGCGATCCCTCTCTGACAGTTTTCCTATCAAGGATCTTGGTCCTCTACAGTATTTCTTGGGGCTTGAAGCGTCCTACAATTCTGGGGGCATGACACTGACTCAAAGAAAGTATGCGCTGGATCTTCTTCATCGTGTGAGTATGGAGAATTGTAGGCCTACTTCTACACCATTATCTGCAACCGAGCATCTGGCTCGTGAGGCCGGCACCCCTTTGGGTGTTGAGGATTCCACCCGATATCGCAGTATTGTTGGAGGACTTCAGTATTTAACGCTCACTCGTCCCGACCTGTCCTTTGCCGTCAACAAGGTTTGCCAGTATCTATCACAGCCGACTGATGAACATTGGGAAGCTGTCAAGCGTATATTGCGTTATGTCAAAGGTACTTTGGGTACGGGATTGAGGATTCATAAATCCCCTTCCACTGGTGTCAGTATTTTCACGGATGCTGATTGGGTCAGATGCATTGATGACCGCCGTTCCACTAGTGGTTCTGCTATGTTTGTTGCCTCAAATCTCATCTCATGGAGTGCCAAGAAACAATCGACTGTCTCTCGATCGAGTACGGAGGCAGAGTATAAAGCTTTAGCTGATGGAGCTGCTGAAGCAATCTGGGTGGAGTCCCTACTCAAGGAGCTAGGAGTATTAGAGCAGCGTATCGTCATTCTATGGTGTGAAATAATCTCGGGGCTACATACCTGACGGCGAACCCGGTCTTTCACGCAAGAACCAAGCACATAGAGATAGACTTTCACTTGTGCGTGAGCGCATTGCTTCCGGAGCTTTAGATGTCAGGTTTATCTCGACTAATGACCAACTGGCTGATCTATTTACTAAACCAGCCACACGACAGATGTTAGAGCGTTTCCAGTCCAATCTAAACCTTGTATGTAGTGGTAGTTCAGATTGAGGGGGTGTGTTGGAAACGGTCCCTGTACCTATCGTATTGTAATATAACTCTGTATTGTTGGTCCTATATATATATACAAGATATGCGGAGGCTGTGCCTCACGCAACCCTAATCTAAACTCAGTTAGCCAAATCCGCACGACGTGTATGTTCGCCATATACGTATCACCCGATCTCTAGATATGATGCTAACTTTATTAACTTTTTTTTAGCGGAACAGAGGCCTCCCTCTCCGATTTCAAATGAAGAAACCTTTTCGTCTTAGACAAGCTACTCTAACTTTATTAACAAGTTGATTGTCAAATTCGTTTGACCTTTGCAAATAAAATGAAATTAATCATAACCATTCCGGAAGAAAGAATAACCAAGACGCATACCACTGGTTACATGTGTGGATTCGCCTGGCTATTGAGATTATCCAAAAGTTATTTAAGCATGATTTGTTAGATTTTCGCATGCATCAGTTTCCCAGGGAACGGGATGACACCCTACCAGGAAGAGAACAAAAGACAAATAATTTTTCGGAAGCAGGATATGATTCAAGAACGACAAGTCGTCTCCATCAGAAGCAGAAGTAAAGGAAAAAAAGAAGATCAGAGGAGGTATATATCTATGATGTAGTTGAGCACATTATTCATGAGGTTCATATATCTCCACCTGTCGTCTCAACCAAAAATAAAGTAACCGTATACAACGATCTCTGTCTTTTCAGGTACTCCCTAACACTAGTGTTAAAAACGCTCTTATATTATGAGACGGAGGGAGTAGTACATTATCCAAGTGCTGCTAACTATGCTTGGCTGTTCTGGCAGAAAAAAATATAGATTAGTGCGAAACGATTCGCAACATGATGCTGAATTGATCAGGGTGGCTACTGCCGTTCAAAATACTTACTTGAGGAGAAATCCACTTGTTTGGTTTCTTGCCTACGTCCAAAGGAGCCGGCCGCTGGTAGTGCCCGATCTTTGACAAATCCAAGAAGCGTCACCCACTTGAGGAAGCTTCGACTGCGATGCGGCGGCTCGACGAGCACTACTCGGAGAATAGATGATCACGCCACACGTACACACATTCCCCCTGTCAGTCTGTCGCGCTCGATCGTCCCGCTCACCCTACGTACGGCTATTCCTAGGTCAACACTACTCCTACTCAACACTATTCCTACGGTTAGCAGCATAGATAGATACCACGGCGCCATTTCGCCCTGTCGTCGGTGTGCTCTCGATTCGCCGCACGATTTTGACGTGATAGAAGATGAGCGGGCCTGAAGGCTGACCACTATGAATTACTCCATCAGGCGATGCGGCGATCGATGGTGGCTTTGGTTGGTGATGTGATTTGTCAGTTGTGTGCTGCCAGGAACCGGGTCTTCATGCATGCCTGAGAGAGAGTGACGGACCACCGGAATCTGTTCTTTGCATGTTACATGTCGATGTTGCACGTCCCGATCGTGAGTGGCTTCCACCTTCCAGGCGCGCGATCGTGTCGTTTGGTGTGGTGTGGATGATGGCTTTGCTGCCTCAAAGGTGTTTCTTGTGCTCCTGTTTGCTTAGGAGACGGTAGTGCCCTCTTAATTTTTGATTTTTTTTTATGGTTTGGTAATGAAGATGTTCCACATCTTCAGGCTGGTCATAATGGTAGTATCATAGTTAGTATCATGCATACCAACTAGGCAATTTTGATGAGGTGTCATAAAATTAAATAAAAAAAGAGAGGGTTGAGTATCATATCATGATACCGTATCATAATAAATGCTATACTAGTATGTGTCATGCATGACAATAACTAAATACTGCATGATACTAATATATGATACTATTAGGGAGGCAGTATCATATACTAGTATCATATGCATGATATTAGTATATGATACTCTCCTTTACAACCAGCCTCAGCAGTACATGGTCGAGATATTGCGGACGCGCAGCACACAGTTTAAGTAACGTGAACAGCTGTGTATTTCATGCTACCATGTAAATCAAATGTTAAACGAGTAATTGTTGCTCAAACTCTTGTCTTAACGAAGCAAAATACACCTTATTCATTAAAAGTCTTCTTTAAGTACCCGTGAACATTGTGTATTTCATGCTACTATATAAATTAAATATTAAAAAAGTAATTGTTGCTCAAAGTCGTGTCTTAACAAAACGAAATACGCCTTATTCATCGGAACGGGAGTATGATCATACGCATGATCATGTACTCTCGTTGGCTTGTTCCCTCTCAGCTCGGCGACAGGGAGAAATAAGATGTGCAATGATAACTGGGATGATTGTGTCTTGTGTGCTCGAATAGGCGGTTTCCTATTTAGCGCGCGATTCGATGCCCAAACTCAGTTGCACCCCTGATGAACAAAAAATTCACAAAAAATACTAAAAAAATCCTTTTTTGCATGAAATAATTTGGTTCATAAGGTGCGCTTTAAATTTCAGATCATTTGGACATATTCTCGGCGAAAAAGACAACCAATGATGTGAAATTTTGAGCGCATCTCTGCACCAAAATATCTTCCATGCAAAAAACTTTAGGATTATTTTCATAATTTTTTTTGTGAATTTTCTCTTCACCGGGTGCAGATGAGTCTAGGCTCAGAAATGGAAAATGGTTACAGCGTCAGTTATTACTATGTGGATACATAGGACACACGCACTTCTATTTACTATTAGTGAATGCTTATGTGCAACGCACTCTAGTATTAGGTAGTATATTAAATGCACATCTATATTAGGTAGGATTTTTTTGTTAATTATGTGATTAGCATTGGCATTGATATTTGATACGATATTAACTCAACGTTAAACTTGTTGAGCGCTCATCATAGGCAGGCTCAGTCGTAACGGCGAATTGTACGTGGCCTAAGGATCTTCGCAGGAGAATAAGAGATCTCACGACCGCGTCGCCCGCATCGGGCCTCCTCCCTCCAGGCTCCCCTCTTCCTCCTTCCTTCTCGCCGCCTCCGCCGGCGCCCGCGGCCGGCTTGACCCCGGGGCTGCTGGTGGCGGCGGCCTCCTTGCCCTTCCCCTCCCGGTCGCTCTCCGGCG
>NC_041393.1:540886574-540888352 GCF_002162155.2 Triticum dicoccoides | reverse complement strand
GGCGGCGGTCTGGCGTGGCGGCGGGGCTCCGCGACGCATGCAAGCGAGCTACTGGGCGGCGGCGCCGCCGTTGGCAGCGGGGCGGCGGGATCTGGCGTCGTCCGCTCAGCCCAGATCTGGGCCCTTCGGGCCCATTTGGGTCTGGGCGGGCCGGCGGCGGGGATGGCTCCGGTGTGGCTTCTGGGAGGAAGGGAGATGCGACGAGTGGTTGGGTGCCGACGGCGACGACGCCGGCCTGCTACATCACGGCCGACGGGGCTTAATGGGCCTGCTTCGGGCCTGGCTGGGCCGGGGGTGGCCCGGCATGCCCCGCTGTCGCGTCCAGACGGCTACCGCGACGGTGCCGGAGGCACGGGCCTCCCGCACGACGGCGGTGGAGGTGGTTCCCTCCCGCTCGGCGTCGATGTTGTCGCTCCCATCGTGGTGAGCCTGTCTCCGGTCCTCTTGGCCTCGTGGTGGTGTTCGTAGTGAGGCGGCGTGGGTGGTGGCGCTACTGCGTTGGCACATGATGATGGACGACGGTTTGGCGGGTCGGTTCCATCCGGTTGGGCGGTTGGGGGTTGGAATGCGGGAGAAACCTGCCGGCTTCGGCCCCGACGCGGTGACACCTGCAGGTGCCACCATTCCTTCCTGATGGGTGTCGGTGGTATCCACCCCCCCCCCCACCTCCCTCCACGTGTCCGGGAAAACTTGAGGACTCGTCCGGGCAGCAGCAGCGTCGGCGTCGCATTCCTTCTTGGAGGTGCTGCTTGGTACGCGACGGATCGGAGCCACGGTCTATGGTAATTTGTCTCCGGTGGGCGCCGCGATGGCGGGTCATCTGCGCTTTGCCGAGCTGCCGTGGTTGGCATTTGTTTCTTTTTCTTTTTTCTTGGTGTGTTGTGCTGCTCGTCACAGCGTTATCTGTACTCGGTGTTGGTTGCTTTGAAATACAAAGCGGGGAAACCCTTTTTCGGTAACTTAACCGCGAGTCCTATTCCCCACGTAGGGTAGGGAATACAAACCAAGCAAACACACGACAACGCCTTCTATATGGATCGACCCATTCCTCGTTTCCTCCGCTATTTTGGGACGGTTTATAAAACCTTCTCTGAGCCAATTTTTCTTTACGTGTATTTTATTTTCTCATTTTCATTTTTGAAAATAATTCTTGAAGATTTTTCAAAACTCAGGTACATTTTTTAAATTGAGAAATTTATTACCATTTTTGAGCATTTTCAATGAGTGCGATTTTTTGAATTTCAAACATTTTAAAAATTCATGATTTTTGTAAAATCAAGGCACATTTTTAAATTCATCAACATTTTCTAAAATTTGGAACACTTTTTGAAATCCAGGAAGCTTTAAATAATTGTTAACATTATCAAAATGTGTGGACCTTTTTGAACTCTGAGAATATTTCTAAAATTCGTGAACATTGTATGAAATGTGGGAACTCTTTTCAAAATTGTGAACACTATTTAAAATTTAGGAATATTTTTTATATTGATGAACATTTTTTTCAAATTCGATAACCTTCTTTAATTCCAGAGCATTTTTGAAAGCTAAATATTTGTGAAATTTGAAAATAACAATTTCTGAACAATTTTTAAAATGCGGAACTTTTTTTTGGAAGCCCAAATATTTTACAAGAAGTAAAATAAAAGCAAAAACGAAAATAGAGAAAAGAAAAAACAAGGGTGACCCGTATTGCAGTGTTCTGGCCTAAAGTGCTTGGGGGATTTGCTAGTTGATAAGGTAAATATCCAGCCCCCTAAATGCTAGGCGTAATGAGGATA
>NC_041393.1:540852982-540886286 GCF_002162155.2 Triticum dicoccoides | reverse complement strand
TGGATATGAGGGGATGCACGTTTGCTGGCCTTGTGCTTGGGGTGGGGGGAGGATATGAGGGCAATCCCTCCGGTTATTACTGTTTCTCTGCAAACCGGCGCTGCAATAGCGTTAAGTGGGCTCGGTCCATGTTAGTTTTTTTCCCTATTTTCTCTTTTAATTGCAAAAATTTTATATGTGTGGACACGATTTGAAACGAGACCTCCAAGCTATTAGAAAGCGACGCTAACGAACTCAGCCACCTCACTTTTGTGTTTATTACATTTCTTCTTTCTTTTTTCTTTTCCTGGAAAGGTTTCGTAAGATTTATTTTTCTTTTTCTTTTTCTTGGAACGCTTATGTTTGTTTTATACTGTTTATTATTTTCTCTAAATGAGTGAAATTCTTTCTGAAATTCGTAAAACTTTTTAAAACGATGATCTTATTTTCCAAATCGATGAACTTTTTTCAAAACCGATGAACTTTTTTTCCAAATTGATGAACTTTTTTTTCAAAATGAATGAACCTTTTTCAGAATTGATGAACTTTTTTCAAAAGCGATGATTTCTTTTTCAAATTGGAAGAATTGTTTTCAAATAAATGAACTATTTTTAAATTCGGTGAACTTTTTCATAATTTTGATGAACTTTTTTCTTCATTTTGATGATCTTTTATCAAATTTGATGAACTTTTTTAAAATTCATGAACTTTTTTGTTTTTGTGTTTTCTCAATTGGTACGAACCTTTTGAAATTCGTTGATTTCTTTCAATTCGTGATTTTCGTGAATACTTTTTCGAATTTGTTTTCTTTTAAATTCGTTTATTCTTTTAATTTTTGTACTGAATGAGGTCAAATGATGTCCGTTTCCATTAGTAATCGACATAGTGACCGTGTCTTAGTTGTTATCGCGGGTCGGGATGTACGTAGGTGTTTGCAGTTCCAATCACCGATTAAACTAAATGCAAAAGTTTTCTCCTCGCGGTTTTGCTTTTTCTGCAGGTTTGCTGGGCCGGCCCGTGTGGCGGGGCGCGTGGGCGCCAGCTACCTGTTCGGGCGCTTAAGGCGTCGAACAGGAGCTCCCGGATATGAGGGGGTACGGTAACTTCTCTCGTGTCGAAAGGTGGGGAAGTTCCTATTTGCCGCTCTTTGCGACGAGGGAACGCACACAAGCAGATCGACGAGCGTCATGATGGGCCGGCCCGTTCAAACGTTAAAGCGAATCCGGTTTTGGGAATATTCTAGGAGGTTCCCAGCCGATTTTTTCTTGTTTCGGGAACCTTTTAGGAGGTTCCTGAACCGGTTTTTCTATTTCCCTTTTTTACCTTTTTGTTTCTTTTCTTTTCATTTACTGTTTATTTTTTAAAATTTTCTCTTTTCTTTTTCTGATTCCTTTTCTTTTCTTTTCTCTTTTTTGTTCTTTTTCATGTTTCTTTTGGTTGAGAATTTCAAATGTTTTATTCGGAATTTGATGACAGGTTCTTGGTTTCAAAATTTGCTCCCAATTTCAAAAATGTTCAGGAATTTCAAAAAAATGTTCCCATTTTCAAATTTTGTTCACAATTTCAAAAAATGTTCGTGTTTCAAAAAGTCTTTCAGGATTTTTAAAAAATGTTCTTGTATTAAAATATTGTTGACAATTTCAAAAAATGTTCGTGTTTATGAAATGTTCAGGAATTTCAGATAATGTTCCCATTTGCAAATTTGGTTCACAATTTAAAAAAATGTTCGTCTTTCAAAAAGTCTGTCAGGATTTTCAAAAAATGTTCTTGTTTAAAATTTTTGTGGAAAATTTCAAAAAATGTTCAGTAAATTCAAAAAATATTCCTATTTGCAAGTTTTGTTCAGAATTTAAAAAAATGTTCGTGTTTCAACAAGTCTTTCAGGATTTTCAAAAAATGTTCTTGTTTTAAATTTTGTTGTCAATTTCAAAAGATGTTCGTGTTTTAGAAAATGTTTAGTAATTTCAAAAAATGTTCTCGTTTGGAATTATTGTTATGTTCATGTTTTCAAAAAATGTTCAGGAATTTCTAACCAAATACTCTTTTTCACAATATGTTCGGAATGTCATTCATAAAATATCCAGGTTTCAAAAAATGTACAGGAATTTCAAAATATGTTCTCATTTCCATAATTTGTGATGAATTTAAGAAAGATATTCGTGTTTCCAAAATTGTTCAGGAAATTCAGAAAATGTTTCTTTGTTTTCAAAAAAGTTCACAATGTCAGAAAATATTCAATGTTTCCAAAATTGTTCACGTTTTAGAAAATTGTTAAGTTTTGCAAAAAAAATATGTTCTGTCTGAATTCGGATTAAAAAATTGTTCACATTTTTTGAGAATTTTTATTTTGAAATATTAAAAAATATTAGTGGCATTTCAAATTGTTCGATATTATCAAAAAAAAGTTTCTAAAATGTTTTTCCCAAACCTCACCCATGTTGTCTGCTGTTAAAGTGTTTGGCGCCTTAATGTTCGACAGCAACTTTGTGGTGGAGTGGCTAGCTGATCGTGGTCTTTTTACTTTGCTGTGCTTTCGCTCGATGGGCCGGCCCAGTCTGCGTCGCCCTTGTGCGTCAAGCTCCTGTTTGGACGCAAAATGTGTCACATAGGAGGTCTCGAAAGGGTGCATGCATTGGGCTGGCCCGTTAATGTAGGTTCGCTCGCTGGCGCTCACTGTAGATTTATCCGGTTTCTTTCTTTTGTCGTTTTATTTTATTTTATTCACCGGTTCTTTTTTGTTATTTCATCGGGTTTGTTTCATTTTTCTGTTTTTCTTCTTTATAACTTCAGTTTTGTTCTTCTTTTCTTTGTCTCTTTCTTGGTTTTCACAACTTTTGTTATTCTTCATTTCTTTTACTTTGTTTATCTATAGTTTCTTTGTTTATGTCTGGGTTTCTTTGGTTTATTGGTTTCATTTTTTCGCACTGTTTTTCTCAGGTTTCTTTTTTCCTTTTTCTCTTCGGTTCTTGTTTGTTTTTTGTTTTCTTTTAGTTTTTCCTTTTCTATCTTTCCACACATGTCTACATTTTTCCTATCCATTTTAAAAAATATGTTTTGATGTTTAATTTTGTGGACACATCGTATATTTTTCTTATACATTTGGTACATTTTATGCATGTTTAATAATTTTAAACGACATAACTAATATTTTCAAACATATATTTTTGGATGTCTACTTTTTCATAGACATTATACATTTTGGGTATACATCTGGAACATTTTGTATGTAAACATTTAACATATTTTCCAATACATGATTAAAAAAATTTAAAAACTAATATTTTTTATGTCGGCTATTTTCCATATATATTCTGAGCAAATTTTTTCTGAGCAAATTTAATATTTTTGAAATACATGAATTAAAATTTTAAAATTATGATTTAAAATAGTTTTAATATATATTCAAAATATTTGGAAGTATAAGCAAAAGTTAAAAAAACGTAAAAATGGGGGAAAACGAGGCAGTAGCTTCCCCGATGCTGGCCCAGCGCATTTAGGTAGAAACCTGGTTGCACGCACGTTAGTTGGACCAGCCCATTCGAGAGGTCCTTCAGTCGAGAATGAATATATCGCGCGTGAAGTGAAACATAGTAACACCCGCGCTATGCGCGGACTATGAGCTCCAACACTTGACACGATTCCAGAAATGGATAAAGCTTGTAAATTAGGCACAAGATTTCTGCTTGTTATAGATACTAGATGACCCGTTGCGCCAAATGGTGCAGAGACCTGCTGAAGACATGTTGTCGATGAAAATAACTTCATGCTGCAAGAACCTTCAACTAAATTATGCTATTTTTTAAACATGTTTATTACGTTGTTAAATAATAGTCTGGGAAAAGGTAAACTTTGCATAATATGAATATGTTTAGTTTGAAAATATGGCCACTATAATGAGAGAGTAAAGTTGGCATGGTTGTATTTTTTTAGCAATAGTTAACCCGTTGCACCGAATGGCACAGAGACCCGCTAAAGCCATGTTGTCGATGAAAATAGTTTCATTTTGCAAAGACATATTCGATATTGATAGTAGAAAGCCTCATCTGATAAACCATGCTATATTGAAAATATGGTTATGCGCTTGAAAGTATTCGACATGTGCTTGAAAATTGGAGTAGAGACACACTAAATACATGTTTACATTGAAAAGAAAATTCATGGTTTAGTTGTTTTAGTTGTGGGCAAGCACATATGGTAACAAATTTAACGCAGCGTAGAGCCCCATTTGAAGCGTTGAAATATTTTGCATTTTTCAACAACTTTATGTTTGAGAAAGCACAAATACCATGTCAACTTGAAGTGTTTTGAAAATATTTAACTTTAATATAAGTAGGTTTTAGCAACCACTTAGGTACTAATTCAAACCCTTGAAGATGAAAAATGAAGGATATTTTATCTTTGAAAATATATACTTGAGCATGCATATTATGTTATCTTATTCGAACAACATAGGACCAAATGGCCCAAGGTAAAAATTCAAACACGGATTGTTTTGAAACCATTGCGTTTCTTTAATATATTTTAAGTTTTAGAGATTATTTAGGTGCATGGTAAAAAATGAGCTAAAAATGCGCCATTCAGACACCACTTTCAACCATTTATGCATATGATTGTTACATAGAAAAACAAAAGAGGTCACTATCATAGTTAAAAATAAAAGACACCATTTTCAATTATATTGTTTTTTAAACATAGGGATTTTATTAAAATAGCCAGCACTTCACAGAAAAAAAAGTGTGAAAGTATTCATGAAAAGATCAGAGGGGATATCTCTGCTTGGACAAAGTCCTACATCCTGACATAGTCATCTAGGAGTTTGAATTGGATAGCTCCAATGTTCGAACATGTTCTTGTTAGAGCGGAGGCAAGTTACTATCGATCTTACGCTTTCCTCCTTCCACTTGTCCCAGATGACCTTTTCAGTTTCGTCCTGCCTACAAAAATAACTTTTGAGAGAACCCTTGCATGAGAAACAAATGAAATCAAGAGAATGAATATACAACTAAAAGACAACATCTTTTCAGAAAGAACTTTTAAGAAATAAATGAAAACAAGACAAATGGATGGGTTCGAATCAGAAATAAAAGTGGTTATAACTGAAAAGAAACAAATGCCATATGAACAAACTAAGCAAAGGACAATGCAAATGCCTAATATTGCCACGGTATACACTGGAACATGTAGTACAAAACATCATTTGGACATAGTACTACCCTGACACGGAAAATCGGTGTTTTTCAGAATATAATGAAGTATTAGAGGATTGCTATGTTGGTTTGATCTGTCTTGCCTTATCAGAAGCAGAGGACAAAGCAAATACATATGCCAGACAAGGAACAAATGGTTGTATTCATTCTCATCGGCTGCCAGAAACTAACTGGCATGTCTATGTAATGTAAGAGGTACATTGCATTTCAAAAGAAAAAAGTTCCCTTGGCTATCTGGATGTGAAGATCCATCATTGTAATCTTTGTTTTTGTTTGTTTTGGTCGTTGCAACACTGTATTGGGCCTTTTCCCTATTTTCTTAAATCAACATATATTCACATGCAATATATAATTAGTACATTACTAAACCTAGCCAAGCATCATTACATCACCAAGATCTGATGATTGAGCTAGTGCATCTATTTCATGAGCCACCATGTACCTTCATGTACACAAGAATTGGAACATCTAACTAACAGTTCCTTAATATCTCCGAGCTCATGAAACGATCTGCAGTGAGAAGGATCAACAATTTTCAGTTTGTTGACACATTAAAAAACTACATGGGAGTTGCACAACTCTAGCGCTAACTGAACAACAAATCTCAGTGTGCAAGCTTTAGCATATCCAGGTAAAGTTCTCAGTGAACAGAGTTTGTGATGAACGAATCTTCAGTGAATTGCAAAATCAAGAATTCAAGGTACAGTACGTCACAGAACATAAGCAATAGCATTTCCTTTTTGAATAAATAAAATAGAGGATCGAAACAATTAACAGAAGAAAGAACCACCTTTTGGTTGGGAAGCCTTCCTTTTCAGGGAACCCATCCTTGTTAGGCAAGCCTTGTGGCATCTGTAACCCTGAAACCACACATAACTCACCATCAGAAAACCGGACTTTCAAGCTTCCTATTAAGGGGTATTTGGATTTCTAACATCCAGCAAAAGAATCAATCATGCAATCAAGATATGTAGGTAAACAAAAGAAAGAAAGCTTTTCACTACAAATCTCATCTAACTTTGTCATATTCTCTACTCTCCCTCATGTAGTCATTTATAGAATCAAAATTTGAGAGATGTGCCTTGGGCATAAGAAGGACAGAATATAGTTCATGCATTATTGCATCAGCTTTAAGGTCCGACAGTCAAACAAATCCCAAGCATACGAATTGAACAAACTACTGACAGAAAACTAAAAGAACAAAGTAACCTAAAAACACTTTGACTAAAAAATGTAGGCCTATTGTAATCAGCACTCAAACGGTGCAAATATAAAATGATGCCAGCCACTGATTATTCATGAACACAAACCATACAGATGACTAAAGTGTAGAAAACTGAGTATCCAAACATGCAGAATTATTTGTTTGACCAACAACTCCCCAATTTCATTTTATTTTGAGGCCAGACCAGGTTCAGAATAATAGCAATGCTAGACAAGACGATAATGAACTTCTGACCATATTGTCGAGCAGCAAGTAGTCGGAGAAGGCGTAGTGGCCGCACTCGTGGGCGACCACCCAGATGCCGTTCATGATGCAGCTCTGCATGACCAAGTAGAGCGGACAGGCGCTCAGCTGTTGCATGCTCAGGAGTGCTGGGAACCAGACCAACGCGGCGTACATGAGGAACGCGATAATGACGAGGTCATAGACCACATAGCAGAAGGACTTGATCACCGAGCACTGGAAGCAGTGAGGCAGGATTGCCTTCTTGATCTGGGCCAGCGTGAATGTCGGCATGTCCGTCGGCGCATGCTGGAAGATCTCACCGGCGCCAGCGCGACTGAGCAGCTCCTGCTTCTCCCTCTCCTTCTCCCTCATTCTGCCGCCGGCACCCATGATGTCGCTGACAACAACGAAAAGCACTGGTGATCAGACAATGTCTCCTTCTCCGTCATTCTGCCGTCGACACACATGATGTCGCTAACAACAACAAAAAGCACTGGTGATCAGACAATGTGGATGAAGGTATATACATAGTATATCATTCAAGAACGAATATATATGTCTGTTTGTCAAATGAGGATGAGCTAAACTTCAGTTCAGGTTCAGTCAAATTTTAGACCCAATAAAACAACGACAGGTTGGACTGGACCAGCTTTCATTCATGACAACACATGTCATTTAGTAAGCTGTACTTGGATAGTTAACTGATTGCCAAGCTAACTAAAGAAGAACTGAAACTGTAATTAAAGACTTTTGATTTGAAATTCAACCAAAAATACAACTGATTCAATGTTGTAGGTCATATGTGTCACCAATGTAAAGAAGAGCTTGCAATCCGAGCCAATATAAAAGACATGCATCGTCCATAATGTTGCAAAACAAAAATCCTGAATTGGCTGGAAAACTCCAACTAAAAAGATCAACAAGTACAAAGAAAGGACTGATTTCAACAAGAAAAACTACTACTACAAGTTGCAAGAAAAACTACTACTCCCTCCGTTCCAAAATAGATGACCCAACTTTGTACTAAAGTTAGTGCAAAGTTGAGTCATCTATTTTGGAACGGAGGGAGTACTACAATTTAATAATTGCACTGTAAAACGAGCTTTTGTTTCACAGTAAAAACTACCGCTACAATATGTAGATCTTTAGCAACGCTTAAAGAATTCTAAATTGACAGAACCTCTTCCAAATTATATAATGCATCCTACTAGTCTATTTGGTATCCATTGACAGTGTAGTACTGGAATTTAGCTAGAGAAATCTGTGTATTTATGTGTATTGCTGGAAGGGCCTGGATGTGTGGTGAACATGTTGAACGCAGGCCAGTCTGAGTGATACACTGGTATCGTACAGCCGAACACAAGTTTGCAGTCTCATGTAACAACTTGCTCCGCTATACCAAATCTCAGCCTTACAACACCAATGAATTTTACAAATATTTAACAGGCCCAGACATGTAACTGGACTTATTATTTGATAACACATAAATAAATATGCAAACCTTTTGGTTGTCCGTGAGATTTTCAGCTGAAATGAACTGATCATCAGCAATCAAGCCAGTGAACTCGTATATGTTTTTGAATATTGCACCGACATTTCTTGGATCGTTCACATAATATATATAATGCTTTCCACCTAAGACACAAGTCTTTGCATGCTCAACAAGGCTTTCCCACATCTTATTTGACATGCCACTGCCAAGAATCTACAGAGACAAGAGCGTAAGAACATAAACCAAACTCCATAAATTACAGTCTGATAACAGGCATAATAGAACTTACACTTCGCAACCTCTGTTGATCCCTAACAAGAAGCCGAAGAAAATCTTCAACTGTATAGATTCCGCTTCCATTTAACTTCTTGTGGAATGCACCATCCTTGCCAACCTTCTCTAATCTCCAAGCATCATCCTTCAAAGCAGGAGGGTAGTGTTTTTTGTACACTGCAAAATACAATATCAGCCTACTCAATACTTGAAACTTTTAACAGTATGAGCAAATTAACAATGTATGGACACATACATTCCCCTCTATGATCCTTAACAGTAAAAGCTTCTGTCTTCGCCTCCCTAACACGAATACCTTCAGAAAAAACAGAGGCAACCCTGAGCCCAAGTCTGAATTTCCTGCTTCTTATCCAGCTGGAGTTGTCAGTGAAGATAAGCTCCCCTATGGTTCCAACACCTTCTTTAAGAGTCACCTGAAGGTCACCAGTGAAGAGAGGTCTTTTCCCTTCACGCTCCTTGACAATATGACCTTCAAACTCCTCTTCTGTCCAACCCTCATCTTCCTCTTTATTGAAATCACCCTCAAGCACAAGAACATCCAGCTTTGCACATGATTCAGGTCCCGAAGTGACAACACAACCAGTGTTGGTATCCAGCAGCACAACATGTATAGCTGCCCCATGCTCGCCTTCTACTTTTCCACCAGTAAAGAGTGGGAGAGACAACCTTGTAGGACCTTGAAGTATGTCTAGAGGGGGGTGATTAGACTACTTGACCAATAAAAACTTAACATTTTCCCAATTTTAAAGTTTGGCAGATTTTAGCTATATTAAGACAAGTCAAGCAATCATCACACAATTCAAGCAAGCATGCAAAGAGTATATAGGCAGCAGAAATTAAAGCATGCAACTTGCAAGAAAGTAAAGGGAAGGGTTTGGAGGATTCAAACGCAATTGGAGACACGGATGTTTTTGGCGTGGTTCCGGTAGGTGGTGCTATCGTACATCCAGGTTGATGGAGACTTCAACCCACGAAGGGTAACGGCTGCGCGAGTCCACGGAGGGCTCCACCCACGAAGGGTCCACGAAGTAGCAACCTTGTCTATCCCACCATTGCCGTCGCCCACGAAGGACTTGCCTCACTAGCGGTAGATCTTCACGAAGTAGGCGATGTCCTTGCCCTTACAAACTCCTTGGTTCAACTCCACAATCTTGTCGGAGGCTCCCAAGTGACACCTAGCCAATCTAGGAGACACCACTCTCCAAGAAGTAACAAATGGTGCGTTCATGATGAACTCCTTGCTCTTGTGCTTCAAATGATAGTCTCCCCAACACTCAACTCTCTCTCATAGGATTTGGATCTGGTGGAAAGATGATTTGAGTGGAAAGCAACTTGGGGAAGGCTAGAGATCAAGATTCATATGGTAGGAATGGAATATCTTGGCCTCAACACATGAGTAGGTGGTTCTCTCTCAGAAATGGTAAGTTGGAAGTGTAGGTTTAGTCTGATGGCTCTCTCCATGAATGAAGAGGAGGTGGAGGGGTATATATAGCCTCCACACAAAATCTAACCATTACACACAATTTACCAAACTCGATGGGACCGAATCGTTAAACTCGGTCGGACAGATTTAGTAAACCTAGTGACCATTAGTGATTTTCGGTGGGACTGACATGCAACTCGGTGAGACCGATTCGGTTAGGGTTAGGGCATAACGTAATCTCGGTAAGACCGATTACACAAACTCGGTGAGACCGATTTGGTAATAAGCTTTCCAGAGAGTTGGTCAGGTAAACTCGGTGGGACCGATTTGCTCTTTTCAGTGAGACTGAAATGTTACAAAAAGGAAACAGAGAGTTTACATTGCAATCTCGGTGGGACCGATCGCTCACTTCGGTTATACCAAAACGTTACGAAGGGAAACAGAGAGATTGCAACCCCATCTCAGTGAGACCGAGATCCCTATCGGTAAGACCGATTTTCTTAGGGTTTGTGGCAGTGGCTATGACTTTTAGAATCGGTGGCGCCGGATAGAAAGAATCGGTGTGACCGATTTTGGCTTTAGGTTTAGGTCATTTGTGGATGTGGGAAAGTAGTTGAGGGTTTTGGAGCATATCACTAAGCACATGAAGCAAGAGGCTCATTAAGCAACACCTCATCCCTTCTTTATAGTATTGGCTTTTCCTATAGACTCAATGTGATCTTGGATCACTATAATGTAAAATGAAGAGTCTTGAGCTTTTGAGCTTGAGCCAATCCTTTGTCCTTAGTATTTTGAGGGATCCACTTTCATCATCCATGCCATGCCATTCATTGAGCTTGCCTGAAATAATAGTCTTGGAATAGCATTAGCTCAACGAGCTATATGTTGTTATGAATTACCAAAACCACCTAGGGATAGTTGCACTTTCAATCTCTCCCTTTTTGGTAATTGATGACAACATATAGATCAAAGCTTCGACAAATGATAATAAAATTTAAATAACATCGTCGCTTTGAGAAGTATGTGATAAGCAAGAGCTCCCCCTAAATTTGTGCATAGTTTTAGATTTGCTTTGGACTGCAAATGCACAATGAATTAGGCTCATGGGTTACTCTTCCATGTCACATACATCTTGGTGGAGCGCTCAAAATAATAACCAATGAATACATGCACTCATCACCAAGCATAGTGAGTGATCACATACGATAGATAGGATAATATCAAGCATGCATAAGTGTAGCTTATGATCGAACACATGATCATCAATGTCTCACAAGCATAGTATCTCAATCAATCAAAAAGCAAACAAGTTTAAACCAACAAAGCAAGAGAGAACAAAAGCAACACTCTCTCTCTCGAAGCCTATGATCTATACATTTTTTGTCCCCCTTTGGTAACAAGTTACCAAAAAGTTCATAGAAAATGCATAGTGCTAGATCGACTTTCAGGCTTGATCTTCAGTTGGTGGTGTCCTGATAACTCCTTGGACGAAGGCTTCAGTTGATGTAGAAGGTGCTGGAGTTGATGCTGAAGCTGGTTGCACTGGAGCTGAAGGGGCAGTAGCTGGTGCTGAAGATGTTGCTCTTGTGTCTGGCACTGGCACAGCAGCTGACCTCTGGGCTCTAGGCACTCTGGCAAAGACATTTGTGGTAGTCTTGCCCTTCCTCTCCTGCATGTCATCCTGCAACTGCTCCACAACTGACTGAATCTCAGTTACCTTGACATCTAGATCATAGAATTTTTGTTCCATGATTCTTTCCAGGCTCTCCTGGTTTTGAGTTAGGGTGGCCAACCCCTTCTCAATCCTCAGATATGATGCTATCAAGTAACCAAGCTGCTCCTGCTTGTTTTTCAAGAAATACTCAGATGCCTCCTCTTGAGTTGGCATCTTGGCAGCCTTCTCCTTCCTTGCCTTCTCCTTCTTCTCTTGAGCTTGAACTGATTGTGCATCATCTTCATTCATGACAACCTCATTGTCCTCAAAGTCTGGATAAAGTGGAAAGTGTTCCTTATCCAACTGATATTTTCCTATGCCCATCTTTGAGTTTATCAATTCTTGAATCTGAGGTGCATATCCACAGCTCCTCTTCTGATCTACTGCAGTCCTCTTGATTGTTTCAATGATCAGGCTCATGACTTTGAATTTTTGTGGCACATCAAATAAATGCAACATATTGATGGCATGCCCTCTGATCATGTTATGGTCACCAGACTTGGGCAACAGAGTGTGCCTCAGAATCCAATTTATGGTTGGTAACCCTGACAGCAGAAAGTGGATTGATCCAAAAGTGAAAGTCTTTAATGCCTTGTCTGGAATTTCCTTGTACATGTGAGCCATTGAATTGTGACCCATTTTCTTCTTGGCATAAATGTCTAGGTCATCATCATTTTCCTTTGGGGCATTTATCAGTTTTGCCCATTCTTCTACAGTGGATTGGTACCTTGTACCTTCAGACATCCAAACAATTCTTCCATCTGGGTAAAAATGTGCTGTGGAGTAGAATTGCATGGTAAGTTCATCATTCCAATTTGTGAGCTTTTGCCCAACAAAATCTACAACTCCACAAGCAACAAAGCTGTATTGCACTCCAGGATAGTGATGTTCATTTTCCTTGATGAATTTCTAGTCAACCCACCTCATGTCACAAACTATGGGCTTCTTGTCCAATAAGATTGTCTCATAGAAGTCCTGCTGTTCCTTTGTATGGAACCTGTAATCAACAGCAGTTCTCCTCCTTGTGGCATATGGATCTGCCATCCTCCATAGTCTTAGTCCTGAATCCTTCCTGATTCTCATGTCCTCAGCCACACGATGGGCATCATTGTGGTCGGGTATCTTTGGCTTGAGCTTCCTTAGAACCTGTCCTTCTTCATCTTCCTCCTCTGCAACCTCAGGCACTGGGGCCTTGTTCTTATCAGCAGCTGGAATACTCCTGGTATTCCTTTTTGGTGCAGACTTGGCCTTGGGGGCAGCTTTGGGTGCTTCCTTGGGCTTGGATGTTGCAGCCCCTGATCTGATTGCACCACCCATAAGCTTAGCTGCCTTTGGCGCTGGTGCAGAAAGCTCTTCCTCTTCCATCATGGAAGGTTGCCCAATAACTCTGGCTATGGTCTTCTTGACCCTTTCCTTCCTCTTCTTGCTTTCATCAGCTGGCTCTTTGGGAACAAGATTTTCAGGCAGTTGAGTTGATGCTCTAGCCTTGGGCATAGGTTGCCTTCTTGCAGGCCTTTTAATCTTCATGCCTGGCTTTATATCCTTTGCTGAGCCAAATTCCATCTTGAGCACCACTTTCTTGGAAGTAGCCTCATCTTCCTCAGCCCTGTAATCTTCATCCTCTGAATCTGAAGTTCTTTTCCTCCTTTGCCTAGTTGCAGCCTTAGGCAAATTGCTAGGAGTACTTCTGCTCCCTTCATCTGAAGTTGAGGGACTAGTGCCCTCACTTAAGTCCATCTGCTCTTCTGACTTGTTCTGGCTATCACTTTGATCAGACATACTGCAAAAGCTGACTGTTGACCCTGTGAAGAGTTATAGATGAGATAGAAAAGATGAGCATCACAAAATGCAGAGGTTTTTGCAAAAGAATGACTCAAAAGTTCAGTCTTAGTTTTCCACAGAAAGCATTTCGGATCCACCGATTTCAAACTCGGTGATATCGAAGCAGTTTTGGAACCTAAACTGATGATCTCGGTTGGACCGAGTTTCAGTTTGGTGGTACCGAGACTGCTAGGGTTTCACAGAATCCTCAAATCGGTTGCACCGATTAGTAATTCTTGGTCAGACCGAGAGTCACTAGTGCAATGGCATAAGCCAAATCGGTGATACCAAGTTTTTTAACTCGGTGGGTCCGAGATGGTTTCGGCAGAAACCTAACCCTAAAAATCTGAATCACATCTAATCTATGAACTACTTTGGCTGGATAGAAGAGTTTCAATCGTGGCAAGAATCAATATGAAAACAATGTGCCAGGAATCAGACATGGATAGCACAAAGATTAAGTCCATACCCTAACTTGGCGGTGGACTTGCTACGGCGGCAACGGCGGGGACGAAATCCATTGACGGTGGCGGAGACCAACGACAGGAGGCTGCTGGCGACGAGCAGATGATCCGGAGACCACGATGGCAGAGCGAGCTGTTGCGCGGGCGAAGGGTTTCGGAGAAATTTCCAAAATTTTGCTTGTGGCTATATATAGCCCGACCCTGTCGGTGTGACCGAGTGGAACAACTCGGTGGCACCGAGATGCATAACTGTGTTCAGTTACAGCAAATCGGTGAGACCGAAAAGTTCAAACCGGTTGCACCGAGATTGAAAACTCAGATCAACTTGATGATCTCGGTAGGACCGAAATGGAAGAATCGGTCAGACCGAGAATCACAAAGAGGTTTTGGAAGTTTAAGTCTATGACGAATCGGGGACTCCAAGTGCTCCTCACGCAGAGTGGTTCGAATCTGACTTGATCAAGTTTTGTGATGTAGCATGAATAGAGTTTGAGACGAGAAAAGCATAGATAGCTAAAGAAGGTTCTTAGGCATTCTTGTCCATCCACTTGGCTAAAAGAAGAAAGAACCAAACAATCAAAACAACAAGTGGATGTCCTTGAATGAGTAAAATATGCACCAACATGCTTGCACAATAAAATGGCAAATGAAATATGTGGCAAAGCATGCATAACCAATTCTAGTATCTATCAAACAATTGGCGATGACTAGGTCATCTATATATGAGTATATTGACTTAGGAGTCAAATGAGAACATTTGATCATAGGTCATACTCATCGTTTAAGCTCTAGTGGGGTTACCACTTTTACATAATGCTTTAATGTGTTCACACCAATAGAGTTGCTTTGACTCAATTCTTTGAGTTAAGCTCTCCCTAGATGTGAGATCCCCCCTTAGAGGGATGAACTAACCTTGGGTTTTGTCGATGATGACTTCATGTAGGTGTTGAAGATGTGGATGCTCAATGTTGAAGTAGATCATTTGGAGCAATCCTTTGGAATGAGTTGCACTTTCAACTTGCCTACATGGGTTAGTCCCACAAGGAACAAACAAGAATATCCATAGACATAGAGTGATGCACACACAAGATGATGTCCATGAAAACATTAGGTTACCTTGTCCCTTGCCTTACCAATAAGAGGGTTTGTGACTCCTTGAACTAGTGCAAGATGTGAAGGTTGATTGCACTTGTTCTTGCCAAAATGATATGAGTGAAGAATGTTGGCGGAGTCACCCTCAAGAACTCTCTAGTTCTTCTTCTTCGGGATCCACATCATCTTGATGGGAATCCTTGGAGTTGTAGTTGTACTTGATGAAGTAGAACTTAACGTAGTCTTGGGGACCCACTTGAACGAGGCTTTAGGAGCTTCTTCAAATGCATCAATCTCTTCTTGAAGCTTGTCCTTGCCTTTGTTCTTGTGGTCTTGTGGTGGAAGATCATCTTGAGCTTGTGTCCCCTTGAAGGAAGTAGGATCATACTTCTCTTGTTGAGGAACAAACTTTGTCTTGGAGTATTGATCTTCTTCCCACTCAACTCCATTGGCGTTGAACTTTCGTTCAAAACCAACACCTTGATTCTTCCGGTGCCTTCCTTGCTTGCGTACAATTTCCTCGAATTGCTTACTCCCGGCAAGGCTCTTGTAAACACCTTTCTCTATAATTCCCTTCAATAAACTATTTTCTTGCTCAAGTGTAACTTGGCTAAGAAAATCATTAGTGGAATCAAGAGAACTACTAGAAGCAACAACATTGGATTTAACATTATTATTGTTACTACTAGAGGAAGTATCTTTCTTGTACTTGTTACTAGACTTGACTTGAGGCATGTAAGTAGATAAGAGTAAACACTTGGCAATGTAAGAAGAACTTTTCTTGCGGAGATCATCATTGATTGCCTTTAAGAACTCATGCTCTTGCTCAAGATTGAGCTTTTCAAAGCGTAACTTCTCATGAGCCCTTAAAAGTTCTCGATGATCTTCGAAGATAGTTTTATGAGCCAACTTAAGAGTGTTTAGTTCTTTAGTTAGAAGCTCAATTTTCTCCTTATCATTGTCATTCGTTTGATTAGCATGATTAATTGACATTTCATCATAGTATTCATCACTAGAGTTGTCAACAAGTAAATCATCATCCACAAGCAAGTCATCTTCATCACTATTGAAATCAACATACTCAGGATGTGTTACCTTTGGACCTTTGGCCATGAAGCATCTTCCAATTCCTTCATTTGGTGAGTCAAATATGTCGTAGGAGTTGGTTGACACAAGTGCTAGACCGGCAACACCTTCATCTTGAGTATGTTCGGAGTCGGAGTGATAGCTTCTCTCGGAGTGATTGTCGGAGTCAGAGCCGGAAACCCATTCACCAACATGAGCTTGATGTCTTCGTTTTGTGTAGCTCCTTGATGACTTGTCATTCCTTTCCGAATCCTTGCTTCTCCGTGAGGGTCTTCGTTCATAACGATCATCTCTACTTCTCCTCTCTCTTGGTGGTGATTCTTCTCTTTTGCTTCTTCTTTTAGGAGAATCTTCTCTTCTTTTGTAGGGTGTCGTACACTCATTGGAGTAGTGTCCGGGCTTCCCACAATTGTAGCAATTGCGCTCTCGACTAGAAGATATCTTGTCATGATAAGACCTTGATTTGGAGCTTCTTTCTTTGCTTCTACTCTTGTAGAATTTGTTGAAGTTCTTCACCATTAAGCTCAATTCTTCATTGAAGGTTTGTTTATCACTTGATGATGTGGGGGCTTCACTTGAGGCTCTGTAAGCACCACTTGACTTGTTGTGAAGTTCCTCCTTATCCTTGAGTGACATCTCATGAGCAACAATTCTTCCAATGACTTCTGTTGGCTTGAGATTTTTGTAGTTTGGCATCATTTGGATCAATGTGCACACGGTATCATACTTTCCATCCAATGCTCTTAGGATCTTCTTGATGATGAATCTGTCGGTCATCTCTTCACTCCCTAAGACGGCAATCTCATTTGTGATAAGTGCAAGCCTAGAGTACATTTCAGCGACACCTTCACCATCCTTCATTTTGAACTTGTCAAGCTGACTTTGGAGCACATCCAACTTGGATTCCTTGACGGATTCGGTACCTTCGTGCATATCAATCAAAGTATCCCAAATTTCCTTTGCATTCTCAAGACAGCTGATTTTATTGAACTCTTCCGGGCACAATTCGTTGAAGATGATATCACAAGCTTGAGCGTTGTATTGCAGCATCTTCATTTCTTCCGCATTCGCTTCACGGTTCGGTTCTCTCCCATCAAATAATTCACCTTGCAAGCCAATACAAATAATTGCCCAAACGGCGGGGTTATGTCCGAGAATATGCATTTTCATCGTATGCTTCCAACTAGCAAAATTAGTACCATGAAAGTAAGGACCTCTACGGTGATAATTTCCCTCGCTAGACGCCATACTCTTCTAGGTTGTGAAACCAAGGCTATGACCACCAAAGCTATGGAAATCAAAGCAAATGGAGACCAAAGCTCTGATACCACTTGTAGGACCTTGAAGTATGTCTAGAGGGGGGTGATTAGACTACTTGACCAATAAAAACTTAACCTTTTCCCAATTTTAGAGTTTGGCAGATTTTAGCTATATTAGGACAAGTCAAGAAATCATCACACAATTCAAGCAAGCATGCAAAGAGTATATAGGCAGCGGAAATTAAAGCATGCAACTTGCAAGAAATTAAAGGGAAGGGTTTGGAGGATTCAAACGGAATTGGAGACACGGATGTTTTTGGCGTGGTTCCAATAGGTGGTGCTATCGTACATCCACGTTGATGGAGACTTCAACCCACGAAGGGTAACGGCTGCGCCAGTCCATGGACGGCTCCACCCATGAAGGGTCCACGAAGTAGCAACCTTGTCTATCCCGCCATGGCCGTCGCCCACGAAGGACTTGCCTCACTAGCGGTAGATCTTCATGAAGTAGGCGATCTCCTTTCCCTTACAAACTCCTTGGTTCAACTCCACAATCTTGTCAGAGGCTCCCAAGTGACACCTAGCCAATCTAGGAGACACCACTCTCCAAGAAGTAACAAATGGTGCGTTGATGATGAACTCCTTGCTCTTGTGCTTCAAATGATAGTCTCCCCAACACTCAACTCTCTCTCATAGGATTTGGATCTGGTGGAAAGATGATTTGAGTGGAAAGCAACTTGGGGAAGGCTAGAGATCAAGATTCATATGGTAGGAATGGAATATCTTGGCCTCAACACATGAGTAGGTGGTTCTCTCTCAGAAATGGTAAGTTGGAAGTGTAGGTTTAGTCTGATGGCTCTCTCCACGAATGAAGAGGAGGTGGAGGGGTATATATAGCCTCCACACAAAATCTAACCGTTACACACAATTTACCAAACTCAGTGGGACCGAATCATTAAACTCGGTCGGACCGATTTAGTAAACCTAGTGACCATTAGTGATTTTCGGTGGGACTGACATGCAACTCGGTGAGACCGATTCGGTTAGGGTTAGGGCATAACGTAATCTCGGTAAGACCGATTACACAAACTCGGTGAGACCGATTTGGTAATAAGCTTTCCAGAGAGTTGGTCAGGTAAACTCGGTGGGACCGATTTGCTCTTTTCGGTGAGACTGAAATGTTACAAAAAGGAAACAGAGAGTTTACATTGCAATCTCGGTGGGACCGATCGCTCACTTCGGTTAGACCGAAACGTTATGAAGGGAAACAGAGAGATTGCAACCCCATCTTGGTGAGACCGAGATCCCTATCGGTAAGACCGATTTGCTTAGGGTTTGTGGCAGTGGCTATGACTTTTGGAATCGGTGGCGCCGGATAGAAAGAATCGGTGTGACCGATTTTTGCTTTAGGTTTAGGTCATTTGTGGATGTGGGAAAGTAGTTGAGGGTTTTGGAGCATATCACTAAGCACATGAAGCAAGAGGCTCATTAAGCAACACCTCATCCCTTCTTGATAGTATTGGCTTTTTCTATAGACTCAATGTGATCTTGCATCACTAAAATGTAAAATGAAGAGTCTTGAGCTTTTGAGCTTGAGCCAATCCTTTGTCCTTAGTATTTTGAGGGATCCACTTTTATCATCCATGCCATGCCATTCATTGAGCTTTCCTGAAATAATAGTCTTGGAATAGCATTAGCTCAATGAGCTATATGTTGTTATGAATTACCAAAACCACCTAGGGATAGTTGCACTTTCAAACCTGCTTCTAAATTGAAGCTGAAGATTTGTCCCATCAGGGCCTTCTATTCTTTTGGGAGAGGACCTGTTTTCACTATGTATTAGTATTGTATCTCACTAGTGTGGCTAAACCACATCTGCAGAAATTCTGAAAATCCCAGATAAAGCCATCCCATGAGTGTCACCACGTTAAACAAGTTTATGATCTTGTACCTTCCTTCAATTCTAGCAGGACCCAACTTGGCCAAAGCACGCTCTACCTCTTCGCTTACCTATTCGCAAAATATAGAAGAACAGAATGATCAACGTGCTCCATCAAATAAGTCAACAGACCGTACAATAAGTTCTTCTACTCACAACTCTTCAAAACTTGTATGCCCATACTCTCTGCAACTGCAATCTACGCTTATTAAATTTCTTGAGCATTTAAATTTAAAGTAGCAAAAAAGCAAAACACACCCTAAATCACCACACATAAACTGGTTTGAATTATGGATGTGCCAAATAAGAGGTTTAGCTAAACACATTACTACAATACAGTAGTTCTGAAATTATTACACACAGAGTAAGCATGCTAACCTCTCCATCCTAGATTCCAGGTATTTCTTCAAGAACATCAGACATTCAGGCTGAGCTCCTATCAATTTCAAGCATGCAAGATAGTACTTCTTCTCCTGTTTGAACCTACAAAAATGATTGTATGCATCCTAAGTGTATACAACATGATCTCTATACACAGTTTTATTCAAAGCAAAAAAATACTAATTGGACTAACTGCTACAATCATCTTCTGAACCTAATCAAGGGAAACAACATGGAGCAAAAATCTCCAAATAACACACGGCCAAAGAGAAGCTATTTTTATGCAGGGTTGTACAAGTTCAGAGAGAGAGAGAGAGAGAGAGAGAGAGAGAGAGAGAGAGAGAGAGAAGCTCACCTTGGCGTGTGACATCAGATGCGCTCGTTGACATGTGCGCAACCACCAAAGTTGTGACCGTAGTCTTGACCGCCCACACTCATCGGCTCGTCGTCACCTCGCATCGACTGAGCCACCGCCTGGACCCCGGGATCTCCTCTTCCTCCTCCAGGTCCGGGCCTGCTGCTTTGCAGCACGGAGGGCGAGCCTCCTAGAGAGGCTGTGGCGGCAGCGATAACACCTCTACTCGAGCATTGATACCTCTTCTCAAATCCTGAATGATTGAATGATCATTAATTTCTTCAATCCTCATAACTGAATATTTCTTATGTCTCTATGTCACTTGACTCACTCCCTGGCCAGCACAGTAGCAACATCAGCAGGTCAACCGCAGCAAGCAACAAAGTCAGTATACAACAAAGCATAGCTTCGTAGCTTCATAGAAGATACAAGCATTATACAAATATTACAGCAAAGCCAACATCAGGCCATCAGCAGCCCAACACCCAGACAAAGCACCGAGCAACAAGCCAGCAAGTACGCATACAACAAGCAAGCACACACGCAGCACATCAACAACAAGCACGCACACATCACACGTGTAATAAGCAGGTCAAGAAGACCAGGAAGAGCAGTGATTCAGAGGAAGTTACCTCGCCGGAGACGGGATTCCTGGCGGCAGTGGTGGAGTTGACTCGGGGCGGCGATGAAGGTCACTCGAGGCGGCGCCCAAGGCGACTCCAGGCGGCAGCGGTGGCATGGCCATGCAGGCACCCTCGATCCAATTCACCGCCCTGCTCTTGTCAATGGGGGGACGCATCAGGTGCAGAGGCAGCGGCTACGCTCACGGTGCAGTAGAGGCAAGCCGATCTGCCTCCTTGGCTAGCATCCGCGCCTCTCCTCCTTCTCCGGCTGGTGACGCCCAGCTGATCTCCTCCTTCTGCGGCTTCCTCGCGACCTGGGGTGGACAAGGACCTCGGGGAGGCAGTGGATCTCGTCAAATGCGGTGGCGGACCTCCTAGGGCTGCGGGAAGGAGGGAGAGGGGAGGGGCGCGAGCGCCTGTCTTAACGAGGAAGTGAGGAGGGAGGATTGCGGCAGCTGCGGGTTGGGGGCTAGCCGGCTAGGGTTCGTTCGGCCGTGCGCTCCCTCCATCGGGCGGCGGCTAGGGTTCGTGCGGCTGAGACGAGTGAGTCAGGTTGTAAGGCCAACTCCACCGCGCGATCCTATCCTGTCCGCCCCCGTCCGTTTGGGGTAAAAGGGACAAATAGGACGGCCCAACGCGCGACGGCCCGGACCCATCTGGTCCGTTTTGTGTCCGTGCCGACCCATTTCGAGCGCAAACTTGCGCTGGGTTTGGGTCGCGGTGGACAGCCAACGGACGCTTCGAGCGACCGCGTCGGGGCCGCGTGGCAGGCGACCACCTACCTCCCACCCGCCAACATAAATGCGCACGGGCGGGAGGCCCCACCTGTCATCCGCACAGCGACGGGTCGACGTCCTTCTTAAATGGGACCCGTGGACCGGCCGTCGTCCTCATCCCCACGCCGGCCCCTCTCTGCCCCCTCGAAAGTCGACACGCCCAAACCCTAGCCACTCCCCGCCCTTGAGCTCGCCGGCCGGCCGCAGCCATGGGTTTGTGGAACCGCAAGGGGAAGCACGACCGAGAGGCCGGCTCCTCCTCCGGCGGCCGTCGCGGATCCGTGAAAAAGGAGGAGCCCGCGTCATCGCCGCGCTCCTCCCGTCGATCCCCCGCGTCACCGCCGCACTTTGAGCCCCCGCGCCGGCCCCCTTCACCATTGCCCCTAGGCCCTTCGGCGAGCGCGACCGGCAGTACATTTACGCGGACGTGTGGCGGAGGTACTGGGAGACGAGGACGCCGGTCCCATGGAGCGACGCCCACCTCCCCAACGGATGGCACCTCTCCGCGGACCGGGTCCCCATCCCGCCAGTGCCGGCGACAGGTCGTGCACGGCGCGATGAGATCAACCGCCATCGCCGCCTCCTCCCCGATGACCTGTACTACGACCACAGGTATGCCCCCAACTCCCCGCTCTGGGACACATGGCTCCAGGACGAGCACGACACGCGCCACGCGTCCTACTTCGCCGGCACCATGTCGGGGCCGTGGAGGCCACGTGCAGAGCCGCGCGGGCGTACGCGGGTGCGCGGCCTGACGCCCGCGCCGTCGCCTTCCCCGTCTCCGTCGCCCCCTCCCCCTCCTCGCATGACAGAGGAGGAGGAGGCCCATCTCCTGCAGCGTGTCATGGAAGAGTCCATGAACACGCACGACGAGCGGCAGTGGGACGGCCTGGAGGAGGCCATGGCCCTCTCTGCCGTCGGGGACGTCGCCTTCCCGCAGCTGCAGCTGACGGCCGTCATGGCGGCCGTCACGGAGGAGCCGATGGAGGAGGACCCACCAGCGTTCGAGAAGCTGCTGGGCCAGGGGTGGGGCTGGTCCTGCACTGCGCCGGAGATGGCCGCCGGCCTGGGCGTGAACTGGTGCCCCACTCCGCCACGGTCACCGGAGCGGGAGGCGTCGCCGCGGGAGGAGGTGGTGCAGGCACCTTTGGCCGTCCATCCCGCCCCCGTCTACCACGCGCCGCCGCCCCACCTGTGGACGCCGCCGGCCTACGTCGACCTCATCAGCGACGACGACAACACCGGCGGCTAGTGAAGACGGGGACGACCACGGCACCGACGGGCGCGGCAGGAGCGCGCGGGAGGCGTTTTTTTTTTGTTTTTTTATATGTTAATTATGAAACTGGGCCTTTTAAGTGGCCGTGAAAACTGGGCCGTTTTGTGGCCGACCCCTATATATGTTTTATGTTTCTTAAAATGCATTTATTTACTTTTTTAGTTATTTCATTCTAGTTTTTATATTTTTTTATTCACGTACACCCCGAACATGATTTGAGATGCGGCCGCGCGGTGGACGCACGCACGACCCATCTGACAAAGCTAGACATGGGCGAACCCATCGACGCCCCAAAGGGACAAAATCCGGTCAAACCGGACGTCCATTTGGGATCGTGCGGTGGAGTTGGCCTAAGTGGGCCGGAACCCGTCCCGCATCCCGCAATCCAGAACGCGAGCGGCCGTGCGGGATATGCGGCTGGGAGCTCCTATTTGCCGCATTCTGCGGCAAAAGGACAACCCTTCGCACAGGACGCGCCCGACTGGGCCGGCCCGTTAGGAAAACGCGCAAAAAAACAGCGGCACCTGCAAGCTGGGATTCGAACAATGGATCTCTGGTTACTAAACTAACCATGCTATCCAGTACGCCTACAGAGTTTTGTTGACAGGTACATAGCCTGATGTCTAAAGAACTATGAGCAGCGGCGTAAACTGAACAATAGTTAAGAAATTGCAACCAAAAGTTCAGATTTCGCACACCTTTTGGAAATTAAGGATTTTTGATAAATGCGAAGAATTTTGAAACTTTGAAACATCTGACGAAACTGCAAAATACATTTTAAAATTCTCGAACATTTTTCCAAAAAGTGAACATTTTTTTAATTTGTACCAAAAACATGAAAATGGTACATCTTTTGAAATTCGAAAAAAATTGTAAAACGCTAAAAACATAAATTTTCAGAACATTTGAAAAAACACAAAAACTTTTATAAATTCCAGAACATTTTCCTAAAAAACACTAACTCTTTTTGAATTGGTGAATTTTAAAAAACTAGAACAAATTTGAAATCCGGAACATTTTTTGAAAACCCAAACTCTTTTGAACTGCTGAACAAAAATTTAAAACATGAACAAAATTTGAAATCCAGAACAAAATTTTGAAACTGGGTGCAATTTGAATATCCCGAACAATTTTGAAAATACGAACACTTTTTCTATATATGAAAAAATTTAAATGGAATCATTTTTCTAAAACTTCAAAAAAAATCTAACACACGAACATATTTTCTAAAGCGCGAATAATTTTTGAAACTTTGAACTTATTTGAAAAATTGCGAACATTTTTAAAATAATGAAAGAATTTCGTAAACACAAATATATTTTCTAAAGCGCGACCAATTTTTGAAACTTTGAACATTTTTTGAAAAATTGGGAACATTTTTTGAAACGTGAACGATTTTTGAACTCCTGAAAAAATGGATATTTTGAGGACAACTCTTGAAATACAAACATTTTTCGAAATGTGTGAACATTTTTTAATAATGGGAACAATTTTTCAAATTTCTGAATATTTATAGAAAAGTACAAAAAATATGAAAATCCTGGAATTTTTTTTGATTTATGAACAAAATAATGAAACACAACGATTGAAATAAATTTGAGAATGAAAAATTAGAAAGAAAAGAAAGTGAAAAAAACGAAATAAACACAAAAGAAAAATAAACAGAAAGGAAAAAGGAGAGAAAAGTAAAAAGGAAAAAGGAAACAGCAAAAAAGGAAAACGAAAAAAACAGAACAAGAAAAAACCCGGATCAGGAACCTTCTAGAAGTTTCTCAAAACCAGAAAAAACCGGGGACGTTGAAACAGTGAAACGGGCTGGCCCAGCTCGATCTCCCTGTGCGAAACCTCGGCAATTTGCCGCAAAGAGCGGCGAATAGAAAATTCCTATGCGGCTTGCGTACGCGGTATACGCGGGTGGCCGCTACGCCGCGAGCCCACAAGCAAGATGTGTCCATAAATTATACATCCAATATATACAAAGCTGAATACATCATGAAGAAATAGGCGCACAAACTCTCGTGCTAAATAATAAAATTATGAACTGTATGAGCTGATTAGTTGAGGTCATCCTGTGATAATCGACAGCGCAGTGCTCATAGTAATCAATAGAGGTATTTCCAACGCTGACAACTTGTTCGTACCCATTTCGTCATCTAAGTGTGTCTCTAACGCCTACTCTCAAACCGCTAGCACCCGTCCAGACCACGTGATTCAAACTTGTTGTACCATCCAACATGGTCATGCATCGGTTCACAGGATGGTCCGAACGTATTTCTTCCGTAAAACATAGACAAACGTGTGGGCTTAATTTGTCGGCGTCCAGACAGCACCCACGCCTGCTTTTGACCACCCTGGCCCACCCACCCTCGTCCCTCGACCGCGCGCGTTCCCGTCCGGCGTCAGCTGCCAACATTCATGCCGCTGTAAAGCGGCCGCTCCACATTGAAGCCGGCCCAGAGCGAACGCGACCTCTCTCCGCCTCCATCATTGAAGTAGCGCGCCGGCCGAGGGCGCCACCTGCAGTGCGTCCCCGGTGTTTGTGCCTATTCAATGCCGAAGACGCGTTACTGGATGGGATGGGATGGATATCTACCACGCCCGTTCGATGCCCCGTCCGTCCGTATGCCATCATTAAGTAGTCTCGCCGACCGAGAAACCCACTCCACCACTGCGCATTGACGCACCCAGACACCTAGCCAAGGATGTCCTTTCTAATGTGTTCGGATTTTAATTTAGCTGCTCCACCATTAAGTGGAGGAGCAACCTGCGTCGGCGCCTATGCCGGTGTTCCAGCAGGTGCAGGAGGAACGATGGTACAACCTGTTCCTCGCCTCGGTGACCCCAAACTTCGTTGCGGAACAGCGTGCGACCCACGAGGCCGTTCACGCTCAAGTCTTCGCTCGCTGGGAAGCGGCCGTCGCGAAGGTCCAGCTGCAGGCGATCGCCACTGAGAACAACATCGGTTTTGCCTCCTGTGCGCCGCCGCCAAACTATCGCGTGGCCTGGTGGTATGGCAACAGCATCGGCGCCACCATTTTCATTGTGGACCTCATGACCAACTGCGGCAGACAGGTCGCAGACTCCTCCGAGAATGAGTAAGGCATGTGAGGCAGCAGGGCCTTGTGTCCCATGTGGACGGATCCGTATCCCATGTTCTACTCTTCCTCGACGAAGACCGCACCTGCACTTCACGGGTCTTATTGCCGGTGCTCATGTAGATGGCGGATGAAGGAGGTGGTCCAGGAAGTGAACAACAAGGGCTTGGACGTCTGCCGCCCGCCATAGTTTTTTTTTCCTTCTAAACGTTTGAAATGCAATGAAAACCTGCCGTGTTTGCATGAATGTCATCCGGTTTATATGAAATCCAGTCATGTTTGCGCAAAATTCATCTGGTTAGTTCAAAAACGTGGACTGGCACCCCTATCTATGGGCAGTTGCGAGAGAAAATTTGTGGGTCGCCATTGGAGATGCCCTAACACGGTACCCCATACGTCTGCCCATCTGTTCGGACGTCCATCCCGAAATACATGGTGTATAAACAGAGTAAAAAAATCATTGCTTTCTAAGTTTGCCCAAATGTGTACACAAAAATATTAAAAAAACAATAGCTAATCAATACCGATATACTATACTGCGCGAAGAGTGTGGTTTGGATTCATTCCAGGAAATAGAACGTGGATGAGTGGGAGCATGCAGCAGGATTTTTGAGAGCTGCTCCCAGCAAGGCCGACGTTCAGGTTGAACGGCAGTAAAGCAAAGATCATTGGAGTAATGTGGTAAGGACGCACGCCTGTTCACGGGATGCGGGCACATGCGGGTTTCGCGGGACAACCGCAAAATCGCATGTAAGTTATGCGGTTCGTCGCCGGTGCTCACTTTTACTGTGTTTAGCGGGGCGGCTTTGCGGACACGCGGGACAACCCTCGCCGCTTGAGTTAATTGCAAGACACTATCATACTTCGGCACATTGTGACAAATTAGTATCATTAGTCATTTTTTTTGCCATGCAGTGCCAACTTTAAGCCTAAGTGTTACAAAACAGACTAAGCCACGTATAAACACGTATTGACAGTGTATCTGACCAGCGGGGCCCACATGTCAACAGCCAACTTGGCATATTTTTTTTGCAGAAAACCCCTTTGTTATAAATTTAATTGCTCAAAGCCGCGACCTCGCCGGAGCCTCGTCGCTGGCTCGCAGGAGCCCCGTCGCCTCGACCTCGCCGGCCTCCCCTCGACGGAGCCCCATCGCTGGCTCGCCGGAGCTCCGGGCCCTTCTCCCTTCTCTTTCCTTTCCTCTCCTCTTCGCTGGCTGGCCGGGGCGGTGGTGGTCGGCGACGCTGGTGGGGCGCACGGGTGGGTGATGTGGTGGCGGTGTGGGCGACAAGGGTTGAGGACGTCGCGGCGGCGTGGTTGCCGGTGGCCGAAGGAACCGCCGCTGGATTCATGACCCGCCGCCTATGTGTGCCTCGCCCACGTATCCTCTCGATCTGCTCGACCCGAGTAACTCGCTCGAGACCTAGACGAGCCAGCGTCGCATGGGCCGCTGACAGCCCAACCGCGCCCCAAGAAGCTAGCACATTTTTTCTGAGGGGAGTACTAAGCACCAGACTAGAACCAACGCACGGCAAGATTTTATGTGAGTTAGTATTATTTAGTGCCATGAACTTTTTCTCTAAAATTTATGTGGATTAAAGAAACAAATGTAAGATAATTTTATTTGTCTTAGCTCAGTTCCACACACATGCACAATTATTACGGATCCTCATTGTATTTTTCAAATACACAATTAAACAAATTATATGCCCAACTTGGAGTTACTGCATATATTTTTTGTATTTTTTAATGCACAGTTACTCAAAAAAATGATAACAAGTACTAAAATTATTGAGTAATCATAATAAATTTTATATTGCATGACGCACATTTTAGAAAATACATTTACAATTTTTAAATACGTGTTCAACATTTCCCAAAAATGTTCTGAACATTTTTTTTCTTCAAATGCACAAACACTTTATTTACCTTTCAGAGTAATTTTAATTTTTTTTTGAACATCAACCCAAAAAACAAAGCAGAGACCAGCAGGTTTATTCTTCAGAGCTTGGGTATTCTACAGACATTGTATACTATAAAATGTTCAACATATACACGATGAACTTTTTAATATATTATGCAATGAACATATTTTCAATTATACGACGCGACAAACATTTTTTTAATGTCATATATTATATTTTTATTAGTATCATATAAAAATCGGAACGGCTAGGAGTTTAAGGCGTATACACGTACTAGTTGACGCATAGGATGCGCAAGCAAGCGCTGCAAACGACTAGGCGCGGGATCGATTTCCGTCGGACGGGCGCGCGATTTTGTACTTCGTAAAAGAAAACGAATGGCAAAAATATAACAATATTTACGCGTGTAGATCCGCGCGTTGCGGGTTCGAATCCTTGCGACACCTGCGCGTGCGTTTATTTTTGAAAAAAGATTTTTTGTGGCAACACCTATTTTAACAAACAGAGGATATATGCGTGATTAAATAAAAAGTAAGGGTTGTTTTTATAAAAGAGCATGCCACGTCAGCCCTGACGCACGGGTCCCAGCGGTCAGATACACCGTCAATACGCGTTTATACGGCTATCAGATCGTTTTACAAAGGCTTAGAGTTGGTACTGCATGGTAAAAAACATGACTAATAGTATTGATTCGTTACGACGTGCCGAAGTATAGTAGTTTCCTGCAATTAACTCGCGCCGCTTGCACCCTTACGAGTGAGGGAGGAAGGAGGCGGGGAGCGTGCGGCTGCGTGGTTTGGGCGACCAATGGCTTTTTCGGGATGAATGACCAGTGATACCGTTTCACCCCGCACCCAGCCAACACATCGCGATCCCATCGACGAAGCGGCCCACTCGTCATACACGCGTGAAAGAAACAACAAGGTGAAACACACAATGAATATCAAACGGATGAGGAGAGCCGAGGTGGGATTTTTACCCTGATCGGACGGCCACGAATAACCCAATTGGGGGAGCCTCCTGGAGGTGAGTTGGCTAGCTTCTTTTTTGTTTTAAATGACACGTAATGGAACACGATGAAAAACGAAAGCAGAGGATATATGCGTGCGTTTATTTTTGAAAAAAGATTTTTTGTGGCAACACCTATTTTAACAAACAGAGGATATATGTGTGATTAAATAAAAAGTAAGGGTTGTTTTTGTAAAAGAGCATGCCACGTCAGCCCTGACGCACGGGTCCTAGCGGTCAGATACACCGTCAATACGCATTTATACGGCTATCAGACCGCTTTGCAACACTTAGGCTTAGAGTTGGTACTGCTGCCCAGTAGATCCGCACGTCGCGGGTTCGAATCCTTGCGACACCTGCGCGTGCGTTTATTTTTGAAAAAAGATTTTTTGTGGCAACACCTATTTTAACAAACAGAGGATATATGCGTGATTAAATAAAAAGTAAGGGTTGTTTTTGTAAAAGAGCATGCCACGTCAGCCCTGACGCACGGGTCCCAGCGGTCAGATACACCGTCAATACGCGTTTATACGGCTATCAGACCGTTTTACAACACTTAGGCTTAGAGTTGGTACTGCATGGTAAAAAACATGACTAATAGTATTGATTCGTTACGACGTGCCGAAGTATAGTAGTTTCCTGCAATTAACTCGCGCCGCTTGCACCCTTACGAGTGAGGAAGGAGGCGGGGAGCGTGCGGCTGCGTGGTTTGGGCGACCAATGGCTTTTTCGGGATGAATGACCAATGATACCGTTTCACCCCGCACCCAGCCAACACATCGCGACCCCATCGACGAAGTGGCCCACTCGCCATACACGCGTGAAAGAAACAACAAGGTGAAACACACAATGAATATCAAACGGATGAGGAGAGCCGAGGTGGGATTTTTACCCTGATCGGACGGCCACGAATAACCCAATTGGGGGAGCCTCCTGGAGGTGAGTTGGCTAGCTTCTTTTTTGTTTTAAATGACACGTAATGGAACACGATGAAAAACGAAAGCAGAGGATATATGCGTGCGTTTATTTTTGAAAAAAGATTTTTTGTGGCAACACCTATTTTAACAAACAGAGGATATATGCGTGATTAAATAAAAAGTAAGGGTTGTTTTTGTAAAAGAGCATGCCACGTCAGCCCTGACGCACGGGTCCCAGCGGTCAGATACACCGTCAATACGCATTTATACGGCTATCAGACCGTTTTGCAACACTTAGGCTTAGAGTTGGTACTGCATGGTAAAAAACATGACTAATAGTATTGATTCGTTACGACGTGCCGAAGTGGGGTAGTTCCCTGCAATTAACTCGCGCCGCTTGCACCCTTACGAGTGAGGGAGGAAGGAGGCGGGGAGCGTGCGGCTGCGGGGTTTGGGCGACCAATGGCTTTTTCGGGATGAATGACCAATGATACCGTTTCACCCCGCACCCAGCCAACACATCGCGACCCCATCGACGAAGCGGCCCACTCGTCATACACGCGTGAAAGAAACAACAAGGTGAAACACACAATGAATATCAAACGGATGAGGAGAGCCGAGGTGGGATTTTTACCCTGATCGGACGACCACGAATGACCCAATCGGGGGAGCCTCCTGGAGGTGAGTTGGCTAGCTTCTTTTTTGTTTTAAATGACACGTAATGGAACACCATGAAAAACGAAAGCAAACAGGAGACACGAGATTTAACGTGAAAAAAAAATCCACAAGCGCTAACCAGCAAAACTTTACTATATCAAGGAAAGGTTACAAACGCCGGAGATTTACAACTGATCCCGTGCGGCGACTTACAAAGGATATATATAACACAGGTGACCTAAGTCAATATTGACCCGCTTCAGCCCAAGCCTACCCGCGACAGGCACGCTCCGCTCGCTCGTCGGAAGTTAGCCTTTCTCTTTATACTTGAATTTGCTTCACATGAAAAACAACTTACACTGATTCTAAGTACTCCATCCGTTTTTATTTACTCCGCGTATTAGTTTTGGTCAAAGTCAAACTTTGTAAACTTTGACAAAGTTTATAGAATATCAAGATATACAATAACAAATCAATACCATTAGATTCATTATTGAATGTACTTTCACATCATATATATATTTTAGGTAAATATTTATGTTTTTGTCTATAAACTTGGTCAAACTTTAGAAAGTTTGACTTCAATGAACTCTAATACGGGGAGTAAATAAAACGGAGGGAGTACTAGTATTACTAAAACACATAATTGTTTTTGCACAGGACAGGTCTTGAAGGACGTGCTTTAAGATCTGTGCATCCACTGAAAGGGCAGCATCGCCTACCAAAATTACCAGGATTGTACCAGTAATTATACATATATTAATTAACTAAGTAACTAAAGGATGCCAAAGCTAGACTGAAGTAATTATACAGTACACCACTGACTACATGCTTCTAACAGAGGAGGGATTAGTTTGTGATTTAGCTCAATTGCTGAAACCTAGACGCAAATCCCAGACTAATACTACTACTAAACACGAGCGACTCATAGTGTCACGGGTGTTTGACGTCTTGGGTGTAGATGTAATCCGTGTGGATCTCCTCCCATTTCGTGGGATCACGCTGCAGCTGTCCCCTCTTGGCACCTGCGTTGCTCCCTTCCTCAACGGGCGGTTCCTGCAGCTCGATCAAGATTACACGAGCACGTCAGTTATTACAGATTGCAAAGCATCTGTGGAGGAAGAAAAGAGTTAGTATACAGCTATAGACTCAACTTGCATGTTTATATATGCTTGCCTAGATAATCAAGAAGCATGAGGATGCATGCATGTCAGCATGTGGTTACCATCGCATCAAGAATGGTGTTGCTGCTCCGGGCAACAGAGACAAGAAGAATATGCATATACCATCTGCTGTTCTCAAGGCATATGCATGCTGCATGCGTGCTTGTAAAGCAACTAGTACGGAAATGGTTCAGAGAGAAGTCGTTTGCTCACCAGGGTGGCTGCGCCGTGGCCGCCATGGCTCTGCTTGTGCTTCTCCTGCTGCACCACGGCCCCTACGAAATTTCTGGAGTGGACATCTCGGGTCAGCAGCAGGAGAGCGAGGCATACAAGGCAGAGCCGCACCGTGGCCGCGCTTCTTGGATGCATCGTGGCCGCGCTTCACGAAAGAGGGGAACAGTTGCTCTTCGTCTAATCTCTCTTCCTTTCCTTCTCCCGTCTCGCTTTGCTGCTACGATGGTCAACACATGAGCAGGAAGAACATATTTATAGGCAATGGGAGGTTGGAGAGAGGCGTCGAGTTTCTTGGGGAAACAGCTACATGCGCAATGCGCATGCACTGGCTCGGTTGTGATGATGCTGTACCAGTAGTAAAACCAAAGTTTGATGCGTGTGCCGCCTTCCTTGGGGCGCTGAAATGGGCCGACAGCCCGTCCACCCGGCAATACTTCGTGTCGCCGCTGTGTGTGTCTATATATATATATATATATATATATACGGTGGCGCTAAACTGCGCGAGAGCGCAAAACGCCTAATCGTACGCGCTGGTCGCTAATGACCCACCCGACGGGCCGCTTGTTCCTGTCCCTATAGGGATTAGGAAATGGAAGTAACAAGCAATACAAAAAATAGTAATTGATTAAATTCTTTTACCGTAGTCAGGGCCCCATCTCCGCCCCGCAACACTAGACGCTTGAACCCACCATCTACTAATGACGGTAATCATATCAGCGTACATGATAACGGAAGTACTAGTACATTACGAGGCATTGCAGCAGTAAATCCATTACGAGGCCGTGCAGCAGTCAGTCCTCTGATCGTAAAATAAGGTGAACACATAGTAGTTGGTTTACTATGTTTTTTTTTGAGATTAGTTGGTTTACTATGTTAAAAGAATGTACGATTCTAGCCAACGCTTGGAAAAAGTAAGCGCCGGTGAACGGTTCCTCTAGTAATTGGTTTACTGTATGTCAGAAATACAATTACCATGTACGTGGCTAACGGCTGACATTGAATATTAGTTTTGTTTTATTTAAATGGAAAATGTACCTATGGTAACAGCGTTACCACTCTATGCATGAATCCTACTAGCTACAGTAGGTGCTAGTAATTGCATTACGATGTGGTAACTGCATTACGATGTGGTATGGCGGAAAATCACGTACTAGTGAGAATTAAAGAAGTCTAAATAAACATAAAATATTTTAAGCTTACGACTGATCTACTTTGGTTGATTATTTTTTGCGCAAAATTGGCCAAAGAATTTAATAACCTGATTACTATGTTCCCTTCACAAATTGCAACTACGTTTTATGAACACATTACTACGTGCAAATAGGCCTGAACAGGCATAGAAAATTTTACCATCCAATGGTGGAGAGTCGTAATGATTAGGGTCCGCTACTGTGTTCCATTAGTTTATTACAGTGAAGACATAGCAAATTTTACTATCCAACAGTGGAGAGCCGTAGTAATGATTAAAGTCCATTACCATGTCCCATTAGTTTTTTACGGTGAATTTCCAACCGGTAAGGAGGCGCGCGGAGCGGACTAATTAGAGTAGTTGAGAGACTCGGTCGGGCAGCCGGCGCGTACGATAGCCTATAATGCGCTCTGGCTTAGTTTAGCGTGTCTATATATATATATATATATATATATATATATATATATATATATATATATATATAT
>NC_041393.1:540847431-540852695 GCF_002162155.2 Triticum dicoccoides | reverse complement strand
ATTCACATTTTATCGCAGCGAACATTTAGGCATATTTGCACACCACTAGTTCAAACTCTACCAATATTCGATGTCTTATCGTTTCGTTTCAATAAGGAAGTGAATCAGGAGGGGCCGAGAAGCTCCTCAATTCCAAAAAAAACTTGAGCCATATTTCTTGGACGTTCAAAAATGACCCAGTGGTGCTCACATTTCACCGTAGAAAACAGTTGACTACAGTATCTTTGTACGTAAATGTCGATTCTGCTGCTCATTGGTCAGGTTCCATAGACCAACGCCTACCACACGTCCAAGGTACCGTAAAAAACTATGTGGTTGACCAGGTGGAGATACGGGCAACGGGAGACACAAGCGAGGAAGACGAGAAGCGAAGCGTAAATGGTGTCGGACGCCGCGCCTGATTTGATTTGCGTCGGAAGCGTCGCGCCGAGAGTCTAATCAATGGGCCGCCCGTGCAAAGTAAAACCTGGAACCTTACGCAGGTAGGCTATGGCACTGTGCACGATGGAGCTGGCGGTTCCATTCCCTTCCATGGATCTCCTTGCAGCTGGCTTGCGGGGTGTCATCGTCGGGAACCGGCCGTCGTGCTCTCCCACGGGGGACCGGTTTAGCAAATGTCTATGCACCCTGCACGCGCGGATGCATGCATGCCATGCTATGCCAATGTCACGTGTGACTATCTACGAATTTGTAACACTTGGAGCAAATGTGACACTCGTATCAGATTGCTAGACTCTGAATTTCGCTATTTTTCGATGCATAACCACGGCACTGCGAGACTGATGAGTACTCACTATATTGAGCAAGATGCTCATTCTCTTTTTGCTTAAAGCTCATAATGTGGATCCTCGTTTGGATTAGCTTAGCTGGAGGATAATATTTTGAAAAGCTTCTTTGCAAGATTTCATATGTTAATACTACAACTATGAGACTCAGATCCACCCCTCTCGCCCCCACGTCGCTGCATCAGGGGCGACTCGGGCGACCAACCCTAGTCGTCGTCGGTGTGTCGTGCAGCTGCCAAGTAAGGTGGCGGCGAGAATCCGGCAGCCTCGGCCTCCCTCGAGGTGCTCTGGCTCCGTGGCGACGACTACAACTGGTGGGTGGATGGTACATCAAGCGACGTCAGGAGGTAGTAGTCGTCCTCCTCGACTGCAGGGGCAGCGAGGCGGCGGTAGGTGGTGGCGGTGGTGTCGATGGTTTCTGACTCCGATCTGGTGGCCCCATACTCAACTTCCATGTCGTCCTCTTGCCGAATCTAGCCCACATTGGCCTCCGGCTGCCAGTAGCGGTGGGCATATTAACTGAGAACCGATGTACCAAACCAAAAGAACCGGGACGGAAGTTGAATGGACCGAAACCGAAAAAATAAGCTCATATTTCAGTTGTTGAGATTACAGTTACGGGTAGGCCCAAGTATACGATTGGCCCATTAGTGGCCCAAGTCTCGTATAAAATACGATCCAGAAAGCAATGGACCAAGGAGCTCAATCGTCGGCCCATCAAAGAAAAGGAGGGCGGCATGAGACCGCACTAAGTCCCAACAGTTGGATACCAAGCCACCCGACTATCGACCACCATGCACTCGGTTGGAGACAAACCAAGCAGTCGGCTATTCCATCAGACGACGCCTACCTAGGATACCTCTCGGCCACGATGTGATAATAGTGGCAGTTACCAAATGATGGAATAATCTAGTTAAATACGACAGTTACCAGTAGTAAACACCATGAAACAGCCGGCCACACCTAGGGCGATGAATAACATGAATATCAGCCCATTATGTACCCCTACCTGGCACACTCTATATAAGCCACTAGGGAAGCCCCGAGCTGAAGATTGAATAAACTCATGTTGTACCTTATGCCAAGAGAAAGGAGCACCACGAGAGTAGGATATTACCTCCGCCGCAGAGGGCCCGAACCTGTATAAATCCTCGAGCGTACTCCCAACCTCATCATTCACTAGATACGTCTGCCTCTACATTCATACCCCCCACCAGTATTGTCAGGTTTACATCCATGACAGTTGGTGCCCACCATGGGGCAAGCGTCTAACGACGATATGCTGTGTTTGGCTTTGTCGTCATCGGTTCCGACTGGCAACATTTGATTGGGGGTCCTTGATTTCCCCATTGATGGTTCGGCACGACATCCCGATGCCGCATTGAACAGTGCCGACCTGCCAACTAGTAGGAGCATCCACTACCGAGCAACTGACTCGGGAGTGTTAGGCATGTAGCTCCCATCGTCATACCAGTCTGCGCAGCTAGCGTTGCGTCGTCCCCGGAAGAGATCCGGCAAACCTCACCCTCAGTTACGTCGTCCTCTGAGCAGGCTTGTTGGCATGATGGACTCCGAATCCATTTATCCTCTCTTGGAGTCTGCCTCCGAGGGAGAAGAGAGTTGCGGATCACATGCGTCTGTACCGAAAGTCTTCACGGCTGGCATGCCACCGCCAGAGCCGAGACGTGGTAAGACTACGGCCAACCCGATCACGACGTTCGAGAAGGCACAACTGATGAGGAACCAGCTACCCGAGAACAGTGGAGGCGGTCGAGCGGATCCTTCACACCCTCATTCTGGTTGATTTGCTGGCTGAAAGGGCCCTTGAGGCCGAACGCCATGAGACCCTGGATCGAGCACAACCTGATCGTCCGGAAGCAGGAAATGTTGGACAATAGTCGGCCACAATGCCCTAACCCTTTAGTCATCCGAGGAGGACGGGATTTGAACAACAACTTCATAGTCAGAGGCCAAAGTGACCTCCAAATCCTTTGAACCTCAATTGATTACGTCTAGGCAGCGACCAGGCTGGCTGATGCTATCCAAAAGCATGTTGATGGAGTTGTCGCAGATGGCATTCGGCAAATGTCCACCTTCCAGGACGCGGCAGTCGCTCAGAACGAGCTCATCTCGCAGTCCTGTGACCAGTTGACGTCCCATAGTCGGATACCAGGGGGAAGGCGAGTTCCCATTGTGGCATTGTCAGATCCTCGCCACACTACTGGCAAAATAACCACCACTTGAATGGATGGAAGACGAGCTCGATCCCCTATCCGGCTAGAGGACCACTGGCTGCGGCATGATGCTTATTTGCTACCTCTTGAGCATGCCTTGGTTTTCCCTTGAAGAGGAAAGGGTGATGCAGCAAAGTAGCATAAGTATTTCCCTCGGGTTTGAGAACCAAGGTATCAATCCAGTAGGAGACAACACACAAGTCACCTAGTACCTGCACAAACAATCAAGAACCTTGCAACCAACGCGATAAAGGGGTTGTCAATCCCTTCAAGGCCAATCGCAAAAGTGAGATATGATAGAGATAATAAAGTAAATATTTTTGGTATTTTTGTTGTATAGATTGGAAAGTAAAGATTGCAATAAAAAGGAACGGCGATAGAAATTGGCAAGTTGATTCAATATAATGGAAAAGAGACCCGGGGGCCATAGGTTTCACTAGTGGCTTCTCTCAAGATAGCATGTATTACGGTGGGTGAATAAATTACTGCCGAGCAATTGATAGAAAAGCGCATAATTATGAAAACATCTAAGGCAATGATCATGAACATAGGCATCACGTCCGTGTCAAGTAGACCAAAACGATTCTGCATCTATTACTATTACTCCACACATCGACCGATATCTAGCATGCATCTAGAGTATTAAGTTCATAAGAACGGAGTAACGCACTAAGCAAGATGATATGATGTAGATGGATAAACTCAAACAATATGATATAAACCCCATATTTTTATCCTCGATGGCAACAATACAATACGTGCCTTGCCGCCCCTACTGTCACTCGGAAAGAACACCGCAAGATTGAACCCAAAGCTAAGCACTTCTCCCATTGCAAGAAAGATCAATCTAGTAGGCCAAAATAAACCGATAATTTGAAGAGACTTGCAAAGATATCAAATCATGCATATAAGAATTCAGAGAAGAACCAAATAATATTCATAGATGATCAAGTTCATAAATCCACAATTCATCAGATCTCGGCAAATGCTACCTCTTGAGCACTGCATTGGATTTCCCCGAAGAGGAGAGGATGATGCAGTAAAGTAGCGTAAGTATTTCCCTCAGTTTTTGAGAACCAAGGTATCATTCCAGTAGGAGATCACACACGAGTCCCTCGTACATGCACAAAACGATAGCTACTCGCAACCAACGCGATTAGGGGTTGTCAATCCCTTCATAGTCACTTACGAGGGTGAGATCTGATAGAGATGATAAATAATATTTTTGGTATTTTTGATATAGAGATGCAAAGTGAAAAGTAAAAGGCAAAGTAAAAACAAAGCAAGTATTAAAGTAATGGAGATTGATATGATGAGAATAGACCCGGGGGCCATAGGTTTCACCAGTGGCTTCTCTCAAGAGCATAAGTATTCTACGGTGGGTGAACAAATTACTGTTGAGAAATTGATAGAATTGAGCATAGTTATGAGTATATCTAGGTATGATCATGTATATAGGCATCACGTCCGAGACAAGTAGATCGAAATGATTCTGCATCTACTACTATTACTCCATTCATCGACCGTTATCCAGCATGCATCTAGAGTATTAAGTTAAAAACAGAGTGACGCCTTAAGTAAGATGATATGATGTAGAGGGATAAATTCATGCAATATGATAAAAACCCCATCTTGTTATCCTCGATGGCAACAATACAATACGTGCCTTGCTGCCCCTTCTGTCACTGGGAAAGGACACCGCAAGATTGAACCCAAAGTTAAGCACTTCTCACATTGCAAGAACTACCAATCTAGTTGGCCAAACCAAACGGATATTTCGAAGAGACTTGCAAAGATAACTCAATCATACATAAAAGAATTCAGAGAAGATTCAAATATTATTCATAGATAAGCTGGATCATAAACCCACAATTCATCGATCTCAACAAACACACCGCAAAAAGAAGATTACATCGAATAGATCTCCACAAGAGAGGGGGAGAACATTGTATTGAGATCCAAAAAGAGAGAAGAAGCCATCTAGCTACTAACTATGGACCCGAAGGTCTGAGGTAAACTACTCACACTTCATCGGAGAGGCTATGGTGTTGATGTAGAAGCCCTCCGTGGTGGATGCCCCCTCCGGCGGAGCTCCAGAACAGGCCCCAAGATGGGATCTCGTGGATACAGAAAGTTGCGGCGGTGGAATTAGGTTTTTTTGCTCCGTATTTGATCTGTCTGGGGTACGTAGGTATATATAGGAGGAAGGAGTACGTCGGTGGAGCAACAGGGGCCCACGAGGTAG
>NC_041393.1:540815308-540847044 GCF_002162155.2 Triticum dicoccoides | reverse complement strand
CCCCCACCCTTGTGACCGCCTCTTTTGTTCCTTGGAGCAGGGTCCAAGTCTCCTGGATCACGTTCGGTGAGAAAATCACGTTCCCGAAGGTTTCATTCCGTTTGGACTCCGTTTGATATTCTGTTTCTTCGAAACACTGAAATAGGCAAAAAACATCAATTCTGGGTTGGGCCTCCGGTTAATAGGTTAGTCCCAAAAATAATATAAAAGTGGAAAATAAAGCCCATTATAGTCCAAAACAGTAGATAAAGTAGCATGGAGCAATCAAAAATTATAGATACATTGGAGACGTATCAGGCATCCCCAAGCTTAATTCATGCTCGTCCTCGAGTAGGTAAATGATAAAAAAGGATTTTTTGATGCAGAGTGATACTTTGGCATAATTTCAATGTAAATCTTCTTAATTGTAGTATGAATATTCAGATCCGAAAGATTCAAGACAAAAGTTCATATTGACATAAAAGTAATAATACTTCAAGCATACTAATCAAAGCAATCATGTCTTCTTAAAATAGCATGGCTAAAGAAAGTTATCCCTACAAAATCATATAGTCTGGCTGTTGCTCTATCTTCATCACACAAATTATTTAATCATGCACAACCCCGATGACAAGCCAAGCAACTGTTTCATACTTTAGTAATCTCAAACTCTTTCAACTTTCACGCAATACATGAGCGTGAGCCATGGACATAGCACTATATGTGGAATAGAATGGTGGTTGTGGAGAAGACAAAAAAGGAGAAGATAGTCTCACATCAACTAGGCGTATCAACGGGCTATGGAGATGCCCATTAATAGATATCAATGTGAGTGAGTAGGGATTACCATGCAACAGATGCACTAGAGCTATAAATATATGAAAGCTCAACAAAAGAAACTAAGTGGGTGTGCATCCAACTTGCTTGCTCACGAAGACCTAGGGCACTTTTGAGGAAGCCCATCATTGGAATATACAAGACAAGTTCTATAATGAAAACTTCCCACTAGTATATGAAAGTGACAACATATGAGACTCTCTATCATGAAGATCACGGTGATACTTTGAAGCACAAGTGTGGTAAAAGGATAGTAGCATTGTCCCTTCTCTCTTTTTCTCTCATATTTTTTTATTTGGGCCTTTTCTCTTTTTTTATGGCCTCTTTTTTTTCCGTCCGGAGTCTCATCCCGACTTATGGGGGAATCATAGTCTCCATCATCCTTTCCTCACTGGGACAATGCTCTAATAATAATGATCATCACACTTTTATTTTTCTTACAACTCAACAATTACAACTCGATACTTAGAACAAAATATGACTCTATATGAATGCCTCCGGTGGTGTACCTGGATATGCAATGAATCAAGAGCGACATGTATGAAAATTATGAGGGTGGCCTTGCCACAAATACAATGTCAACTACATGTTCATGCAAAAAGCAATATGACAAAAGTAATGTGTCATATGAACGGAACGGTGGAAAGTTGCATGGCAATATATCTCGGAATGACTATGGAAATGCCATGACAGGTAGGTATGGTGGCTGTTTTGAGGAAGGTATATGGTGGGTGTATGATACCGGCGAAAAGTGCGCGGTATTAGAGAGGCTAGCAATGGTGGAAGGGTGAAAGGGTGCATATAATCCATGGACTCAACATTAATCAAAAGAACTCATGCACTTGTTGCAAAAATTTAGAAGTCATCAAAAACCAAAGCACTACGCGCATGCTCCTAGGGGGATAGATTGGTAGGAAAAGACCATTGCTCGTCCCCGACTGCCACTCATAAGGAAGACAATCAATAAATAAAATTATGCTCCAACTTCATCACAAAGCGGTTCACCGTACGTGCATGCTACGGGAATCACAAACTTCAACACAAGCATTCTTTAAATTCATAATCACCCAACTAGCATTACTTTGATATTATCACCTCCATATCTCAAAACAATTATCAAGCATCAAGCTTATCTTAGTATTCAACGTACTCAAAAGAAAGTTTCACATATCCTGAATACCAAGTATATTAATATTAAGCAAATTACCATGCTATTAACGACTCTCAAAATAATCTAAGTGAAGCATGAGAGATCAATAGTTTCTTTAAAACAAATCCACCACCGTCCTCTAAAAGATCTAAGTGAAGTACTAGAGCAAAAATTATCACGCTCAAAAGATATAAGTGAAGCACTATGAGCAAAACTATCAAGCTCAAAAGATATAAGTGAAGCATATAGAGTATTCTAGCAAATTCCAATTTGTGTATGGCTCTCTCAAAAGGTGTGTACAACAAGGATAATTGTGGTGAACTAACGAGCAAAGACGCAAATAATACAAGACGCTCCAAGCAAAACACATAACATGTGGTGAATAAAAATATAGCTCCAAGTAAATTACCGATGGAAGTAGACGAAAGAGGGGATGCCTTCCGGGGCATCCCCAAGGTTTGACTTTTTGGTGTCCTTGGATTATCTTGGGGGTGCCATGGGCATCCCCAATATTAGGCTCTTGCCACTCCTTGTTCCATAATCCATCAAAAGAATTCACCCAAAACTTGAAAACTTCACAACACAAAACTTAATAGATATCTCGTGAGCTCCGTTAGAGAAAGAAAACAAAAGACTACTTCAAGATACTGTAATGAACTCATTCTTTATTTATATTGGTGTTAAACCTACTGTATTCCAACTTCTCTATGGATCATAAACTATTTTACTAGCCATAGATTCATCAAAATAAGCACACAACATACGCAAAACAGAATCTGTCAAAAACAGAACAGTCTATAGCAATCTGTAACTAACGCAAACTTCTGGAATTCTAAAAATCCTACTAAAATAGGACGTACTGGAAAATTTGTCTATTGATCAGCAGCAAAAATAAATCAATGCAAGAGCACGTTTCTGTGATTTATTGAATTTTTTCTCGTGAACGCAAAGTTTCTGTTTTTCAGCAGAATCAAATCAACTATCATCATAGCTTATCCTATAGGTTCTACTTGGCACAAACACTAATTAAAAGATAAAACCACATCCAAACAGAGGCTAGATGGATATTTTATTCCTAAACATAAGCAAAAACAAAAAATAAAAAATAAAATTGGGTTCCCTCCCAACAAGCGCTATCGTTTAACGCCCCTAGCTAGGCATAAAAGCAAGAATAGATCTAGGTTTTGCCATCTTTGGTAGGCAATCCATAAGTGGATCTCATGATAGATTCATAAGGTAATTTTATTTTCTTTCTAGGGAAGTGTTACATGCCCTTTTTTAAGGGAAATTGGAATCTAATATTCCCTTCCTTCATATCAATAATTGCACCAATCGTTCTAAGGAAAGGTCTACCAAGAATAATAGGACATGAAGGATTGCAATCTATATCAAGAATGATAAAATCTATGAGCACATAATTCCTATTTGCAACAATAAGAACATCATTAATTCTCCCCATAGGTTTTTTAATAGTGGAATCCGCAAGGTGCAAGTTTAGAGAGCAATCTTCAAAGTCACGGAAATCTAGCAAATCACACAAATTTTTGGGAATAGTAGAGACACTAGCACCCAAATCACACAAAGCATGAAACTCATAATCTTTAATTTTAATTTTAATAGTAGGTTCCCACTCATCATAGAGTTTTCTAGGGATAGAAACTTTCAACTCAAGTTTTTCTTCATAAGATTGCATCAAGGCATCAACAATGTGTTCGGTAAAGGCCTTATTTTGACTATAAGCATGAGGAGAATCTAGCACGGATTGCAACAAGGAAATACAACCAATCAAAGAGCAATTTTCATAATTAAATTCCTTGAGATCCAAAATAGTGGGTTTAGCAACATCTAGGTTTTTATTTCCTTCAATCCCACTTTCATCAATTTCATCATCAAGATCTGGAAACTCCGAATTCTTAGAAAGCCTTCTAGGTAAGGGAAGATCATATTCAGTTTCATCAAGATTCATATTGCAAAACAAAGATTTAATGGGGGACACATCAATAACTTTTAGATCTTCATCTTGATTTTCATAGGAATTGGAAGAACACGCTTTAATAAAGGCATCTTTGGACGCACGCATCCTAGCGGTTCTTTCTTTGCACTCATCAATGGAAATTCTCATGGCTTTGAGGGACTCATTGATATCATGCTTAGGAGGAATAGATCTAAGCTTTAAAGAATCAATTTCAAGAGAAATTCTATCAATGTTCCTAGCCAAATCATCAACTTTAAGCAATTTCTCTTCAAGCAAAACATTAAAATTCTTTTGTGAATTCATAAACTCTTTAACACTACTCTCAAATTCAGAGGACATCTTATTAAAATTTCCATAAGATTTGTTGTAGGAATTTCCATAATTATTAGAAGGATTACTACGATATGACCTAGGATTAAAATTCCCTCTATACGCGTTATTTCCAAAACTATTTCTACCAACAAAATTCACATCCATAGATTCATTATTATTCTCAATCAAGGTAGACAAAGGCATATCACTGGGATCAAGAGAAGTATTTTTAGTAGCAAACATCTTCATAAGTTCATCCATCTTTTCACTCAAAACATTGATTTCCTCTATAACATGCACTTTTTTACTAGATGATCTTTCGGTGTGCCATTGAGAATAATTAGCCATAATATTATCAAGCAATTTTGTAGCATCTCCTAACATAATTTCCATAAACGTGCCTCCCACGGCCGAATCTAAGAGATTTCTAGAAGCAAAATTCAATCCTGCATAAAATTTTTGTATGATCATCCATAAATTCAAACTATGAGTAGGGCAATTGCGAAGCATCAATTTCATTCTTTCCCAAGATTGGGCAACGTGCTCATGATCAAGTTGTTTAAAATTCATAATATCGTTCCTAAGAGTGATGATCTTAGCGGGAGGAAAATACTTAGAGATAAAAAATCATCTTTGCACTTGTTCCAAGAATCAATACTATTTTTAGGCAAAGACGAAAACCAAACTTTAGCACGATCTCTAAGTGAAAACGGAAATAACTTCAATTTGACAATATTATTATTCGTATCTTTCTTCTTTTGCATATCACACAAATCAACAAAATTGTTTAGATGAGTAGCGGCATCTTAGGAAGGTCGGCGAATTGATCTTTCATAACAAGATTCAGCAAAGCGGTATTGATTTCACAAGACTCATCATTATTAAGAGGAGCAATCGGAGTACTAAGGAAATCATTATTATTGGTATTCGAGAAGTCACACAATTTGGTATTATCTTGCGCCATGGCAACAAGTAATCCAACACACAAGCAAACATCAAGGCAACAGAAAAAGGCAAACGGGAAAGAGAGGAGGAGATTGGGAAAGGGAGGGCGAATAAAACGGCAAGGGTGAAGTGGGGGAGAGGAAAACGAGAGGCAAATAATGTAATGCAAGAGATAGGGATTGTGATGGGTACTTGGTATGGTTGACTTTTGCGCAAACTCCCTGGCAACGGTGCCAGAAATTCTTCTTGCTACCTCTTGAGCACTGCGTTGAATTTCCCCGAAGAGGAGAGGATGATGCAGTAAAGTAGCGTAAGTATTTCCCTCAGTTTTTGAGAACCAAGGTATCAATCCAGTAGGAGATCACGCACGAGTCCCTCGTACTTGCACAAAACGATAGCTACTCGCAACCAACACGATTAGGGGTTGTCAATCCCTTCACGGTCACTTACGAGGGTGAGATCTGATAGAGATGATAAATAATATTTTTGGTATTTTTGATATAGAGATGCAAAGTGAAAAGTAAAAGGCAAAGTAAAAACAAAGCAAGTATTGAAGTAATGGAGATTGATATGATGAGAATAGACCCGGGGGCCATAGGTTTCACTAGTGGCTTCTCTCAAGAGCATAAGTATTCTATGGTGGGTGAACAAATTACTGTTGAGCAATTGATAGAATTGAGCATAGTTATGAGTATATCTAGGTATGATCATGTATATAGGCATCACGTTCGAGACAAGTAGATCGAAACGATTCTGCATCTACTACTATTACTCCACTCATTGACCGCTATCCAGCATGCATCTAGAGTATTAAGTTAAAAACAGAGTGACGCTTAAGCAAGATGACATGATGTAGAGGGATAAATTCATGCAATATGATAAAAACCTCATCTTGTTATCCTCGATGGCAACAATACAAACGTGCCTTGCTGCCCCTTCTGTCACTGGGAAAGGACACCGCAAGATTGAACCCAAAGCTAAGCACTTCTCCCATTGCAAGAACTGCCAATCTAGTTGGCCAAACCAAACGGATAATTCGAAGAGACTTGCAAAGGTAACTCAATCATACGTAAAAGAATTCAGAGAAGATTCAAATATTATTCATAGATAAGTTGGATCATAAACCCACAATTCATCGGCCTCAACAAGCACACCACAAAAAGAAGATTACATCAAATAGATCTTTACAAGAGAGGGGGAGAACATTGTATTGAGATCCAAGAAGAGAGAAGAAGCCATCTAGCTACTAACTATGGACCCGAAGGTCTGAGGTAAACTACTCACACTTCATCGGACAGGCTATGGTGTTGATGTAGAAGCCCTCCGTGGTGGATGCCCCCCCTGGCGGAGCTCCAGAACAGGCCCCAAGATGGGATCTCGTGGATACAGAAAGTTGCGGCGGTGGAATTAGGTTTTTTTGCTCCGTATTTGATCTGTCGGGGGTACGTAGGTATATATAGGAGGAAGGAGTACGTCGGTGGAGCAATAGGGGGCCCACGAGGTAGGGGGGCGCCCAGGGGGGAGGGCGCGCCGCCCACCCTCGTGACCGCCTCTTTTGTTCCTTGGAGCAGGGTCCAAGTCTCCTGGATCACATTCGGTGAGAAAATCACGTTCCCAAAGGTTTCATTCCGTTTGGACTCCGTTTGATATTCTGTTTCTTCGAAACACTGAAATAGGCAAAAAACAATAATTCTGGGCTGGGCCTCCGGTTAATAGGTTAGTCCCAAAAATAATATAAAAGTGGAAAATAAAGCCCAATATAGTCCAAAACAGTAGATAAAGTAGCATGGAGCAATCAAAAATTATAGATACGTTGGAGACGTATCAGCAAACACACCGCAAAAGAGTATTACATCGAATAGATCTCCAAGAACATCGAGGAGAACTTTGTATTGAGAATCAAAGAGAGAGAAGAAGTCATCTAGCTAATAACTATGGACCCGAAGGTTTGTGGTAAACTATGCATGCTTCATCAGAGAGGCAATGTTGTTGATGTAGAAGCCCTCCGCGATTGATTCCCCCTCCCGCAGATCGCCGGAAAAGGCCCCAAGATGGGATCTCACGGGTATAGAAGGTTGCGGCGGTGGAAAAGTTGTTTTGTGGCTCCCCTTGATGTTTCTAGGGTATAAGAGTATATATAGGCGAAATAAGTACGTCGGTGGAGCTACGAGGGGCCCATGAGGGTGGGGGTGCGCCTACCCCCTGGGCGCGCCCTATTGCCTCGTGGCCTCCTCGTAGAGTCTCAGAGTTCGACTCCAAGTCTTCTGGATTGCTTTCGGTCCAAGAAAGATGCTCACGAAGGTTTCATTCCGTTTGAACTCTATTTGATATTCCTTTTCTGTAAAACACTAAAATAGGCACACAAAAAAACAGAAACTTGCACTGGGCCTCCGATTGATAGGTTAGACCCAAAAATAATATAAAAGAGCATATTAAAGCCCTTTAAACATCCAAAACAGATAATATAATAGCATGGAACAATAAAAAATTATAGATACATTGGAGACGTATCAAGCATCCCTAAGCTTAATTTCTGCTCGTCCTCGAGTAGGTAAATGATAAAAATAGAATTTTTGATGTGGAATACTACCTAACATAATTATCGATGTAATTTTCTTTATTGTGGCATGAATGTTCAGATCCGAATGATTCAATACAAAGGTTTAATATTGACTAATAATACTTGAAGCATACTAACAAAGTATTTATGTCTTCTCAAAACAACATGGCCAATGAAAGTTCATCCCTACAAAATCATATAGTTCAGCTATGCTCCATCTTCGTCACACAAAGTGCTCAAATCATGTACAACCCCGGTTTCAGCCAAGCAATTGTTTCATACTTTAGTATTCTCAAACTTTTTCAACTTTCACACAATACATGAGCGTGAGCCATGGACATAGCACTATAGGTGGAATAGAATGGTGGTTATAGAGAAGACAAAAAAGAGAGGAAGATTGTCTCACATCAACTAGGCGTATCAATGGGCTATGGAGATGCCCATCAATAGATATCAATGTGAGTGAGTAGGGATTGCCATGCAGCGGATGCACTAGAGCTATAAATGTATGAAAGCTCAACAAAAGAAACAAAGTGGGTGTGCATCCAACTTGCTTGCTCATGAAGACCTAGGGCATTTTGAGGAAGCCCATTATTGGAATATACAAGCCAAGCTATAACGAAAATTCCCACTAGTATATGAAAGTGACAAAATAAGAGACTCTCTATTATGAATATCATGGTCCTACTTTGAAGCACAAGTGTGGAAAAAGGATAGTAGCATTGTCCCTTCTCTCTTTTTCTCTTTTTTTTGTTTGGCTTCTTTGGCCTCTTTTTTTTCATTGGATTCTTTGGCCTCTTTTTTTATTTCCTCACACGGGACAATGCTCTAATAATGATGATCATCACAGTTCTGTTTATTTACAACTCAAGGATTACAACTCGATACTTAGAACAAAATATGACTCTATATGAATGCCTCCAGCGGTGTACCGGGATGTGTAATGAATCAAGAGTGACATATATGAAAAAATTATGAATGGTGGATTTGCCACAAATACGATGTCAACTACATGATCATGCAAGGCAATATGACAATGATGGAGCGTGCCATAATAAACGGAACGGTAGAAAGTTGAATGGCAATATATCTCGGAATGGCTATGGCAATGCCATAATAGGTAGGTATGGTGGCTGTTTTGAGGAAGGTAAATGGTGGGTTTATGGTACCGGCGAAAGTTGCGCGGTACTACAGAGGCTAGCAATGGTGGAAGGTGAGAGTGAGTATAATCCATGGACTCAACATTAGTCATAAAGAACTCACATACTTATTGCAAAAATCTACAAGTCATCAAAACCAAGCACTACGTGCATGCTCCTAGGGGAAGGGTTGGTAGGATTTAACCATCGCGCGATCCCGACCTCCACACATAAGGAAGACAATCAAAGAAACACCTCATGCTTCAAATTTGTTACACAAAGGTTACCATACGTGCATGCTACGGGACTTGCAAACCTCAACACAAGTATTTCTCAAATTCACAATTATCCTACTAGCATGACTCTAATATCACCATCCTCATATCTCAAAACAATCATCAAAAATCAAACTTCTCATAGTATTCAACGCACTTTTTATGAAAGTTTTTATTATACCCATCTTGGATGCCCATCACATTAGGACTAGTTTTATAACCAAAGCAAATTACCATGCTGTTCTAAAAGACTCTCAAAATAATATAAGTCAAGCATGAGAGATCAATAATTTATATAAAATAAAACCACCACCATGCTCTAAAAAGATATAAGTGAAGCACTAGAGCAGTATTGTCTAGCTCAAAAGATATAAGTGAAGCACATAGAGTATTCTAATAAATTTCGATTCATGTGTATCTCTCTAAAAAGGTGTGTACAGCAAGGATGAATGTGGTAAACTAAAAAGCAAAGACTCAAATCATACAAGACGCTCTAAGCAAAACACATATCATGTGGTGAATAAAAATATAGCCTCAAGTAAAGTTACCGATAGACGAAGACGAAAGAGGGGATGCCTTCCGGGGCATCCCCAAGCTTAGGCTTTTGGTTGTCCTTGAATTATCTTGGGGTTCCTTGGGCATCCCCAATCTTAGGCTCTTGCCACTTCTTATTCCAAAATCCATCAAATTTTTACCCAAAAACTTGAAAACTTCACAACACAAAACTTCAACAGGAAATCTCATGAGCTCCGTTAGTATAAGAAAATAAACCACCACTTTAAGGTACTATAATGAACTCATTCTTTATTTATATTGGTGTTAAACCTACTGTATTCCAACTTCTCTATGGTTCACACCCCCCACCCGATACTACTCATAGATTCATCAAAATAAGCAAACAACACATGAAAAACAGAATCTGTCAAAAACAGACCAGTCTGTAGCAATCTGTAACTTTCGAATACTTCTGTAACTCTAAAAACTCTGAAATAAATTTGTGGACATTGGTAATTTTTCTATTAATCATGTTAAAAAAATCAACCTAAAAGCACTCTCTAGTAGAAAATGACAGTTATTCTTGTGAGCGCAATGTTTCTGTTTTTTACAGCAAGATCGCAAAGACTTCACCCAAGTCTTCCCAAAGGTTCTACTTGGCACAAACACTAATTAAAACATAAAACTACATCTAACTAGAATCTAGATGAATTATTTATTACTAAACAGGAGGAAAAAGAAAAGAACAAAAATAAAATTGGGTTGCCTCCCAACAAACGCTGTCGTTTAACGCCCCTAGCTAGGCATTGAGATTTCGATGATGCTCACATGAAAGACAAGAATTGAAGCACAAAGGGAGCATCACGAAACACGTGACAAACACATCTAAGTATAACATACTTCCTATGCATAGGCATCTTATAGGCAAACAAAATATCATAGCAAGCAAAAACTAGCATATGCAAGGAAGCGGAAAGAAACAATAGCAATCTCAACATAACGAGAGGTAATTTAGTAACATGCAAATTTCTACAACCATATTTTCCTCTCTCATAATAATTACATGTGGGATCATAGGTAAATTCAACAAGATAGCTATCACATAAAATATTTTCAACACGATCCACATGCATGCGAAGTTGACACTCTTCCAAAATAGTGGGATTAACATTAACTAAAGTCATGACCTCTCCAAACCCACTTTTATCAAAGCTTTCATAAGATTGAGCATTCTCCAAATATGTGGGATCTAAAGTTGACACTCTTCCAAACCCACTTTCAATAATATTGCAAACACTATTATCAATCTTATATTCATCATGGGGCTTAAATAAATTTTTAAGATCAAAAGAAGAATCACCCCAATCATGATCATTGCAACAAATAGTAGTCATAGCAAAACTAGCATCCCCAAGCTTGAGGTTTTGCATATCATTAACACAATTGACATTAAGAGAATTTATAGTATCATTGCAATCATGCTTTTCAACGAAGTAACTATCAAGTATGGGTGCAATAGCAACGATCTCATGCAAATTCGTCTTCATAAATATTGGCATCGTGGCCACAAGAATAGCAAGCATCATGTTCATCAAGGGATATTTCAATCAAATCATCGGAATCATCATTATCTATAGATTCATGCATATCATTATTTCCTTCCAAAGCAACAGTCATTCTCTCAATAAATTCTTTGACACAGACATTATGAGCATAGTTTTTATAGCAATATTTAAGTATGTCAAAATTTTCAAATTCGTAGAGAGTAATTTCATACTTTTCAATCAAAGAAGCAACTTCATAAGCACCCTTTTTTTCCTTCCAAAGCAACTTCATAAGCACTTCATAAGCAACTTCATAAGCACCCTTAAAAGCAACAAATTCTTCAATTTGTTCGATATCATAGTAACTATAAACACCCTTTGCATAAGAAGATAAGATTTCATTATCATTATACTCACATAGGTAGGGAAGGTATTTTTAAGGTTCTTAAAGAAACAAGTAAAATCATAAATTTCACAAAGATTTCAAGAATAACACAGCAATCTGTTTATTTGATCCCATAAGAGTCTCCCTTTTTCAGATAAACGGTGGCGCACAAAATGGCATGCTCATCTAAAGATTTTCCATCAACTAGGCTAGTTGGGGTTTCAGCACAAGCGCATAAGGATTGAAGATGATCCAAGTAGAACACTTTAAGTGGATCCATATCAATAGATTTTTGGCAAGCAAAGATGCACGCACATAGAAGGCACATGGAGACACAAGCAAACATAAGATTGAAAGAAAGAGGGGCGAAGAAAAGGCAAAGGTTTTCGAAAATCATTTTAGAAGTGGGGAGAGGAAAACGAGAGGCGAATGACAAATAATGTAATGCGAGGGAGAAGAGTTTATGATGGGTACTTGGTATGTCTTGACTTGGCGTATATCTCCCCGGCAACGGCGCCAGAAATCCTTCTTGCTACCTTTGAGCATGCATTGGTTTTCCCTTGAAGAGGAAAGAGTGATGCAGCAAAGTAGCATAAGTATTTCCCTCAATTTTGAGAACCAAGGTATCAATCCAGTAGGAGACGACACACAAGTCACCTAGTACCTGCACATACAATCAAGAACCTTGCAACCAACGCGATAAAGGGGTTGTCAATCCCTTCACGACCAATCCAAAAGTGAGATTTGATAGAGATAATAAATTAAATATTTTTGGTATTTTTTTTATAGATTGGAAAGTAAAGATTGCAAAAAAGGAACGGCGATAGAAATTGGCAAGTTGATTCAATATAATGGAAAAGTGTTGGGGAACGTAGTAATTTTAAAAAATTTCTTACGCACACGCAAGATCATGGTGATGCATAGCAACGAGAGTGAAGAGTGTGTCCACGTACCCTCGTAGATTGAAAGCGGAAGCGTTAGCACAACGCGGTTGATGTAGTCGTACGTCTTCACGGCCCGACCGATCAAGCACCGAAACTACGGCACCTCCGAGTTCTAGCACACGTTCAGCTCGATGACGTCCCTCGAACTTCGATCCAGCTGAGTATCGAGGGAGAGTTCCGTCAGCATGTCGGCGTGGTGACGGTCTTGATGTTCTACCGTCGCAGGGCTTCGCCTAAGCACCGCTACAATATTATTGAGGAGGACTATGGTGGAGGGGGGCACCGCACACGGCTAAGAGATCAATGATCAATTGTTGTGTCTAGAGGTGCCCCCTGCCCCCGTATATAAAGGAGCCAGGGGGAGGGGGTCGGCCGGCCAGGAGGGGCGCGCCAGGAGGAGTCCTCCTCCCACCGGGAGTAGGACTCCACCCTTCCTTGTTGGAGTAGGAGAGGAGAGGGAAGGATAGAGAGGGGGGAATGAAGGGGGGGGGGGGCGCCTCCTCCTTGTCCAATTCGGACTTGGGCGGGAGGGGCGCGCGGCTGCCCCTTGGCCGCCTCTCCTCTTCCACCACTTGGGCCCATGAGGCCCATTAACCTCCGGGGGGGTTCCGATAACCCCCCGGTACTCCGGTATATATCCGATAACCCCCGAAACCTTTCCGGTGTCCGAATATAGTTGTCCAATATATCAATCTTCATGTCTCGACCATTTCGAGACTCCTCGTCATGTCCGTAATCACATTTGGGACTCCGAACAAACTTCAGTACATCAAAACTCATAAACTCGTAATATAACTGTCATCGAAACCTTAAGCGTGCGGACCCTACGGGTTCGAGAACTATGTAGACATGACGGAGAACTGTTTCCGGTCAATAACCAATAGCGAAACCTGGATGCTCATATTGGCTCCTACATATTCTACGAAGATCTTTATCGGTCAAACCGCATAACAACATACGTTTTACCCTTTGTCATCGGTATGTTACTTGCCCGAGATTTGACCATCGGTATCTCAATACCTAGTTCAATCTCGTTACAGGAAAGTCTCTTTACTCATTATGTAATACATCATCTCGCAACTAACTCATTAGTCACATTGCTTGCAAGGCTTATAGTGATGTGTATTACCGAGAGGGCCCAGAGATACCTCTCCGACAATCGGAGTGACAAATCCTAATCTCAAAATATGCCAACCCAACAAGTACCTTCGGAGACACCTGTAGAGCACCTTTATAATCACCCAGTTACGTTGTGATGTTTGGTAGCACACAAAGTGTTCCTCCGGTAAGCGGGAGCTGCATAATCTCATAGTCATAGGAACATGTATAAGTCATGAAGAAAGCAATAGCAACATAATAAACGATCAAGTGCTAAGCTAACGGAATGGGTCAAGTCAATCACATTATTCTCTCAACGATGTGATCTCGTTAATCAAATGACAATTCTTTTGTCCATGACTAGGAAACATAACCATCTTTGATAAACGAGGTAGTCAAGTAGAGGCATACTAGTGACACTCAGTTTGTCTATGTATTCACACATGTATCATGTTTCCGGTTAATACAATTCTAGCATGAATAATAAACATTTATCATGAAATAAGGAAATAAATAATAACTTTATTATTGCCTCTAGGGCATATTTTCTTCAGTCTCCCACTTGCACTAGAGTCAATAATCTAGATTACACAGTAATGATTCTAACACCCATGGAGTCTTGGTGCTGATCATGTTTTGCTCGTGGAAGAGGCTTAGTCAACGGGTCTGCAACATTCAGATCCGTATGTATCTTGCAAATCTCTATGTCTCCCACCTGGACTTGGTCCCGGATGGAATTGAAGCGTCTCTTAATGTGCTTGGTCCTCTTGTGAAATCTGGATTCCTTTGCCAAGGCAATTGCACCAGTATTGTCACAGAAGATCTTCATTGGTCCCGATGCACTAGGTATGACACCTAGATCGGAAATGAACTCCTTCATCCAGACTCCTTCATTTGCTGCTTCCGAAGTAGCTATGTACTCTGCTTCACATGTAGATCCTGCCACGACGCTTTGTTTAGAACTGCACTAACTGACAGCTCCACCCTTTAATATAAATACGTATCCGGTTTGCGATTTAGAATCGTCCGGATCAGTGTCAAAGCTTGCATCGACGTAACCATTTACGACTAGCTCTTTGTCACCTCCATAAACGAGAAACATTTCCTTAGTCCTTTTCAGGTATTTCAGGATGTTCTTGACCACTGTCCAGTGATCCACTCCTGGACTACTTTGGTACCTCCCTGCCAAACTTATTGCTAAGCATACGTCAGGTCTGGTACACAACATTGCATACATGATAGAGCCTATGGCTGAAGCATAGGGAACATCTTTCATTTTCTCTCTATCTTCTGCAGTGGTGGGCATTGAGTTTGACTCAACTTCACACCTTGTAATACAGGCAAGAATCCTTTCTTTGCCTGATCCATTTTAAATTTTTTCAAAACTTTATCAAGGTATGTGCTTTGTGAAATTCCAATTAAGCGTCTTGATCTATCTCTATAGATCTTGATGCCCAATATGTAAGCAGCTTCACCGAGGTCTTTCATTGAAAAACTTTTATTCAAGTATCCTTTTATGCTATCCATAAGTTCTATATCATTTCCAATTAACAATATGTTGTCTACATATAATATCAGAAATGCTACAGAGCTCCCACTCACTTTCTTGTAAATACAGGCTTCTCCAAAAGTCTGTATAAAACCATATGCTTTGATCACACTATCGAAGCGTTTATTCCAACTCCGAGAGGCTTGCACCAGTCCATAAATGGATCGCTGGAGCTTGCACACTTTGTTAGCATCTTTTGGATCAACAAAACCTTCTGGTTGCATCATATACAACTCTTCTTCCAGATATCCATTCAGGAACGCAGTTTTGACATCCATTTGCCATATTTCATAATCATAAAATGCGGCAATTGCTAACATGATCCGGACAGACTTAAGCATCGCTACAGGTGAGAAAGTCTCATCGTAGTCAACCCCTTGAACTTGTCGAAAACCTTTTACAACAAGTCGAGCTTTGTAGACAGTTACATTACCATCAGCGTCAGTCTTCTTTTTGAAGATCCATTTATTCTCGATGGCTTGCCGATCATCGGGCAAGTCAACCAAAGTCCATAATTTGTTCTCATACATGGATCCCATCTTAGATTTCATGGCCTCAAGCCATTTTGCGGAATCTGGGCTCATCATCGCTTCCTCATAGTTCGTAGGTTCGTCATGGTCAGGTAACATGACCTCCAAAATAGGATTGCCGTACCACTCTGGTGCGGATCTTATTCTGGTTGACCTACGAGGTTCGGTAGTAACTTGATCTGAAGTTTCATGATCAATGTCATTAGCTTCCTCACTAATTGGTGTAGTTGTCACAGGAACTGATTTCTGTGATGAATTATTTTCCAATAAGGGAGCAGGTACAGTTACCTCATCAAGTACTACTTTCCTCCCACCCACTTCTTTCGAGATAAACTCCTTCTATAGAAAGGATCCATTCTTGGCAACGAATGTCTTGCCTTCGGATCTGTGATAGAAGGTGTACCCAACAGTTTCCTTTGGGTATCCTATGAAGACACATTTCTCCGATTTGGGTTCGAGCTTATCAGGTTGAAGTTTTTTCACATAAGCATCGCAGCCCCAAACTTTAAGAAACGACAACTTTGGTTTCTTGCCAAACCATAGTTCATAAGGCGCCGTCTCAACGGATTTTGATGGTGCCCTATTTAACGTGAATGTGGCCGTCTCTAAAGCATAACCCCAAAACGATAGCGGTAAATCAGTAAGAGACATCATAGATCGCACCATATCTAGTAAAGTGCGATTACGACGTTCGGACACACCATTACGTTGTGGTGTTCCGGGTGGAGTGAGTTGCGAAACTATTCCGCATTGTTTCAAATGTAAACCAAACTCGTAACTCAAATATTCTCCTCCACGATCAGACCATAGAAACTTTATTTTCTTGTTACGATGATTTTCAACTTCACTCTGAAATTCTTTGAACTTTTCAAATGTTTCAGACTTATGTTTCATTAAGTAGATATACCCATATCTGCTTAAATCATCTGTGAAGGTGAGAAAATAACGATACCCGCCGCGAGCTTCAATATTCATTGGACCACATACATCAGTATGTATGATTTCCAACAAATCTGTTGCTCGCTCCATAGTTCTGGAGAATGGTGTTTTAGTCATCTTTCCCATGAGGCATGGTTCGCAAGTACCAAGCGATTCATAATCAAGTGATTCCAAAAGTCCATCTGTATTGAGTTTCGTCATGAGCTTTACACCAATATGACCTAAACGGCAGTGCCACAAATAAGTTGCACTATCATTATTAACTCTGCATCTTTTGGCTTCAACATTATGAATATGTGTATCACTACTATCGAGATTCATCAAAAATAGACCTCTCTTCAAGGGTGCATGACCATAAAAGATATTCCTCATATAAATAGAACAATCATTATTCTCAGATTTAAATGAATAACCGTCTCGCATCAAACAAGATTCAGATATAATGTTCATGCTCAACGCTGGCACCAAAAAACAATTATTCAGGTCTAAAACTAATCCCGAAGGTAGATGTAGAGGTAGCGTGCCGACGGTGATCACATCGACTTTGGAACCATTTCCCACGCGCATCGTCACCTCGTCCTTAACAAGTGCCCGCTTAATCCATAGTCCTTGTTTTGAGTTGCAAATATTAGCAACAGAACCAGTATCAAATGCCCAGGTGCTACTGCGAGCTCTTGGTAAGGTACACATCAATAACATGTATATCACATATACCTTTGTTCACCTTGCCATCCTTCTTATCCGCCAAATACTTGGGGCAGTTCGGCTTCCAGTGACCAGTCTGTTTGCAGTAGAAGCACTCAGTCTCAGGCTTAGGTCCAGACTTGGGTTTCTTCTCTTGAGCAGCAACTTGTTTGCTGTTCTTCTTGAAGTTCTCCTTCTTCTTCCCTTTGCCCTTTTTCTTAAAACTGGTGGTCTTATTGACCATCAACACTTGATGCCCCTTTTTGATTTCTACCTCCGCAGCCTTTAGCATTGCGAAGAGCTCGGGAATAGTCTTGTTCATCCCTTGCATATTATAGTTCATCACAAAGCTCTTGTAGCTTGGTGGCAATGATTGGAGAATTCTATCAATGACGCAATCATCTGGAAGATTAACTCCCAGTTGAATCAAGTGATTGTTATACTCAGACATTCTGATTATACGCTCACTGACAGAACTATTCTCCTCCATCTTGCAGTTGTAGAACTTATTGGAGACTTCATATCTCTCAATCCGGGCATTTGCTTCAAATATTAACTTCAACTCTTGGAACATCTCATATGCTCCATGACGTTCAAAACGTCGTTGAAGTCCCGGTTCTAAGCCGTGAAGCATGGCACACTGAACTATCGAGTAGTCATCAGCTTTGCTCTGCCAAACATTCACAATTTCCGCAGTTGCATCTGCAGCAGGCCTGGCACCCAGCACTGCTTCTAGGACATAATTCTTCTGTGCAGCAATGAGGATAATCCTCAAGTTACGGACCCAGTCCATGTAATTGCTACCATCATCTTTCAACTTAGCTTTCTCAAGGAACGCATTAAAATTCAACGGAACAACAGCACGAGCCATCTATCTACAATCAACACAGACATGCAAAAATACTATCAGGTACTAAGTTCATGATAAATTTAAGTTCAATTAATCATATTACTAAAGAACTCCCACTTAGATAGACATCCCTCTAATCATCTAAGTGATCACGTGATCCAAATCAACTAAACCATAACCGATCATCACGTGAAATGGAGTAGTTTTCAATGGTGAACATCATTATGTTGATCATATCTACTACATGATTCACGCTCGACCTTTCGGTCTTAGTGTTCCGAGGCCATATCTGCATATGCTAGGCTCGTCAAGTTTAACATGAGTATTCTACGTGTGCAAAACTGGCTTGCACCCATTGTAGATGGATGTAGAGCTTATCACACCCGATCATCACGTGGTGTCTGGGCACGACGAACTTTGGCAACGGTGCATACTCAGGGAGAATAGTTTTATCTTGAAATTTAGTGAGAGATCATCTTATAATGCTACCGTCAATCAAAGCAAGATAAGATGCATAAAGGATAAACATCACATGCAATCAATATAAGTGATATGATATGGCCATCATCATCTTGTGCTTGTGATCTCCATCTCCGAAGCACCGTCATGATCACCATCGTCACCGGCGCGACACCTTGGTCTCCATCGTAGCATCATTGTCATTTTGCCACCTATTGCTTCTACGACTATCGCTACCGCTTAGTGATAAAGTAAAGCAATTACAGGGCGATTGCATTGCATAAATAAAGCGACAACCATATGGCTCCTGCCAGTTGCCGATAACTCGGTTACAAAACATGATCATCTCATACAATAAAATATAGCATCACGTCTTGACCATATGACATCACAACATGCCCTGCAAAAACAAGTTAGACGTCTTCTACTTTGTTGTTGCAAGTTTTACGTGGCTTCTACGGGCTGAGCAAGAACCGTTCTTACCTACGCATCAAAACCACAACGATAGTCCGTCAAGTTAGTGCTGTTTTAACCTTCTCAAGGACCGGGCGTAGCCACACTCGGTTCAACTAAAGTTAGAGAAACTGACACCCGCCAGCCACCTGTGTGCAAAGCACGTCGGTAGAACTAGTCTCGCGTAAGCGTACGTGTAATGTCGGTCCGGGCCGCTTCATCCAACAATACTGCCGAACCAAAGTATGACATGCTGGTAAGCAGTATGACTTCTATCGCCCACAACTCACTTGTGTTCTACTCGTGCATATAACATAAATGCATAAAACCTAGGCTCGAATGCCACTGTTGGGGAATGTAGTAATTTCAAAAAATATCCTACGCACACGCAAGATCATGGTGATGCATAGCACCGAGAGGGAAGAGTGTTTCCACGTACCCTCGTAGACCGAAAGCGGAAGCGTTAGCACAACACGGTTGATGTAGTCGTACGTCTTCACGGCCCGACCGATCAAGAACCGAAACTACGGCACCTCCGAGTTCTAGCACACGTTCAGCTCGATGACGTCCCTCGAACTCCGATCCAGCCGAGTGTCGAGGGAGAGTTCCGTCAGCACGACGGCGTGGTGATGATCTTGATGTTCTACCGTCGCAGGGCTTCGCCTAAGCACCGCTACAATATTATCGAGGAGGACTATGGTGGAGGGGGGCACCGCACACGGCTAAGAGATCAATGATCAATTGTTGTGTCTAGAGGTGCCCCCTGCCCCCCTATATAAAGGAGCCAAGGGGAGGGGGTCGGCCGGCCAGGAGGGGCGCGCCAGGAGGAGTCCTCCACCCACCGGGAGTAGGACTCCCCCCTTCCTTGTTGGAGTAGGAAAGGAGAGGGAAGGAGAGAGAGGGGGAAAGGAAAGGGGGGCGCCGCCCCCCCTCCTTGTCCAATTCGGACTTGGGGGTGGGGGAGGGGCACACGGCTGCCCCTTGGCCGCCTCTCCTCTTCCACCACTTGGGCCCATGAGGCCCATTAACCTCCAGGGGGGTCCGATACCCCCCCGGTACTCCGGTATATATCCGATAACCCCCGAAACCTTTTCGGTGTCCGAATATAGTTGTCCAATATATCAATCTTCATGTCTCGACCATTTCGAGACTCCTCGTCATGTCCGTAATCTCATTTGGGACTCCGCACAAACTTCGGTACATCAAAACTCATAAACTCATAATATAACTGTCATCGAAACCTTAAGCGTGCGGACCCTACGGGTTCGAGAACTATGTAGACATGACCGAGAACTGTTTCCGGTCAATAACCAATAGTGGAACCTGGATGCTCATATTGGCTCCTACATATTCTACAAAGATCTTTATCGGTCAAACCGCATAACAACATACATTGTTCCCTTTGTCATCAGTATGTTACTTGCCCGAGATTTGGTCGTCGGTATCTCAATACCTAGTTCAATCTCGTTACCGGAAAGTCTCTTTACTCGTTATGTAATACATCATCTCGCAACTAACTCATTAGTCACATTGCTTGCAAGGCTTATAGTGATGTGTATTACCGAGAGGGCCCAGAGATACCTCTCCGACAATCGGAGTGACAAATCCTAATCTCGAAATACGCCAACCCAACAAGTACCTTCGGGGACACCTGTAGAGCACCTTTATAATCACCCAGTTATGTTGTTATGTTTGGTAGCACACAAAGTGTTCCTCCGGTAAACGGGAGTTGCATAATCTCATAGTCATAGGAACATGTATAAGTCATGAAGAAAGCAATAGCAACATACTAAACGATCAAGTGCTAAGCTAACGGAATGGGTCAAGTCAATCACATCATTCTCTCAATGATGTGATCTCGTTAATCAAATGACAACTCTTTTGTCCATGGCTAGGAAACATAACCATCTTTGATAAACGAGCTAGTCAAGTAGAGGCATACTAGTGACACTCAGTTTGTCTATGTATTCACACATGTATCATGTTTCCGGTTAATACAATCTAGCATGAATAATAAACATTTATCATGAAATAAGGAAATAAATAATAACTTTATTATTGCCTCTAGGGCATATTTCCTTCAAAAAGACACCCAGGGGCCATAGGTTTCACTAGTGGCTCTCTCAAGATAGCATGTATTACGGTGGGTGAACAAATTACTGCCGAGCAATTGATAGAAAAGTGCATAATTATGAAGACATCTAAGGCAATGATCATGAACATAGGCATCATGTCCGTGTCAAGTCGACCGAAACGATTCTGCATCTACTACTATTACTCCACACATCGACCGCTATCCAGCATGCATCTAGAGTATTAAGTTCATATGAACGGAGTAACGCATTAAGCAAGATGACATGATGTAGAGGGATAAACTCAAACAATATGATATAAACCCATATTTTTATCCTCGATGTCAACAATACAATACGTGCCTTGCTGCCCCTACTGTCACTGGGAAAGGACACCACAAGATTGAACCCAAACCTAAGTACTTCTCCCATTGCAAGAAATATCAATCTAGTAGGCCAAGCTAAACCGATAATTTGAAGAGACTTGCAAAGATATCAAATCATGCATATAAGAATCCAGAGAAGAACAAAATAATATTCATAGATGATCAAGTTCATAAATCCACAATTCATCGGATCTCAGCAAACACATCGCAAAAGAGTATTACATCAAATAGATCTCCAAGAACATCGAGGAGAACTTTGTATTGCGAATCAAAGAGAGAGAGAAGAAGCCATCTAGCTAATAACTATGGACCCGAAGGTCTGTGGTAAACTACTCACGCTTCATCGGAGAGGCAATGGTGTTGATGTATAAGCCCTCTGTGATCGATTCCCCCTCCGGCAGATCGCCGGAAAAGGCCCCAAGATGGGATCTCACGGGTACAGAAGGTTGCGGCGGTGGAAAAGTGGTTTCGTAGCTCCCCTAACGTTTCTAGGGTATAAGAGTATATAGAGGCGAAAGAAGTACGTCAGTGGAGCTACAAGGGGCCCACGAGGGTAGGGGGGCGCCCTCCTGCCTCATGGCCTCCTCGTAGAGTCCCTGACTTCAACTCCAAGTCTTTTGGATTGCTTTCGGTCCAAGAAAGATCCTAGCGAAGGTTTCATTCCGTTTGGCCTCCGTTTGATATTCCTTTTCTGTAAAACACTAAAATAGGCAAAAAAAACAGAAACTGCCATTGGGCCTCCGGTTAATAGGTTAGTCCCAAAAATAATATAAAAGAGCATATTAAAGCCTATTAAACATCCAAAACAGATAATATAATAGCATGGAACAATCAAAAATTATAGATACGTTGGAGACGTTTCATTATTCTCCACGACATAGGGGTGATTCTCATGTGTCCTGTGATGATCAATCCCTTTGCAGGCACAGGAATGATCCGCGAGGGCGGGACATGCTTTCACAGCAGCAACGTGGGTCATCGTCCTGCTGTTGTAGTGACTCACCATGTAGCCAAGATGTGCGTCCCCGGAGGCGCGATGATTCTCCTTGTAGTCGGGACAATTCACCCTGATTGCGGGATGATTGGCCATGCAGGCGGGATGAGCATCCCCGCAAGCATGAAGACCCGCCTCGGTGTCGTGAGGGCTCTCTGAGGCGTAGGGACGAGTATCCCAGGAACCGGGACGAACAACACCACGAGGCACACAAGATCTTGGCGCAAAGACAAGTGGACCGCACTCTGGCTGCACGCCATGTGGACGAGCATGATAGGCCGAGTGTATCGGGACCCTCAGGCCCTTTGTGTTTTAGTTGGCGAATACGAACGACCCCTTTTCCTGAGCCATTCCAGATGGCCTCGGGTATTGGAAAGTATGACGGAAACACCAAGCCGGAAACTTGGATGGCCGATTACCTTGTTGCTGTCCAAATTGGAGGAGGCAAAAAGAATGTGGTCACACACAACCTCTCCCTTTACCTAGAGGGGTTAGCCAAAGCTTGGCTGAATAATCTGCCTGAAGACATTGCTACTTATGAGCTGCGTTGGATTTCCCCGAAGAGGAGTGGATGATGCAATACAGTAGAGATAAGTATTTCCCTCAGTTAAGAACCAAAGTTATCAATCCAGTAGGAGAACCAATCAATACCTCGTTAGCAGTACCTACACACAAAATAACAATACTTGCACCCAACGCAAACAAGGGGTTGTCAATCCCTTGGCGGTTAATTGCAAGGATCAAATCTCGTGGTGATAGATAGATAAACAAAAACACAAAATAAAATAAAGTAAATAAAATTGCAGCAAGGTATTTTTGGATTTTAATATATGATAAAAATAGACCCATGGGTCATTATTTTCACTAGAGGTTTCTCTCTGAACATAGCATACGGTGGGTAAACAAATTACTGTTGGGCAATTGATAGAAAAGCGAATAATCATGACAATATCCAAGGCAATGATCATGTATATAGGAATCACGTCCGATACAAGTAGACTGACTCCTTCCTACATCTACTACTATTACTCCACACATCGACCGCTATCTAGCATGCATCTAGAGTTCATAAAGAACAAAGTAACATCTTAAACATGATGACATGATGTAGACAAAGTAAACTCAAGCAAGATGAATAAACCCCATCATTTTATCCTTAATGGCAACAATACAAATACGTGTCCTGTCCCTTTCTGCCACTGGGATATAGATCACCGCAAGATTGAACCCATCACAAAGCACATCTCCCATTGCAAGATAAATCAATCTAGTTGGCCAAACCAAATCAATAGATTGAAGAGAAATACAAAGCTATAATAATCATGCATAAAAGAGTTCAGAGAAGACTCGAATAACATTCATGGATAATCTGATCATAAACTCATAATTCATCGGATCCCAACAAACACACCGCAAAAAGAATTACATCGAATAGATCTCCAAGAACATCAAGGAGAACATTGTATTGAAAATCAAAGAGAGAGAAGAAACCATCTAGCTACTAGATATGTGTCCGTAGGTCTATGGCAAACTACTCACACATCATCGGAGGGGCAGCAAGGTTGATCTAGAAGCCCTCCATGATCGATTCACCCTCCGGCAGAGTGCCGGAAAAGGCCTCCAGATGGGATCTCGCGAGGACAGAAACTTGCACCAGCGAAAAAAGTGTTTTGGGTGGCTCTCTATTGGTTTTCCGATTTTAGAGAATTTATAGAGGCGGAATTAGGTCAAAGGGAGCAAAGGTGGGCCCGTGGGGCACTGGACGGCTTCCCTTCCCCCCGGGTGCTCCCTGGTGGCTTGTGGCCACCTCCTTCCCCTTCTGACTTCCTCCCGAAGCTTCTACGGTCTCTTATGTCCAAAAAAATTGTCAGAAAATTTCATGGCATTTGTACTTCGTTTGGTACTGATTTCTTGGAAAACCAAAAACAGGCAAAAAACAACAACTGGCACTTGGCACTAAATTAATAGGTTAGTCCCCAAAATGATATATAATGACATATAATTGCATATAAAACATCCAAGATTGATACTATAATAGTATGGAACAATAAAAATTTATAGATACGTTGAAGACGTATCAGACATCATTCACAGCTGGAGGAAATTTGAGGAGATCATCTTCAAGAACTTTGAGGGCACCTACAAGCGTCCCGGAGGATACCAAGAGTTGATGATGTATGTCCAGCAGCCAAAGGAATCCACTCAGGAGTACATCCAAATTAAGATGGACCCAATTACACAATTCCATTGAAGGTGTGTCAGAGGATAGGGCCATCCTTGCTTTTCAGCAGGGAATCTAGTTCAAACACCTTCACTTGAAACCGGATAGGATAGAGCTTACCTCCATGAACTAGTTGATGGATATAGCCAACCGGTATGCAAACGGAGAAGAGGATGACAAGATCCGATGAGGTGAACACCATGGACAATTGACTACGCGGAAAGGACATAATAATCATAACAAATAGGGCGGAAAGAATAAACACCGACGGTTGGACAATGACGGAGTCAGTGGAGCCGACTTGGTCGCAGCAGTTGGTCAAGGCAAGAAAGGAGCTGGGTAAAAGAAGGAATGGGTTCCATGGAAGAAAGCCTTCAGCGATGACATTCTTGACAAGCCTTGTTGTCTTCACAGTGGTGAGCAATGGCCCAACGAAGCTTACCCTCCGGCAATGTCAAGGCCTAAAAAGATCTTCATTGCCAATCATCACATCCTCCAAACTTTCCTCAGTCAAGCCAAGCTCCTTCATTATTGCCTCGATGCGCCCATGGCGGCGCCCAAGATGGATGCCGAACTATCTATGATCTGTTGCTCGAGAAGTGAGATCCGCGGGCGGGGAGACCCTAATTCTCCTATCCGAGCGACCAAGAGCACGGGGGCTTCAGATCGACGAAGAAAGAGGGTAGGGAAGGGGAGTTCTCTACGGTGGCGGAGGCGCCGCCAAGAGGAAACACAACCCTAACGCGGTTTTTTCCTTACTTGACTGGTCTACCCCGAAGTATCGATGTAATTTTGTCGCATTACTTGGTTTTTTTGGGTCACGCTACACGTCCGCCAATGGATAGATAGAAAAAAAACCACCGCCTTAGATGGCCGTTGGATGGACGCGGGGATGTCCATCCGATCAACCCACTCACAAGCGCCACCTCCCTTTTGCAACAAGGGCGATGTTGCGGAACAAGTCCTGCAACAGGATGCTTGTTGCCAAATGTCGGAACCGCTATTTACCTTTCTGAAACACAGTCTGTGTTGTAGATTTTTTTTTGCAACTGAGGTCTTGTTTCAGATTTTTTTTATAACTGAGGTTTATTGAAAAAAAATTGTCTTTACTTTTTTGCAACATTGGAGTTGTTGCAGAAAAATTAGAGGGTCGCGAGGAGTCACGGGCACATGTCACGTGGGGCATGTGTCGTACGAGCGAACATGTGTTGTGTTGCAGACTTTTTTTGGGGGCGTGCTACGCGTCAGCCGACGATCTTTTTAAAGGATCCGCCGGGTTGTGAGTCGTCAGATCCACTGTATCTTGTGGCTTTGTGTTGTCCTCATTTCTAAGACAAAGGGTGTGTTGCAAGTTTCCTTTTGCAACACAAGTCTTGTTGCAAAAATATTTGCAACGAGGTTAGTGTTGCAAATATATTTTTTGTAGCAGGGGTCTTGTGGCATTTTTTGCAACGAAGGTCTTGTTGCATATATTTTTTGCAACACGCATCTTGTTGCATAAAAAAATTACGTCTCCACTTTTTTGCAGTATCGGTGTTGTTGCGAAAGGTACTTTTGCAACACGGATGTTGTTGCAGAAAAATTACAGTAAAGATGTAGTGGCAGGCCACGCATGGGACACGCGTCACACGCTCAAGGCGGCTAACGCACGGTGTTGGATCAGCCGGCTGTTCACAAGCTTTTTCCTTTTTTTTAGACAATTACTTGGTAAACTAGGCCAAATAAGTAGAAAATATTTAGGGTCGGAGGGTACTGAAATTGTTCCTACTTCGAGGATGTCCTGCTTTCCAAAGTCCAAACTATTTTCTTTTCCAAATGATCTGTTTTAAATCGCCATTCATAATTTCCTATTTTGACCACAGATATGATATTATTACTCGTGTAAGGTACAGAAATATGCTCGAAGGCGCTCGTGGCCTAATGGATAAGGCATTTGACTTCTAATCAAAGGATTGTGGGTTCGAGTCCCACCGAGCGTGTACAATTTTTATCCCATGTTGGAGACTTGTAATATACAACATATATTAAAGAATTAATAATTTTTTATTTGCATCTATTAATTCCTTTTGTCTTTCTTGGCGGGTTATTAATTTATTTTCTCCTGTACCCTGCAAAAATAATTTATTTTGTCTTGTAAACTCCTTCATCGGCCACAACACTCCCAACTCCAAACCTCTTTTTTGTTAATTTTAGTCTAAAAATATTGCAAAATCAACATTCCAGCTCCAAATCTCGTTGCAACAATTTTGGTGTACCACTTGCATCCTTTTGGTGTAACACAAAACAAGCGATGCAGAAGCTTTTATCCATAATTGTTTTGTTAAATTTTTGAGTAATTTTCTTAATTTTAATTAAAAAATATTATAGAAACAACATGCCAGCTCCAAACCTCGTCGCAACAAATTTGGTGTACCAATTGCATCCTTTCGGTGTAAGATAAAAAAATCTGACGCATAAGCTTTTATCCATGACTGTTTGGAAAAAATGTGTCGCAATAATTTTGGTGTACCACTCGCATCCCTTATGGTCTAAGAAAAAAAAAGTGATGCAGAAGCTTTTATCCATGATCGTTTTGTTAAATATATGAGTATTTTTTTCTTAATTTTAATCTAAAAATATCTTAGAAACAACATGCAAGCTCCAAACCTCGTCGCAACAAATTTGGTGTACCACTTGCATCCTTTCGGTGTAAGATTTTTTTTGACACAAAAGCTTTTATCCATGATTCCTTTGTTAAACATATGAGTAATGTTTTTTAATTTTAATATAAAAATAAAACAAAACAATCTGTCAGCTATAAACCTCATCGCAACAAATTTGGTGTACCACTTGCATTCTCGCCTTGTAAGAAAAAAAAGGATGCATAAGCTTTTATCCATGATCATTTTGGTAAATATATGAGTAAATTTTTATAGCTTTAATCTAAAATTAAAAAATTATTTTGTCTCATAACTCCTTGTTCGGTCACAACAGTCTTAGCTCCAAACCTCGACACAACAGATTTGGTGGAGCACTTCCATGCTCTCGGTGTAAGAAAAAATGGATGCGGAAGTGTTTATCCTTGATCGTTTGTTAAATATATGAGTAATTTTTTGATAATTTTAATCAAACAACAAAACAGAAACAACCTGTCAACTCCAAACCTCATCGCAACAAATTTGGTGTACCACTTGCATCCTGTCGGTGTAAGAAAAATGTGACGCGGACGTTTTTATCCATTATCATTATGTTAAGTACAGAGTAACTTTTTATTAATTTTAATCTAAAAATATAAATTGAGACAACAAAGACAAAAAATTCTAGACAGTTTAAGCAAGCGTACTAAACACTCTAGACATGACACCTGGCACATAGGAAAAACCTATCATATCTATCTCAACCGCAATCCCATAGTTAGAGAGTTGAGTAAAACCAAGCCTTCACGGTCACTAGAGCATTCAGGTCATTGAATCTATTTTTTCTATTGATTCCGGCCCTTGAATGTCGGGCTGGGAGGATGTTAGTCCTCAGATATTTTATAAATCAACATGAGTCGTCTCACATTTTCACATATGATAGTGGTGGGATATTCCATCATTTGTCTGGGGTAGACTAGGGTTTTTCGCCTATCCCGCATATAAAGGCAGTAGCGACACTACTCGCGCCACTTCCCCTCTTGCCTACTTTCTTTATTGCCCCTTTTTATCGAAAAAGGCTTTCGCCCCGCTTTATATATAAAGCAAAGACCGACCACAACTCAGATACAAACACACACCACCACAACACACGCACACACCCAAGGATGGATACATAGACGCTGAGCGCAACAACACTACCCCCAGTACTACAAGAGCAACCGGAGGCCTCAACCGTGGACACGCCAACGCGAAGAGAAGAAGTCGCATATGACGAACCGTGTGCTCCAAAGCGGCGCCTTCAGGAAGCTTACGACACCAGAGCGCCGTCACCGTCCGACCCGAGGATCAGAGTTTCCCCTGGAGCAACACGACGGACAATGAGAGCCGCGACAGCGCCTTCAAGAAGGGAGCGAGCTTTGCCGCCGCCAGTCCGTCCCAAGATAGAACAAGTTTTCACCCCGGCCAACACTCACCATCACCGGATGCCACATCCCATTGACCACGCCGCCCACACGGCCATGGCCACCAGGCAGCACCTAACCACGGGCTCTGCCCAAGAGCACCGCGGAGCCACCACCAGGGCCGCCGCCCTGGCATCCAAGACCTGGATACCACCTCATTCGAGACCCACTGCTACCCCAACCAAAGATATGAGCGAAAAGGAACCGCCTTTCGCACCCCTGGCTGCCCCCAACGCCGAGACCCAGAGGCCGGCCAAAATTGGCCTCCATCGACCCGTCCTGCAGCCGGGCGCGAGACGAGCATGGTCCTGCTGCCGGGCGCGAGACGAGCATGGTCCTGCTGCTGGGCGCGAGACGAGGTCGGTCCTGCTGCCGGGTGCGAGATGAGCGATGGACCGAAGTCGGGGGAGGGCCGAACCTTCGACGAAGGTAGCACCAGTCGACGAGGAGAGGGCGGAAGGTCGAAACGGGCCGCCTAGAGACAAGCCGACGCCGGAAAGCCAGCCGCCGCCCCAGTCAACCCACCGAGCTGCTGTGGAGCCGGCACGGCGAAGCCACCACGCCGCTGCCGCCCACAGCCGGGACCGCAGCCGCGCCGGGCCGGGGACCCAAACCCGCCCCGCCGGCAAGAAAAAAGGCGAAATCCGGCCGGCACGCAACACCACCACCGCCACCATGCCGCCGACGAGCGCATCAGCCGCCGCGCGCCGCCGGTAGGCCCTTACCGCTCCCGGCCCGCGCCGCGAGCAGCCGCCACCGCGCAGATCTAGCTGACCATCCCCGCTGCCGCAGCAACCACCGCACGCCTCGCCACCAACCACGCCGCCCGAAGCCCGACAAGAACACCGGAGCCCACCACGACCTCGTGCGCCGTTGTGCCACGACACCCGGCGCCCGCATCGCGCCCAGGATGGTGGGGGTGCGCCACGCCAACCCTAGCCACCATGGGAACGAGAGGGCCACACCGCCGCCGGCTCCGGTCGGGCTTTGCCCGTCCGAGCCCCGGGGCGGCGGCGGGGGAGGCGGGGGAGGGAGGGAAGGGGGCTAGAGGGGCCGGATTTGGAGCCCCTCGGTCGTCGCGCGGGGGCGACGGGGGAGGCGGGGGAGGGGATTTTTCAATCGTCTTGCCCCTTTTTTCCTCCTGTCCCCCTCCCACTGCTAACCCATGCCGCCACTATCTCCTTTCCTAGCCGGCCCCTGCCTCCTATGTTGAGCAGAGCCGTTCGTGTTCCCAATGCCATCGACGTTATCCTCGCGTGCACTAGCAAGAAGAAGCGCGAGCCTCCTCTCACACCAATATATCTTAATGCTATGGTTGGGTTTTATCTTAATGAACTTGTTAGTAGTTGTGAATGCTTGCTAATAGTTCCAATCATAATTGTATAGAATTTCAAGTAAGAGATGACATGATAGCAGAGGCCTCTCACACATATAAACTTGCAATGATGATCGGTTCAGTAACTTAGCTGATTTTCTATGGACAATTCCACACACCATACCACCACTATTCCACACTCGTTATTTGTATTATATTGTATCTTTACTTAGGCATCACCTAAATTTTATGTTTATGTTATTCGTTATCTTGCAAAGCTACCTCTTTATGCCTGCAACAAAGTTTTATTTCTTGTTTCTAGATTAAGCACGATCGGTGTACATAGGGTTGTATCAGTGGCAGATAGGACCAGAGTGAGTACTGATCTTGCATTTAGATCCTTGTGGGTTCGACACTCCATACTTACCACCTCCATCACTGGAAAGTGCTATGACAATTCCTTGCACTTGGGATGATCTCATCCAGCTACAAATCGACCCTTGAGCCGCAACTGAGCTCGTAGTTTTGTAGTTGTCTTGGTAGCAAGTCTACCATCGATTCGCAACTGGGCTCATAGTTATCCCAGGCCAAAGTATAAAAGGGTCTCTCATAGCCGTAGGTTCACTCTTAATAGTAAATAGAAGGGGGCGATAAATATATTTCATTCAAAGAGATATACATCAGTTCCATGTTTTTTTTAGAAAAGAAGGATGACCCCCGGCCTCTGCATCTGGGAGATGCATACGGCAACTTTATTGATTATTCTCGAGGACCTTACAAAGTATTACAACAAAGTGCCTGAATCCACCGTCTTGGCAACACATGCCGCTACTCCTATCCAAAATGATGAAGGGGTGCTAGCCGGGCCACTATCCAAACCACTCACCTAAGCCTAACATCAAAAGCCGGAAGCCGATACATATTCGGAAGCCCCAGCCGAGCCACATACCGGGTCTGGGGCACAATCCGGTCAGACGCACTCGTGTGTCGTCGCTGCCATCTTCCACAGGCCCATCTTCAGATCATATTGAGGCTTCTACCTTGTCAGGCCACTCAGCCATCGACGCCCCCATGACGCCAGACAGCATCCTCCTCCTGCACGAGTCCATCTCCGTGCATCAGGCACCGAGTCTCCACAGCACCATGCCGTCGAGATCCGCCACCATCAATGTGTAAGATGAAGCACCGCTCCACCAAAGTCGCCGTCCTCTAGTCCCTCGAGTCCGTGTGCTCCTCCAAGAATGACGCCCCCAGGGGGGAAACGACACTAGAGAGCCGCCGTCATCCGATCTACTGATCTAGGGTTTCCCCCGGAGGTCGCAGAGAGTGGCCTTGAACATCTCCACGGCGATGCCTTCAGGAAGGGAACGACGCAGACAACATCGCCATCGCCGGCCTTGGCAATAGCCAATAGCATGTTTTCACCCAGATCTGATCGAAGACCTCCATCTCTCGTGCACGGGTCGCCGCCGTCCTTGCCGGGATCTGGATGATCCCGCCTGCCAGATCTTAGCACGGAGAAGCCCCCCCCCCCCACGAGACCCGCTGACCGAGCAGGGGAGGCCGAG